>NC_133654.1:72726579-73061273 GCF_009905375.1 Apium graveolens
CTTCTTACCCACAAATAATTCCCTCAACCACTAATTTACTCTCCCAAGGCTATAATTCCATCATCAAGTCCTAAACTCTCGCGCTTAACATTATTTTAAATAATATTCTAATATAGGACTCTCGTTCTTCTCAATAGTTGCTCTTACTTACTTTCCATAACGAGAACCATCTAATCACAAAAATTCATTTCCATAAAATATCCAATGAAATTTCTGGCTCAAGGGAATCGAATAAGAAGAAACAATAAAGAAAAAAATGTAGGTATGACTGAGAGGAACCATACAAGTACATAAGATGGTCAGTCTTAGTACCATACGGTCACAACACATAATTCGGTGGTGTCCCACCAGACCCTTTTGCCACACAGACAAATGGTCAATTCATATGCATTGTTTGTCAATCAACCAATAAAATTTATGAGAGAAGAAACCAGGTTTGAAAGAAAATTCATAAACAGAAAGAGGGGTGAATCTGATTTATAATGAGATCAACAAAACCCTAAGTAGCTTACTTTGGGTTCACAACTTTCTCACAGGAAAATAAGTAACTTATGGAACAGGAAACAATTACTCTGGAAACAAAGTAGATATCAAGAAAAAAGTACAAGGAATCAAAATATACACCTCCGTACTGATCCACATTCACTTTGAGATTTGACTGTTATAGCAACCCCTAACTATTATCATGTTACCCGAACTCACCAAGGTCACACAATCGAGCCAATAACATTCTTTGATATAGAAGAGGTAATATTTGGGGAATAATGCTGGCGTCTTCTCAACTGCCACAACAAGGGACCGCTCAACACTGAATCCTCGCAACCAGACTCATTTTCTCGAGAAAACTAGAAATCTCTATCGAACATTACTAATAATACATATATAAAGGGAACATACTCTAGGCTAGGGCAGTTCCAGTCAACCCTCAACAAATGCCAGGGTTACGCTTCCGAAACCCTTGGCTAAACTCATAGACTCGCTCCTCTGATTGAGTTGTTGACTCACATTTGCACATAAACCTTCTTGCACTCTTTTCACTCAATTCCTAACCTCAATCAGGGACACAAACCTGTAGCTCTGATACCAACTGTGACGGCCTCAACCCCGGGGTCAGGAGTTGACGTGACCAACAACAATAATAACAATCATAATCCAGTTCAACTCTTTAATAATACACAACTACGACACCTTTACCAAGACCTTTTTCCAGGTTTAAGTATGACTTAGGTTACTCAACTAACACAACCCAAATTACCTTACACAATCCTGACCACTAGTTTAATGCAGCAACTCAACAGACCTCATCTGGTCTGAACACAACTACCTCAGAGGAGCCTGACACAAAAGGAGCTGGAACTCTGCCCTGTCTACCGCGCAAGAATCTCCTAAGCATCTGCAATACATATAAAATATTCTGCAAGGGTGAGCAATTGCTTGCTCAGCAGTACCACTATATGAATAACAAATAAAACAGTTTAAAGTAAAACAGTTATAGGAACAGAGTTTATAACTTGCCAGAAACAAGTAAATTAGGTCTTAACTGGATATCAAAACTAGCATGTTCTGTAATACAAAATCAACAGTCGTGTGCTGTGCATAAAAACCATAGTTAGCATGCTATTTCCATTTTCAAACTTTCCATTCCATTACAGGAACCATAAAACCATCTGTCCCATTACGGGGACTCAAAATCATTTGTTCCGTTACGGGAACCATAAAACTTGTCCCATCACAGGACCTATAAAACTTGTTCCTCTCCGGGAACCTCAAAATCACTTTGATTTGTTAAACAATTTCAAAACTGAATCAATCAAATCTATTGGACATTTAACGGGTGAAGATAGCTGATCAGTCTACCCTCACTGGACAGCGACTAGCGGCCATCCAGAAAAAGAATATGTTCCGGAACTTGGGAAAAGACTAGCTAGGTCTTTTCCTCACACTGGACTAATCGGTTAACCAGAATGCCCAACCCAATTAGCCACTTACGCAACCTCATGTTGGGTCGTTACCGAATAACGGGCCTCTCACGCAACTCCAATAGATCAACTGAATTCCCTTTTTGCTTCTTTCCAAAATTCCACGACATAGGTGGATCAAAACATTCCACGACACAGGTGGATTAAAACATTCTTTCTTTATCCAGTTTCCAAAATCACTATCACCTATCTCTTTTTAAAACCAATCTGTCACAGCACACTATTCAAAACTCTTTTCATTTAAATCACGTTTAGAGATAGGTGTTTTCAGAAGTTACTTTTCCCCAAAACATAATTTTAAACAATATTTTCAAATACTGGGGATACGTAACTTAAAGCGTTTCTGTTCCATTACGAGAATAAAACATTTAGCTATTCATACGTACTAAACCATAAAAGAATGGTCAGGGGTACTTGCTTTGCAGAGATTTACAACTATCACTGATCGACTCTAAACCGACTCGGATGGTCAGGCTTGTAACGCCCTCTAGACCCGGGGTATAAGTCTGGGGGTTACTAGCTAATCACCAAACCTGTACAATTTGATTAACAATTAATAAAGGAATGAAATTAAACCCCTTTAATATTAACCAGGATCTTTTTAGGTTGAAGTATGAAAACAAGAACCACTAACTACTTTTATTACAAACCAACATTCAAAGTCTCACAAACTCTCTTTATTACAAACCATTGTCTAATTTATTTTAAGCTAAGTTCAACTTTTATTCAAACACACACACCTACTATTTATCAACACTCCACCTGCTCGGGCAACTCAAAGCTTTCTTCCTGGATTGGGATCAACACCTTGGGTATAAGAGGATCCCGAGGCTTGACTCGCTTCTTTACCACTCGAGTCCTGATTGGTTTCATATTCCTTCTTAACTGAAAACAATAAGGTGAATAACAACAAAAGGGGTGAGCCAAAAGTTGCTCAACAAGTCCACAAACATATAAACAGTGTTAAAGCATTTTAAATGAATCCGCCATCCCAGGTATATCTGCCAAGATATAACCTCACGAGAATAGAAAGAAGGCCATTACTGGCGAGTACAAAAAAATAAACTGGACACAAGTTCGCATCTATATTCTGCTGATCAGTCAGAATATAATGCAGATCCATATCTCAATATATAGATCCAGTCGGGTACCCAGGCACTACGGCCCACGTCGAGGCAACAGTCATCCCGGTCCTCAGGATTAAGACACACTCAATCCCAAAATATCCTTATCCAGTCCATCGCTTAGGAACCGGGACAATCGGTATGCTTTGATATATTCCAAACACTAGAATATATCAATCTCCATGTGTTACCAACAGAATATGAATCAAGAATCCAAAGAAACGGAGAAATCAAGAATTGAAATGAAATATGAACAAAGGAATAGGGATTGTATATTAGTGATCAAGACCAATAATCAAGAGAATGTAAATGTGATAAATATTTGAATCAATATCACTATTCCGAAAGTAGAATAGAGGAAAAACTTGCCTTCTGCGCGACATACTGCAATTGAATCACTTATGTCTATCACCTTGGACTATTACCGACTCAACTGGCCTGGCTGGCTTAGCTTCTGTTGGCAAAACAGACTGGTTAAGTCACGTCGTACTTCATTTGCATCTTGAATCGACTTCAAACTGATCCTAACATCTACCCATGCGCTTATGACTGACTCATGTATTACATATAAGCAAGTAAGACTCGATTAACCACGTAATACACATAAGCACATAAGCACATAAGCACATAATCATTTTTATGGTTAAAATAATTTTTAAAACTAAAATCGACTCGCTGATTGCTCAACTGATCGTTATCTGACTCGTTTCCCATTTTTCCGGAATTTTTCGAACTCGTCTCGGCACGTAACTTGACTGATAATCAAACAAGTCACAAAATCAACTAACTTCTAAAAAAAACAGTTTAAGCTTTGATATTATTTTTAATGAAAAGGATTCATTTTTCTAAGTTAACAGGCTTCCGTTTCACGCAAAACGGACTAACGGTTGAATTATTATGAATTAAATACGGATAATTCCATTTATTAATCATTATAAATAATTATTACTAATTTTTAAAACCCAAAAATAATTTTTAAATCATTATTTAAGAAAATCAGAATTAAAAATAATTTTTCTATAATTTTTGAAATTAAAATGAATTTATTATGATTTACTGAAAATTATTTGATTAATTATCAAAATAATTAATCACTTTTAAATAATTAATAAGTAATAAATAAATAATAAATAATTAAGAAAATAATTCAATCTGATTTTTAGAAAATAATTCAGAATTATTTATAATATAAATTAATTAATTAATTAATTAATCAATTTACAAATAAATAAAATTGATTTTTAAAATTAATAAAAATAAAATAAAAATCAAAATTTCAGAAACAGTTGTCAGAAATTGGTTTATGACAAAAACAGATCAAAACCGGGTAATCTGAACGGGTCAAACGGGTTGGATTCCGGGTCACCAAGAACACGCCGGAATTTTTCCAGATTCCGGTGAGTTCCCGGAGTCCGGCCAAGCTCCGATCAGCCCCAAATCAACACCGTTTGGTGCTGTTTTTGAGTGCTTTTCATTGCAAATCAACATATCAATCCAACCATGGCCAAAACATCACAGAATAACTCCTGAATCAACTTCTCCGGCAAAATCGACATAAACTCCGGCCAAAAATCGAATTTGCAGAATCGTACATAAAATCAAACGTTATATAGTGCAAAATGAAGCTAAGAACATATATAATCAAAGCCCTAACATTACAAGAACCAAATATTCACAGAAATCATCGGGTTGTGTTTTGAAAATTCGACCTAAACCCTAGAATTCGTGAATCACTATCCAAGCATCGTTTGTTCAATTAAACACCATGAATCGACTGTAAATCATCTAACAAAGCTATATCAATCATCAAAACATCACAATAACCCCAGAATCAAAAAGCCCTAATTCGAACATAAACCCTAAAAATCAAAAATCAAAAACGATACAATAAAACGTGAAATTGATGCAAGAAACAGAAAGAACGGATCAAAACCTTCGATTTGAGTACTTGAATCACACGATTTGATGCTGTAATCAGTGAGAAATCACGACTTGATTCTTCGACCCGAACCTGTTCTTCCCGACCCGATTTCAGAGAATTTTTGGTAATTTTGCAGATTTTAATGATTAATTATAATTAATTAAATAAAAATTAGGCTATTTATAGTAGTAAAAATAATACTCCTCATTAAAATTAAGGGGCTAATTATACATTAAATAAAAATATTGGGCCCTAATTTTTATAATTTTTTAGTATTAAAATTTAATTTATAAATATTTTATATATGCAATATATATGCCAAAAATTCCCAAAAATTGTGAATAATGCAAAAATGCAAAGAAATAATATAAATGAAAGTCCTATAATTTTATAAAAATAAAAATTTGATTTTTGTGGGGTTTTTGACACCCAATGGGGCCCGAAAAAATCATTTTTTCGCAAAACGAGAAAATTTATAAATTATCTAGATGTTCAGAACAAGGCGATTGTAAAAGCCATTTGATGAAAAATAAGGCCCATTATTTTATTTGAAATACTGGCTTTGAAATCATCGTTTGGGTCATAAAACGTTTGAAATAAAACCTATAAATGCATAATAAAATATCTGAAAAATACCTTAAAATACAGAAATGATATGGAATACACGTATCACGTAACAGTTAGGGTTTATCAGATAATCACACATAAATGACATATTAATTCACATATTTTATTATAATCATGATATAATATAAACGTAAAGTTCCCAGTCGTTACATCCTCCCCCCCTTAAAAGGATTCTGTCCTCAGAATCTTCTATGAAAACAAATGAGGGTATTTCTCTAATATTTCACTTTCGAGTTCCCAGGTTGATTCTTCAACCATAGGATTTCTCCACAACACTCGCACTAAATATACAGACTTATTTCTGAACACTTTCTCTCGCCGATCTAAAATTCTTACCAGCTATTCTATAAAAGACAAATCAGGTTGGATTTCTATTGGCTCATACTCGATTACATGCCTAGAATCAGGATTATATCATTTAAGCATGAACACGTGAAACACATTGTGAATATGCTGCATATGAGGCGGTAAATCTAATTCATATGCAACTTTTCCCACCTTTTTCAAAATTTCAAACGGTCCAACGTAACGTGGTTTCAATTTACCCTTATTGCTAAATCTGGTTAATCCTTTCCATGGCGATATTTTGAGTAGTACGTTTTCTCCTTCCTGATAGTCTATATCTTTCCTGGCTTCATCTGCATATTTGTGTTGCCTGTTTTGCGCTGCATCGAGTCATTTTCGAATGAGTTCAATCTTTTCTTTCATCTGTTGAATTAGTTCTGGACCCAAAATTTTGCGTTCTCCAACTTCATTCCAATATACTGGTGATCTGCATTTTCTCCCGTATAATGCTTCATACGGTGGCATTCCAATGCTCGCGTGATAACTGTTATTATAAGAAAATTCCACTAGGGGTAGATGTTCATCCCAACTGCCTTCAAAATCGATCGCACAAACTCGTAGCATATCTTCAATCGTTTGGATAGTTCTTTCACTTTGCCCGTCGGTTAGCGGATGATAAGCGGTACTCATGTTCAATTTAGTTCCAAGACATTCTTGAAATTGTCTCCAAAATCTTGAGTTGAAACGAGGATCTCGATCAGACACGATAGATACTGGAACTCCATGTCGCATCACAATTTCTTTGAGATATATGTGCACTAGCTTGTCGAGTGAAAATCTTTCATTGATTGGTAGAAAATGTGCCGACTTCGTGAGTCTGTCAATGATTACCCATATCGCATCATGATTTGCCTTTGTCCTTGGTAGTCCTTCCACAAAATCCATCGCTATATGTTCCCATTTCCATTCTAGAATGTCTAATGGTTGCAATAATCCACTCGGACGTTGATGTTCCGCTTTAACTTGCTGGCATGTGTAGCACTTACTTATCCATTCAGCTATTTCCTTCTTCATGTTCGGCCACCAGAAGTTTTCTTTCAAATCACGATACATTTTTGTACTTCCTGGATGAATCGAATACTTCGAATTGTGCGCATCTCGCATTATTTCTTCTTTTAATTCTACTACGTTAGGGATCCAGATTCTCGACGCAAAGCGTAAAATTCCTTCATTATCTTTCTGAGTTGTGATTTCTTCTCCCGTCAGGTCGTCATCTTGACTCATCACTTCATTTTGACAGCAGCGAATCTTTTCTAATAATTCCGGGTGGAAAGTCATAGTGTAGATAGCTTCTGCAGATTCATTGGGAATACGAATCTCAATTTCCAATTTGTCGAATTCCTTGATTAAGTCTTCACACGAAGTTAACCGATTCAATCTTTCTTTCCTGCTCAGCGCATCTGCTACAACATTTGCTTTCCCTGGATGATAACTAATCGTGACTTCGTAATCCTTTATCAATTCCAGCCATCGATGTTGTCGCATGTTCAGCTCCTTTTGCATAAAGATATACTTTAGACTTTTATGATCTGTGTAAATTTCACATTTTTCACCGTAGAGATAATGTCTCCAAAGCTTCAATGCAAATACGATCGCTGCCAATTCGAGATAATGAGTAGGATATTTTTGTTCATGAGGTTTAAGTTGTCTCGAAGCATATGCGATGACGTTACCGTGCTGCATCAGTACACATCCTAACCCGCGATACGAAGCGTCGCTGAAAATGATGAAATTTCCTAGCTCGTCTGGCAATACAAGTACTGGTGCAGTTACTAACCGATTTTTCAGCTCTTGAAAACTTTCTTCACACTTATCACTCCATTCAAACTTTTCACTTTTTCGAGTTAACTTGGTCAGCGGCGTTGCTATTTTCGCAAAATCTTTGACAAACCTTCGATAATATCCTGCCAATCCCAAGAAACTTCGAACTTCTGTCGGCGTCCTTGGTCTTTCCCAATTTAACACAGCTTTAATCTTCGCTGGATCGACTTGGATGCCTTCTCTACTGATAATATGCCCTAGAAATTGTACTTCTCTTAACCAGAATTCACATTTCGAAAATTTTGCGTATAGTTGCTCTTTCCTCAGAATTTCCAAAGTTATTCTCAAGTGTTCTGCATGCTCTTCTTCTGACTTGGAGTAAATCAAGATGTCATCAATGAATACAATCATGAATTTATCCAAATATTTCTTGAATACTCTGTTCATCAAATCCATGAATGCTGCTGGCGCGTTTGTCAGACCGAATGCCATTACCAAAAACTCGTAATGCCCATATCTTGTACAAAACGCAGTCTTTGGAATATCTTTAGCTTTAATCTTCAATTGATGATAGCCTGATCGCAAATCTATCTTTGAAAACCATGCTGCTCCTTTTAGCTGATCGAACAAATCGTCGATTCTCGGTAAGGGATACTTGTTCTTGATAGTGAGTTTATTCAATTCCCTATAGTCAATGCATAATCGCATGCTGCCGTCCTTCTTCTTCACAAATAACACCGGTGTACCCCATGGGGATACACTAGGTTGTATGCTGCCTCGGTCTAGAAGATCTTGCAGTTGCGTTGACAATTCCTTCATTTCGACTGGAGCCATCCGATATGGAGCTTTCGAAACTGGTTCTGTACCTGGTGCTAGATCAATTGTGAACTCAATTTCTCGATCTGGTGGTAACCCTGGAAGCTCGTCTGGAAAGACGTCTGGAAACTCGCACACAATTGGAATGTCTTCTATTCTAGGACTTCCTCTTTCGGTATCTAACATGTAAGCTATGTATGCCTCACATCCTTGTCGAAGCAATCGTTTAGTCTGCATCACAGTAAGAAATTTCTTCTGCTGTTTTTCGCCTTTGAATATTACTGTTGCATTCTCCGCAGTTCGCAATTTGACTCTCTTATTCACGCAATCTATCTGAGCGTTATGACATGTTAACCAATCCATTCCCAAGATAATATCGAATTCTCCTAGCTTAAAAGGAATTAAATCTACCGAAAAATGATGTCCGGCTATTTCTATATCACATGCAGGACATACTCGATCTACCGGAACTTGTTCGTCATTCGCTAATTTTATAATTAACGTTTCGCCCAACCATTCGATTTCACAATGTAACTTACCAAGAAATTCTTCAGAAACGAATGAACGAGTAGCTCCAGAATCAATTAATACTTTTGAAATTACAGAATTCACCAAAAGTGTACCTGCAATAACACTCGGACTCTGCACCGCTTCTTTCATGGTCATGTTAAAAGTTCTTGCTTTGGGTTGATTAGGCGGCGGCGGAGGTAATGCTAACATTCTCGGAACACTGGCTGCCATAGCTGATCCTTTGCAATTTCTGGCGATATGCCCTTTCTTTCCACACTGGAAACAAGTCATCTCTGCTGTTCTACCTGTTGGACATTCGTTAGAATAATGCCCTTTCTGCTTACACCGATAACACGTTACATCCCTTTTGATACATACACCAGTATACTTTCGATTACATGTCTTGCAGTACGACACTGGAACTTTGACCATTCCCTGCTGACTGAAGGTTTGGAAACGATTACCTGCCTTCTGTGAACCTTGTCCTATCCTTTTAAAATTCAAATTTGCCCGGGCTTGGAATCCCGGCTTTCTGCTGGAGTGATCTGGGAAACTTCTCTGTCCCTTGTCTTGCTGAGATCTTTCACTTTCCCCTTCTATAATCAAAGCTTTCTGAACTACGGCGGTATACGTCGTTAATTCGAAAACTGCAACTTGGCCACGAATCCATGGTCGTAATCCTTCTTGAAACCTTTGAACTAGTTTTTCTTCAGTGTCAACCTGTTCTGGAACAAACCTAGCCAACTCAGTAAATTTGGCTTCATATTCTGCCACGGACATATTTCCCTGCTTCAGTTCTAGAAACTTAATCTGTATTTGATTCTTCACATAGCGAGGAAAATGTTTTTCTAAAAACAACTCTTTAAACCTATCCCATGCAATAACTTCTTCACCCTCTAAGGCCTTTTTAGATTCCCACCAATAATTCGCCTCTCCTTTCAACAAGTAACTAGCAAAATCAGTCTTCTGGTCCTCACCTACCTTCACTAGTGCGAACGCTTTCTCTACTTCTTTTAACCAGGTGGTAGCTTTAATAGGATCAGTAGTCCCTTCAAACTCTGGAGGTTTAACTGACTGAAACTGCTTAAAAGTAATAACAGGTAATACTGGTGGTAATTGAAGCTCAGGACGAGGTGGCTGTTGTAACATTTGTTGTTGTATCTGCTGTTGCTGATGCTGCATCTGCTGCTGCATCATTACCATCTGTTGTTGCATCAGATGGAACATTTGGTTCATGGTCTCATTAGTCTGATTTTCAGAATTGCTGTTAGAGGTCTCAGCCCTAGTCTTTCTTTTTGGTGCCATCTTCTTCTGATAATAAAACAGGTGATATTTATTTAACAGTTTAATAAACAATCGACAATATGTATGGAAAACAATTTATCCTGTATTCATAACATGGTTTATTTAAAGAAAATAGTTGCTGAGTGTACAGACTGGAAATGTAAACAGTTAAATAAAATAATTGTTTTTTTTAACAGGAATTATAATATAAAAAACTGTAAAGTGAAAGTAAATGCTATAAAACTGTAAAGACTAAAATTTAAATAAAAAAATTTGAAAAAGTTCATCTTATATATATGTGACACCAGCTTCAGGTGTAAATGCTTGATACAAAAAGTCTCGGGCTACTGGTAATCACTACGACTACAAGTCACGCTATCGCTACAAGTTAAACTACTACTACAAGTTAAACTACTGATACACACATACACACTACTCACTAGGTTATACTATGCTGCCTCTATATACATATGCACTCTGGAGTCACCGTCTCAAACCCTCTCAGAACCCAGGTGGAATACGCCTAAGCTCCTCTCTAAGTGCCTGGACCAAAGTCTATGCCAAGCGAAAAACCCTGTAGAACTCTGCAAAAGTAGGAGGTCCATCATGAGTCAAATCATCCAGCTCCCAAGTAGCACTCATCAATACTGACTGTAATCACTGTCTCATATAATAATCTGGTTGTAGGGCCGCTAACGGTCCTCTGTCCCTCTGATCAAACAGATGCATAATCTCCCGACAATGTGCCCGCCAATACTCCACATCATCCCTCATAACTCTATACTCATGGTATGGTACCATATGCGCTGAGCAACCTGACCTACTGACTCCTGAGAAGGAACCCTCGGAATACCTGCACCCTGCTGGGGTAAACCTAACTGTAGATCCACATCATGCTCTCCCATCCCCTCTACTGGAATCATCTGAACTATGTCCGACTCTGGGGCATGCACTGGTATAGGAGGTAACAATGGTGGTGGTGGTAACTCCTGCTCAATACCTAGTATAAACTGGTGCTCAATAGGTAAAGGAACCATCGGCTCGAAGAACTCAAATGGATCAAACATCTCTTTGGGATCATGCACTATCCCCTGTACTGGTGGTACCGGCTCCTGTGGCAATGGTGGTGGAGGTGGTAGAGGAGGAAACATATGCTCAGATACTAGAGGTATGGCTGGTGCTACTGGCCCAGTGACTGTCCTCTCGGAAGATGCAGAATAACCAGAAGATGCCATCTGATAATATACCAAAGAAAAGAAAAGGTCATTAACAATCCTAAGATTATTTCCCTATTCTAATCTGACCTAAATCCTAACACTATTCATCCTAATTTGACTATCCCTATCTTATGTGATCTCCTTATCCTATCTTAATCCTAATGTTCTTGTTTTCGGGGACCAAACCTACAGCTCTGATACCAAACCTGTAACGCCCTCCAGACCCGGGGTATAAGTCTGGGGGTTACTAGCTAATCACCAAACCTGTACAATTTGATTAACAATTAATAAAGAAATGAAATTAAACCCCTTTAAAACTAACCATGATCTTTTTAGGTTGAAGTATGAAAACAAGAACCACTAACTACTTTTATTACAAACCAACATTCAAAGTCTCACAAACTCTCTTTATTACAAACCATTGTCTAATTCATTTTAAGCTAAGTTCAACTTTTATTCAAACACACACACCTACTATCTATCAACACTCCACCTGCTCGGGCAACTCAAAGCTTTCTTCCTGGATTGGGATCAACACCTTGGGTATAAGAGGATCCCGAGGCTTGACTCGCTTGTTTACCACTCGAGTCCTGATTGGTTTCATATTCCTTCTTAACTGAAAACAATAAGGTGAATAACAACAAAAGGGGTGAGCCAAAAGTTGCTCAACAAGTCCACAAACATATAAACAGTGTTAAAGCATTTTAAATTAATCCGCCATCCCAGGTATATCTGCCAAGATATAACCTCACGAGAATAGAAAGAAGGCCATTACTGGCGAGTACAAATAAACTAAACTGGACACAAGTTCGCATCTATATTCTGCTGATCAGTCAGAATATAATACAGATCCATATCTCAGTATATAGATCCAGTCGGGTACCCAGGCACTACGGCCCACGTCGAGGCACCAGTCATCCTGGTCCTCAGGATTAAGACACACTCAATCCCAAAATATCCTTATCCAGTCCATCGCTTAGCAACCGGGATAATCGGTATGCTTTGATATCTTCCAAACACTAGAATATATCAATCTCCATGTGTTACCAACAGAATATGAATCAAGAATCCAAAGAAACGGAGAAATCAAGAATTGAAATGAAATATGAACAAAGGAATAGAGATTGTATATTAGTGATCAAAAACAATAATCAAGAGAATGTAAATGTGATAAATATTTGAATCAATATCACTATTCCGAAAGTAGAATAGAGGAAAAACTTGCCTTCTGCGCGACTTACTGCAATTGAATCACTTATGTCTATCACCTTGGACTATTACCGACTCAACTGGCCTGGATGGCTTAGCTTCTGTTGGAAAAACAAACTGGTTAAGTCACGTCGTACTTTATTTGCATCTTGAATCGACTTCAAACTGATCCTAACATCTACCCATGCGCTTGTGACTGACTCATGTATTACATATAAGCAAGTTAGACTCGATTAACCACGTAATACACATAAGCACATAAGCACATAATCATTTTTATGGTTAAAATAATTTTTAAAACTAAAATCGACTCGCTGATTGCTCAACTAATCGTTATCTGACTCGTTTCCCATTTTTCCGGAATTTTTCGGACTCGTCTCGGCACGTAACTTGACTGATAATCAAACAAGTCACAAAATCAACTAACTTCAAAAAAATAATAATTAAGCTTTGATATTATTTTTAATGAAAAGGATTCATTTTTCTGAGTTAACAGGCTTTCGTTTCACGCAAAACGGACTAACGGTTGAATTATTATTAATTAAATATTGATAATTCCATTTATTAATCATTATAAATAATTATTACTAATTTTTAAAACCCAAAAATATTTTTTAAATCATTATTTAAGAAAATCAGAATTAAAAATAATTTTTCTATAATTTTTGAAATTAAAATGAATTTATTATGATTTACTGAAAATTATTTGATTAATTATCAAAATAATTAATCACTTTTAAATAATTAATAAGTAATAAATAAATAATAAATAATTAAGAAAATAATTCAATCTAATTTTTAGAAAATAATTCAGAATTATTTATAATATAAATTAATTAATTAATTAATTAATTAATCAATTTACAAAATAAATAAAACTGATTTTTAAAATTAATTAAAATAAAATAAAAATCAAAATTTCAGAAACAGTTGTCAGAAATTGGTTTCTGACAAAAACAGATCAAAACCGGGTAATCTGAACGGGTCAAACGGGTTGGATTCCGGGTCACCAAGAACACGCCGGAATTTTTCCAGATTCCGGTGAGTTCCCGGAGTCCGGCCAAGCTCCGATCAGCCCCAAATCAACACCGTTTGGTGCTGTTTTTGAGTGCTTTTCATTGCAAATCAACATATCAATCCAACCATGGCCAAAACATCACAGAATAACTCCTGAATCAACTTCTCCGGCAAAATCGACATAAACTCCGGCCAAAAATCGAATTTGCAGAATCGTACATAAAATCAAACGTTATATAGTGCAAAATGAAGCTAAGAACATATATAATCAAAGCCCTAACATTACAAGAACCAAATATTCACAGAAATCATCGGGTTGTGTTTTGAAAATTCGACCTAAACCCTAGAATTCGTGAATCACTATCCAAGCATCGTTTGTTCAATTAAACACCATGAATCGACTGTAAATCATCTAACAAAGCTATATCAATCATCAAAACATCACAATAACCCCAGAATCAAAAAGCCCTAATTCGAACATAAACCCTAAAAATCAAAAATCAAAAACGATGCAATAAAACGTGAAATTGATGCAAGAAACAGAAAGAACGGATCAAAACCTTCGATTTGAGTACTTGAATCACACGATTTGATGCTGTAATCAGTGAGAAATCACGACTTGATTCTTCGACCCGAAACTGTTCTTCCCGACCCGATTTCAGAGAATTTTTGGTAATTTTGCAGATTTTAATGATTAATTATAATTAATTAAATAAAAATTAGGCTATTTATAGTAGTAAAAATAATTCTCCTAATTAAAATTAAGGGGCTAATTATACATTAAATAAAAATATTGGGCCCTAATTTTTATAATTTTTGAGTATTAAAATTTAATTTATAAATATTTTATATATGCAATATATATGCCAAAAATTCCCAAAAATTGTGAATAATGCAAAAATGCAAAGAAATAATATAAATGAAAGTCCTATAATTTTATAAAAATAAAAATTTGATTTTTGTGGGGTTTTTGACACCCAATGGGGCCGGGAAAAATCATTTTTTCGCAAAACGAGAAAATTTATAAATTATCTAGATGTTCAGAACAAGGCGATTGTAAAAGCCATTTGATGAAAATAAGGCCCATTATTTTATTTGAAATACTGGCTTTAAAATCATCGTTTGGGTCATAAAATATCTGAAAAATACCTTAAAATACAGAAATGACATGGAATACACGTATCACGTAACAGTTAGGGTTTATCAGATAATCACACATAAATGACACATTAATTCACATATTTTATTATAATCATGATATAATATAAACGTAAAGTTCCCAGTCGTTATAAGGCTTTATCGTCTAACCACTAGATCACCTTGGATTCGACTTCAATACTCAGGTTCTTTACCTAGGAACCTCGCTGCGCTTGTCGACTGATCACTAGGTTATCTTTAGTTCAATATCACTTCTGGAGTCCTTCAACTAGAACCTACAGAGTCGAGATACCCTATGTTAGACGGCCAGGTATGCTTGACATATCCTCAATAACACATCTACCCATTCGATACAAATCCCGACTCGTACTTACATATATTATTATAATACACGCATCAATTTAGGGTTCACGTTCTCAAAATCGGCTTGGTATTCATTTTCAGAAAATACGCATACTCGTCCTTTTATGAAATTAGGGTCATTGAGTTTTGGAAAAATATTCACCACAGCATACAATCAAGTTCCGCACAAAATATATGTATTTACTTATTTATACTCCCTTGAAGTTCCGATAATTACAGGATATGTCCCATATTTTCGAATTTACTTTATAAAAATTCGGGCAGCACCTCCTCTGTTTATCGGCATACCCGTTGAACAACTCGACGTCAAATCACAACAACAATCCAACAATTTATTCCACCAATATAACCAAAATCCATTTCACAAATCCCAAATACCAATTTAACCAACTAATTATTATTATTACATCTTATATTTATACTCGTATTTATTTATTAATTTGTAGGACTCAGAACAACGTCATCACCGTCCACCGTCAGCTCGCCGAGGCTCATCGCCGACGGCGGTAAAATTCGCGGGTACCCATTACTTCGGGTTTCCGACGCAAATTTTGCCGATTAAAATCTCGGAATAATAATAATATTCAAAGAAAATCAAGAACAGTTCATCGAAATTTTATCCAAAATTAACTGAATAATTCGAACCAATACTTCGAATTCTCAGAACAATTCAAAGAATCAATTCACAGCCATACTCGATCAACTTACACACACGTATGGTTGTGTGTATATGTTTACCGAACAGACAGTGATGAAACCGAAGCAACAGGGTAACCGTGCGTATATCACACGCACGCCAGCCATCTCGCCGGAGATGAACACGGCGGCGGCCGGAAAGTAACAAGAACTGTAACACAACAAGGCAACACAGCTATACACACGTATATACATCTGTTTATATATATGCATAACCCAGAAAATCAATCGGAACCACCCACCTTACCGGACGGAGCGGCGGCAACGGTACCGGAAAACAGGGCCGGGGAAAGAAACAGAAAAGAGAGGAAGAGAAACAAAATCAGAGATATAGAACAGAGGTTGATCGAAAGAGAGAAGAGATTGCCCGGAGAGCTTAAGAAAATTCACAGAACATTCGCGAGAAACCCCATCGAGCACAGGGGTTTTCCGTTGATTAATTAGCCAAACACAGCTTTCCACGTGTCTGCCTGGTTTCTAAAAATTAGACACGTATCCTGGTTTCTACTATAGTCTCAGATTTTGTCCGCATTTTGCGAAACTAACGAACCTCAAAATTTAGTTGTAAAATATTACAAATATCCCAGAGTTAATAAAAATATAAATTTCATAATTTTAAAACGATTTCCGTAACACACTTTATACCCGCTTTTATCAATTAAACGAATCAACGCGCGGGTAAAATTAATTTCGAAAATTCCCAAAATAATTTTAAAATTCTCAGAATAAGATGAACTTAATAAAATATAAGTTTCATAATTTTTGAAGATTTCTATAATTAAATATGGATTTTACCATTAAACACACGCAGAAAATCATTTATACATAAATAATTAATGAAATATTGATTTCTCAATTTTATAAAGTCCTAAAAATAATTATTGAAATTATAAAATTATAAAACCAACTTTAGAGATTACCCAAATATTTATGGAAATAAATCTGCAATTAAATATATTTTTTTTAAAGTGGAACAGAACAATACCACTCAACATTTATTACATAAATAATCATATGCATTCACAGTCACACATAAAAATAATAACACACAATACACTGTTGACACGCTCCATACACATATTTTATTTATTAGTTATTTAATAATTACATATTTAAATAATAAAATATACGGGTCGTTATACAATATGAGATTCTACTTGTCTGTTGTGTCATAAGTAATTCTCACAGTGATAATGATGTAATGGTCTTTAGACCTGAAATCATTATATTTCTATACGAGAATTAATATATATTGATTCCATTAAAAGTTATCCTTGACCGGGTAATGATAAAAGTGGACATTGGGTATATTATGAACCGTATGAGAAATATGAATGATCTAGATGGGATTTAACCCTCCTATTTTAGGAGTGCTATTATTGGCCTTTTGTGTGAGCTAGACTATGAAATGCGTGGCCACACTCAAATATTGATTTAATATGATAGTCTACTCATTGATCAAGGAAACTTGGATTAAACTATGATGAGGATGACAGATTACATTCCTCTAGTTCAATCTATAATATTTGGTTAAAGGGATTATGTTACATTGTACATTATTCACGAAAGGTTTAATCGATCACCGTTTTAATTATTACTTGGGTAGCAATAATGTATTACTAGATGGCACTCATTGTTTATGATTTTAAATTAGATTTAAAATTCGTTGCCAACGTAATAATAACCTATAGGGTCACACACAAAGAATGCTTGAAAGATTATTTAATTTAAATTGAATTTAAATTAAATGAAAGTAATTTGAGTTATTTATAATATTAATTAAGTTTGACTTATTTAATTAGATAAATAATGTTATTTGAATTTACTAATATTAATTATGAAATTTGTTTGTTAAATAATTAAGTGAGACTTAATTATAATACAAATAGGAATTTCGAATTAATAATAACTCCTAATTAGTTAAGAGTTATAATTCATTTTTCTACTGTCTATATAATATCTCCTTTGTGACTAATTTTTGGGGTGAAAAAAGACTTTTACTAAAACCCTAGCCACCAAGGGAGAAGATGGAGAGAGCAAGAAGAAACGAGTTTTTGCTAGTACACATTCAATCCTTGCATTCAAGCATTCGTGTGGATACCGATAGAGCGTAGATCGCGAGAGCGGGATGTGTGGTGATTGAACAAGTATTGGATATCCATTAGTCAATCAATGTGTAAATCTTCTTAAGGTAAACAATCTTATCTACAAATTAAATATCTATTTTTCGCATGGATCCTGCGGTGGGTTTCGAAAATTCTAATTTTTCACGTTTTTAATTATTGTTTCCGTTGTGTTTATGTGCTCGAAACCCTTCAATGACATCAGAGCTACTTGCGAAAAGTATTTAATTCATTTATGTGTTTACTGGTTTTATGATGATAACATGTATACAATATTCCGTGACATGTATGCGATGATAACATGTATACAATATTTTCTGTCATGTATGCGATTTTATATATTTTACATGTTGTTATGTTTATATATGCGTATGTATGTATATGTTTTGAATATATGATATTCATGAGAGTTTTATAATCATATGATGATTATATAATCTGTATATATACTGATATATACATGTTTTGTGTTTGTTCCTATTATATGAATCATATTTGATACGATTCTGAATCGGATGCAGCGGATTTTCTGAAATTTGGGTCTGGTGTCCGATTTTGGCGAACGAATACACTATTTCATATGAAATCGAGCGTCTGAACCAAACTGAAAGATAAAGCTATCATCGACTGATATGTAAGGCGTTTAACGTCATTTAGGACCTGTAATATGCGACTTACTGTTATCAGATTTAATTTCGAATTTTCTGATTTTTTCCTTATTTGGTTTTTCTTATTAGATAATGATGGGTATGATATGTTAAGATCATATAATATGTTTTAGCATGTTCTTATGTGTTAATTGAGCATGGTGGATGGTTATGGTTTATGACCTTAGGTTAATGGTTTTGGTTTTTTAAATACGGCTTGCATGTTGTTTAATCTTGTAATTTTTAAATCTCGAATATAACTCGAGTTCTTCTTGTAAGTTCATTAGATTAGTTTTTGTATTTCATTCTTGTAATGTACATGAAGACATGAAGATTTGAAGATCAAGGGTAATACCACATGGAGGCCACCAAGGAAGCAATACAAGAAAGAAGACATGTCATGGTTATCTTATATTTATTTTTCACCTTAGATTGACCTAGATCTTTGTCATTAGCTTGATGAAGATCACATAGGATAAAGCCATAACCAACCACGTTTATTTATTGCACTTTACATATATACGCATATGATGAATGTATGTATAGAGTAGTTTATAACGATGCATGCTTAATTAGATTAAGAATGTATGTATTATATACGACACCCGTAACATGCTTGCTAACAAGATAAAATCTGTAACGACTAAAGATTTTAAAATGAACAAACGATTATGAGATTCTCGTGTTTATGAAATATGGAATAAAATACAAATTTTCTTTGTTTCTGATATGGGGTGATTTTGTCAAAAGTGAGTTCATTGAACTTGTAAGATTGTGGGTTTTAAGCGAGACTGTTGTGACTCCCTCACTACCTGGAAATCAAACCATTGATGAATATTGATTTGAAGTATTTTATTCAAGGAAAAATTGGGAATCTCTTTATGATGGGATCATGATCATTTTAAAATTAACAAAACCCTAAAGTTAATATCAAGTTGATCGGATGCCTTCCAATAAGTCTAATGCGTTAACCTTAGATCGATAAGGAGTGGGTTCGCCAAAGTGAAGTACTCCCATCTATCGTGGGAGACGTGTTGAAGTATATTGATACTTTTGACTATTCGGTTTGACTTAACTAAGTTACCATAATAGGATTGTGAACTTAGAGACATAGAATTTGGCGAGATTTATTAGATAAATATGAACAATTGTTGTTCCACCAAACTATCCAAGAGTTATATAGTTGATATAATTGGCAAATGTTGTCTACCTAAATAAACATTTTTTAGGAGAAAAACCAAAGTTGACCTAACACATGGTGAAAAATGGATCTTGGCTCACTAGAAAGGATATAGAAGATATTCTTTCCCAATTAATAGTTAGGGCTATTAATTTGATAAAAATAGTGGGAGATATATATTGTGTGTATATATATATATATGAATAATCACTTGAACATAATTTAATGATCATTTGTAGACTAAGTCATTTTATGCACTTTAATATTGTAGATATCAAATGACAAATAACACAAAAAAATTCTCTATGTAATAGTCCTTGAGAAGGACAAACTGACATGAAATAATTTCCTCAATTGACATGAGAACTTGAGGATTGTCCTCAGGTTCAAGCATGTCACTCAAACCCCTCCCTTATTTCTTCTAGCTGAGAATGAAACATGTGCTGAACAAAATGCTTACCAGAAGTAAATTGATTATGCAACTGATGTTTCATGTCTCATGCTTGTAATTATGAGTGCTGAGCTTTAGAAGCAACAAGAGCATAATGATGCTTATGATATGATTGAGCACCTTCAAAGGATGTTTGAAGGATAGGCTCGTCAGAAAGATTTGATAATAATAAGGCACCATACTTTTGCATTAATGGGAGAATGATATCTGGTTGGACCACATGTTCTAAAGATGATAGGTATATGTACCTTGATATTTTGGGTTTCAAGAATAGTCTAGAGACTCAGCTTGATTTGATCAAACAATCTTTGAACAACTTGCAATCTTAGTTTGTTAAGAACAAAAGGAATGAGATAAACATAACACTTACTGAGTTGTTAAGCATATTTAGAACTGCTGAAAATAACATGGTAAATGCATGAATTACGTCCATATTGATGATGTACACATGGAATGCAAATGGGAAAGGAAAGTGGACAGGCAAGGTGAAGATTTGATCTTATTCGGTGCCAAACCAAAGTCAATCCCAAAGGGCTTTTGAAGCCTGATAGTGGTGTTGCTAAAGGAGATGATTGTCATTTATGTGGAAATAACTGGATGATTGGAAGTTAAATTGTCGAGCTTGTTTGAAAGATCTAAAGAAAAAGACTAGCAATGGTCAAGCTTCAGGTATCGGGTTAGAATTGGAGCAAAAGTTGTTGCTCTAGTTGAGGGAACTCGATACCTAATTTTGCCCATATAGGCAAGATTGAGAACTTGATAAATTATTATTACGTGCCTGCCTTTAGCGGATACATTAAATAAATTTCTTGTCAGGTCAAGAAAGGTTTTCATTTTAATTAAATAAATAA
Organism: Apium graveolens; assembly: GCF_009905375.1. NCBI lineage: Eukaryota > Viridiplantae > Streptophyta > Magnoliopsida > Apiales > Apiaceae > Apium > Apium graveolens. The sequence continues at coordinate 72,747,859 of NC_133654.1, forward strand.
TAGTTTTTTATTCTATTTTAATGATACGGCTTATAATGTTGCACAATTAGTTAACAATTTATATGTTCTAAGATGACTCAAATCAAACATTACCTCTAGCATTGTCGTTAAGCCATATTAATGAGAAACGCATTTCTGAGTTACATATAGATGGATACTTGGATAAGTTTGATTTGGAATTATACGGAAGATGAAAACTTTGTCTCACTGGCAAAATGACTAAAGCTTCTTTTACCTGATCAGGTGAAAGGACCAATAAACGATTAGGACTTATACATAGTGATGTATATGGTTGAATGCGTATGATGGTAAGGGGTGGCTTATACTACTTCATAACATTAACTGATGACTTCAGTAGGTGAGGAAATATATAACTTATGAAGAACAAATCTGATTATTTTGAAATTTTCAAAGAATATAAGGCAGAAGTAGAAAAGCAAACAAGGGAAAAGTATAAAAGTTTTACGATCAGATCGTAGAGGAGAATACTTAAGCCTTAAATTCAAGAGTTTCTTGAAGGAGTGTGATATTGTATCACAACTTACTCCTTCTGGAACAACTCAATGGAATAGAGATTCTGAGAGGAGAAATCGTACCTTGTTTGACATAGTGTGATCGATGATGAGTCAAGCGGATCTTCCATTTAGTTTCTAGGGTTATGCTCTAGAAACGGCTGCATATACACTTAACCAAGTTCCGACTAAAGTGGTTCAAAATACTCCGTGTGAGATATAGAGTGATAAATGTCATAGCATGTCATTTATGAAAATTTGGGGATGTGAAGCGTTTGTAAAACGTTTAGCCTCTGACAAGCTTGGACCAAAATTAGATAGATGCTATTTTGTGGGATACCCAAGTGAGACTAGGGTATAGTTTCTATAATCCTTCAGAGAACAAAGTGTTTGTTGCTCGGACCGTTGTATTTCTTGAGGGAGAACTACTTTCTAAGAAAATCAGTGGGAGGATAATACATCTCGATGAAGATCGAGAACCACATGATAACATTGAACAGAGTTGGAATAAGATCAGGATGTACATTAAAATGTTGAAAGTAATCCTGTCCAAGAAACACAGGTTATTCATAGATCTAGTAGGATTCACCATGAGACCGGGAGAAATTATGAATTTCTTTTGACTCAAGATGGTGATGTGATGCTTACGGATAATGATAAGCCTCTCACCTACCAAGATGCTATGAACAGTTCAGACTCCGAGAGATGGCTAGAGGCCATAAAATCTGAGATAGAATCCATGTATGAAAATAAAGTATTGACTTTAGTTGATCCACTCGAAAGGGTAAAACCTATTGGGTGGAAGTGGGTTTTCAAGAAGGAAACTAACCTCTAAGACGCGACTAGTGGCAAAAAGTTTCAAACAAATTCATGGTATAGACTGTGATGAGACTTTTTCACCGGTTACTATGGTCATGTCCATCAGGATTTTGTTAGCAACAGTTGCTTACTTTGACTATAAGATTTGGAAAATGGATGTCAAAACTGCTTTCCTATATGGGAGCCTTGAAGAGGATGTATATATGATACAACCTGAGGGTTTTGTCGATCCAAAGTTTGCTAAGATAGTTTGTAAGTTGCTTCTATCTATTTATAGATTTAAACAAGCCTCAAGGAGAATGAATATTCATTTTGATGAAACGGTCAAAGAGTTTGGCTTTATTCAAAATGAAGATGAACCATGTGTTTATAAGAAGGTTAGTGGGAGCCATGTGACATTCCTAGTATTATATGTAGATGACATATAACAAATAAGGAATGTCATACCTTCTCTATAGGCTGTTAAGACTTGGTTGAGAAATAGTTTATCCGTGGAAGACTTAGGCGATGCTACCTATATATTAGGGATTAAGATCTATAGAGATAGATTGAAAAGATTAATCGACCTAGTCGGAGTACATGCACTGATAAAATATTGCATCATTTTAGGATGCAGGAGATAAAGACAGGATATGTTTCGATGTCTCATGGGATAGTGATCTCAAAAGATAATTGCCCTCTAAATCATTATATGATAAGGGCCGTTTGAGAAAGCTCCATATGCTTTAACAATTGGATCTATAATATGTACAATGATATGTATTTATCCTGATGTTTCGTATGCTTTGATTATGACGAGCATATACCAGTCTAATCCATGTGAGGGTCACTGGATAATTTTCAAGAATATTCTTAAGTACTTAAAGAGGACTAAAGATTTATTTTTGGTATATGGAGAAGATAGGGAACTGGTTGTAAAGGGTTACACAGATACTAGTTTCTTAACCTAATTTCTGGATAGACAAGGATGATTATGTGTCTATGTCTGGTTTGTGTTTTGTCTAAATATAAGTTATGGTAGCTGGAATGGTTCATAGCAAGAAGATTGATGTTTCTATAATGGAACCCGAATATATTGATACTTTTAAAACAGCCAAGGAGACTGTTTAGGCATGTCCTTAGGCGATATAACCTTATTAATGAGATTAATGATCAAGGAAATATAAATGTAAAGTGCATAGTAATGATAGTGTTGCAGACCCACTGACTAAGGCTTTGTCGCAGCAGAAGCACGATGGTCATACTAGTTCCATGAGTATTAGACACATGGGTGATTGGCTCTAGTACAAGTGGGAGATTGTTAGTGTTTCTTCCCTAGAGACAACACTATGATGTTTTAGTTTAAGACATTAGGATTATTAATGTTTATGTTCTATCGATTATTCTCTTTGTAATTTATTAATTCTTAATTTACTGCGATATAAATGTTAGATTAATAAATGTCCTTGGAATATGATATGCAATTTCTATATCTCTATGTACGTGACTTAGAAATGAGATTATGATAATAGTATCAATATTCTTAAAGGTCCCTAGTCGAGCATTATTATTAAGACTGGTGTGTTTGTTGACTGATGATCACATCTCATTAATCATAGGTATGATGATACTAAAGTCAAAAACACAGGCAGATGTATATGTACATGGTGCTGGACAGACCCAATGTGAGATTCTACATGTCTGTTGTGTCATAAGTGATTCTCACAGTGATAATGATATAATGGTCCTTAAACCTGAAGTCATTATATTTCTATACGAGAATTAATATACATTGACTCCATTAAAAGTTATCCTTGACCGGGTAATGATAAAAGTGGACATTGGGTATATTATGAATCGTATGAGAAATATGAATGATCTAGATGGGATTTAACCCTCCTATTTTAGGAGTGATATTATTGGCCTCTTGTGTGAGTTAGAATATAAAATGCGTGGCCACACTCAAATATTGATTTGATATGATAGTCTACTCATTGATCAAGGAAACTTGGATTAAACTATGATGAGGATGACACATTACATGCCTCTAGTTTAATCTATAATATATGGTTAAAGGGTTTATGTTACATTGTACATTATTCACGAAAGGTTTAATCGATCACCATTTTAATTATTATTACTTGGGTAGCAATAATGTATTACTAGATGCCGCTCATTGTTTACGATTTTAAATTAGATTTAAAATTCGTTGCCAACATAATAATAACCTATAGGGTCACATACAAAGAATGCTTGAAGGATTATTTAATTTAAATTGAATTTAAATTAAATGAAAGTAATTTGAATTATTTATAATATTAATTAAGTTTGACTTAATTAATTAGATAAATAATGATATTTGAATTTACTAATATTAATTATGAAATTTATTTGTTAAATAATTAAGTGAGACTTAATTATAATACAAATAGGAATTTCGAATTAATAATAACTCCTAATTAGTTAAGAGTTATAATTCATTTTTATACTCTCTATATAACATCTCCTGTGTGACTGATTTTTTGGGTGAAAAAAGACTTTTACTAAAACCCTAGCCACCAAGGGAGAAGATGGAGAGAGCAAGAAGAAACGAGTTTATGCTAGTACACATTCAATCCTTGTGTTCAAGCATTCGTGTGGATACCGATAGAGTGTAGATCGCGAGAGCGGGATTCTTGGTGATTGAACAAGTTTTGGATCTCCATTAGTCAACCAGTGTGTAAAGCTTCTTAAGGTAAACAATCTGATCAACGAATTAAATATCTATTTTCGCATGGATCTTGCGGTGGGTTTCGAAAATTCTGATTTTTCACGTTTTTAATTACTGTTTCCGTTGTGTTTATGTGCTCGAAACCCTTCACTACCAACCAAAATGAAGAAACCAACAACCAAAACAACAATACCCAAGACAACAATAACCAAAATGTGAATCCTGGTCCCATAGACCCAACTGTAGCCGAGATTCTTCAGATCTTGGCCCAACAGACAGTCCACCTGCCTCAACCATAGCAGAGGCAGACTAATCCTCAGGTAACCTTTAAGACCTTTCAGGCAGTGAATCCACCAGAGTTTAAAGGTTCTGTAGATCCGATTGAGGCAAGGTTCTGGTTGAAGGAGATTGAGAAGGCATTTGCCTTAGTGAAGGTGAAAGAGGAGCAGAAGACTGAGTTTGTAAGTTACTATCTGAAGAAGGAAGCCACCTACTGGTGGGAAACTATTAAAGTGTTGGAAGGTGCTGATGATGTTGCATGGGATAGATTCAAGGAGTTGTTTCTAGAGAAGTATTTCCCTCAGTTTTTTCAAGATCAAATGGAATTGAAATTTCTGGAGTTGAAACAGGGGAATGTCTCAATTGCAGATTACGAAAGTAAGTTTGAGGTGTTGTCAAGGTTTGTACCATCATATGTGGACACTAATAGGAAGAAAGCGAAAAGGTTCCAGCAAGGGCTTAAGCCATGGATCCGGGGGAAGGTGGCCATATTTGAATTAGACACGTATGCAGAAGTTGTGCAGAAAGCTATGATTGTGTAGACAGAAAGTGAAATGTCTCAGAAAGAGAAGGAAAGTAAGAAAAAGGAAATTTGAAGGGAATGAAGGACAGTCCCAGGCAGGGAAGTTTCCAAATTTCAATCAGAGGAAAGGCAAGTTCCAGCCCAGAAGGAATGTCAATAGGCAAAATACAGGCAATGAAGGATAAGGTAACCGTCCAGCTACTGGGAACCAGCCAACCCAGCAGAGGCCAGCTTTACCTGATTGTCAAGTCCGTGGAAAGAAACATGGTGGAGTTTGCAACAAACTGAATGTGGTCTGCTTGAGATGCAACCAAAGGGGGCACTATTCAAGGGAGTGCCATAATCAGCCAGCCAGAGAGCAAGTCAATAAGGATCAGCCTACCAGGAATCAGGCAGGCAAGGTTCTAGCAATTGGGTATACCTGTTTCAAGTGCGGAAAGCCAGGGCACATAGCCAGGGATTGCAAAGCACCAGTTCCAGTCAGTAATACACTATGAATCATGGGAGCCCCTCCGACAGTGAATGAATCTCCCAGAGCCAGAGTTTATGACATGTTTGTGATAGATGCTATCATGGACACTGATGTTGTGGCAGGTATGCTTAATGTGAACTCCTTATGTGCTAAAGTGCTAATAGATTCGGGAGCAACTCAATCATTTATTTCTCAAGGTTTTGTTGATAAGTAAAATTGTCCAGTTAAATTGTTAAGTGAGATTATGATGGTAGAATTAGCAAATCAGGAGTGTGTATCTATTGACCAAGTGTGTAAGAGCTGTGAGATTGAGATTTTTGGCCATAAGTTTGATGCTGACTTGATACCATTTAAGTTAGGAGAGTTTGACATTATTTTAGGAATGGACTGACTATCTAAGCACGATGCTCAGATAGACTGTCTAACAAGAAACTAATCCTAAAGACGCCAGACGAGAAGGTGGTGATGTTTAAAGGTCAGGGACAAGCAAAAAAGTTCTTGACGATGATTCAAGCAAAGAAGTTATTACGGCAAGGATGCGAGCATTTTATTGCGTATGTGATAGACAGAAGTCGGGAGACAGCAAAACTGGAAGACATTCCAGTGGTAAATGAATTTCCAGACGTATTTTCGGACAAATTACCAGGACTTCCTCCAGATAGAGAAATCGAATTTACAATCGAATTAGCACCCGGAACGGAACCAGTATCTAAGGCCCCATACAGAATGGCGCCTGTTAAAATGAAGGAACTAGCAAAGCAATTACAAGAACTATTGGAGAAAGGAGTGATTCGACCCAATATATCCTAATGGGGTGCACCGGTATTATTTGTTAAGAAGAAAGACGGAAGTATGAGGCTATGCATCGACTATCGAGAACTCAATAAGCTTACGATTAAGAACAAGTATCCATTACCTCGAATCGATGATTTGTTTGATCAGCTGAAAGGAGCTAAGTATTTTTCTAAGATTGATGTGAGATCTGGATATCACCAATCGAAGATTAAACCTGAAGATATACCAAAGACAGCTTTCAGAACAAGGTACGGTCATTACGAATTCTTAGTGATGTCTTTTGGATTGACTAATACCCCATCAGCATTTATGGACATGATGAACAAAATTTTCAAGGAACATTTGGATAAGTTTGTAATTGTGTTTATCGATGATATTTTGATCTACTCCAAGTCAACGGAAGATCACGCGAAACATCTAAGGACAACTTTGGAAATTTTGAGAAAGAAGAAGTTGTATGCAAAATTTTTAAAGTGTGAATTTTGGTTCCAAGAAGTTCAATTCTTAGGGCACGTAGTAAGTAATGAAGGAAACAAAGTGGACCCAACAAAGATTGAAGCCATTACGAATTGGGAAAGGCCAAAAACACCAACAGAAGTGAGAAGTTTTTTGGGATTAGCGGGATATTATCGACGATTTGTTCAAGATTTTTCAAAGATTGCGACGCCTTTGACAAAGCTTACCAGGAAAAATGAGAGGTTTATATGGAATGAGAACTGCGAGGAAAGTTTTCAAGAATTGAAAAAGAGGTTAATCACGACACCTGTTTTGACACTTCCAGATGATCAAGGGAATTTCGTAATCTATAGTGATGCTTCTCATAAGGGATTATGTTGTGTTTTGATGCAGCATGATAGAGTTATTGCATATATGTCGAGACAACTGACACCTCATGAGCAGAAGTATCCTACTCATAACTTGGAACTAGCAGTGATAGTATTCACCTTGAAGATTTGGAGACATTATCTATATGGAGAAAAATGTGAGATCTATACGGATCACAAAAGTTTAAAGTACATATTCACGCAAAAGGAGCTTAACATGAGACAGGGACGATGGTTGGAGCTGATCAAAGACTATGGTTGAACAATTAACTATCATCCAGGAAAAGAGAATATGGTAGCTGATGCGTTAAGCGGAAAGGAAAGACTGAACGTGTTAACCGTACCCAAGGAATTATACAAGGAATTTCAGAAGTTGGAATTGGAAGTCAGAATTTGCAAGCCTAGTGAAGTAAAGATGTATAGCATGATGTTTCAGCCAGAATTATTAGAGAAGATAAGAAAATGTCAAGAGGAAATAATGGATTAGGATATCAATCGTTTAGTTGGAGAAGAGTTATGCACTCCAAAGGATGAACAAGGTATTCTTAGATTTTCATCCAGAATTTGGATTCCACCAGTGACAGAATTGAAGAATGAAATTCTACAAGAAGCTCACAACTTAAGGTATTCCATTCATCCAGGAAGTACCAAGATGTACAGAGATTTAAAGGAGAATTATTGGTGGCCATACATGAAAAGAGAAATTGCGGAATGGGTTAGCAAATGTTATACGTGTCAGAGGGTTAGGGCAGAGCACCAAAGACCAAGCGGATTATTACAACCATTAGAGATTCCAGAATGGAAATGGGAGCATATTGCTATGGATTTTATAGTCGGCTTATCAAAGACGAAAGCGAACCACGATGCTATTTGGGTTATAGTGGACAGACTAACCAAGTCAGCGTATTTCTTGCCGATCAATGAAAGATTTTCACTGGATAAGTTGGTTCACATGTATTTGAAGGAAATAGTAGTTCATCATGGAGTCCCTGTGTCTATTGTATCTGATCGAGATCCATGATTCAATTCAAGATTTTGGAGAAGTTTTCAAGAATGCTTGGGAACTAAGTTGAATATGAGTACGGCTTATCATCCGCAGACTGACGACCAAAGCGAAAGAACAATCCAAATAATTAAAGACATGTTACGTGTGTGTGCCATGGATTTCAAAGGAAATTGGGATGAGCATTTACCCCTAGTGAAGTTTGCCTACAACAACAGTTATCATGCCAGTATCGGAATGCCTCCCTACGAAGTTCTTTATGGACGTAAATGTCGATTGCCAGTATATTGGGACGAAGTCGGAGAACGTAAGATACTTGGACCTGAATTGGTACAGCAGACAAAAGAAGTTGTGGAAGTCATCCAAAAAAGGTTAATTGCAGCACAAGATCTCCAAAGAAAGTATGCAGATCAATCAAGAAATGACATAGGATTTGAAGAATGTTAGGTCATACAACGCTATAGAAGGGGGTTGAATATAGTGTTTATACAATCAAATCGATTTAGAACATAAGTATGTAACAGTAATCAAGTTTATTCAATATAATAAGCTCTGTTACAAAGTAGGTTAAACTACTCTCTCAGTGATGAACAATATCACTAAGAGCTGCAAGGGTTATAATGAATAATCTTTCTCGTGAATGATAACACATATAGTGTAAACCCTAAGCTGTGTTTATATAGTACACAGTTACAAGATATCTTCTAATTGATATGGAATATAATTCTGTCTCCTAAAATATATCAATCAGATATTATCTTTTTATAAGTCTTCTAGTCGTCCAACTCCTAAAGCATATCTTCCTTTGTTTTAGTCCAGATCTTCTCCTAGAAATCAGCCGCATTCCTTATCTGAAGTCTTCCCGCACTTAAGTCCTGATATATCTTCTGACGCCTTAAGTTATGATATAAGTTCTGACTTCAGTAAGTCCTGATTTCCAGTAAGTCCTGATATTAAGTTCTAAAACTAAACACATCAGATTAGACATGACATCACAAATATATCTAACAAAGAAGGAGATCTAGTGTTACTGAAGGTGTAACCATGGAAAGGGTTGTCAAGATTTGGAAAGAAAGGAAAGCTGAGTCCTAGATATGTTGGAACTTTTGAAATTTTTAAAACGTGTCGGCAAAGTAGCATACGGGTTGGCATTACCCCCACACATGGAGCACAGTCATAATGTTTTTCACGTCTCGATGCTTAAGAGATATAATCCAGATTCTAAGCATGTAATCGAGTATGAGCCGATAGAAGTTCAGGCAGATTTATCATATGTAGAGAATCCAATAGAGATTCTAGAAAAGAGAGAAAATATTTGAGAAATAAGATTACAAATACCGTACGAGTATTATGGAGAAACCCAAATGTTGAAGAGTCAATCTGGGAGTTAGAAAGTGATATTCCAGAAAAGTACCCTCATCTGTTTACTTAGCAGATTATGAGGACTAAATCCTTTTAAGGGGGGAGGATGTACTATCCGGGATATGGCGTGTAATTATTTTATCAATAAATGATTATTATATGATTATTATGTGATTTTTGGTGAATTATCTGTTGATTTATATTGATAAATAGATGTATATATGTGATTAAATGGGAGTATGTTAATTACAATATGTCCAGAATAAAATATAGATAAGTGTGGTATTTTTCTGGTAATTTTTGGAGTGTTATATGACTTTATATTAATTTATGAATTTACTAATTATTTTCTGAATAATTACAAAATTACTTTATAAAGCCGGGAATCGTCCAACCTCAACCGTTTTTACGTTTTTATAACCTGAAACTCTTCCGAAAACTCCTTCTTAACCTAATCTAGTAATTTCGGACATTTTCCGTGTTTTGACTTTTTCGATCCGGATTACGGTTTGACCAGTGCGCGTCCAGGCGCACAATTTTCGATACGATAATTATTTCGATATATCAGCAAACCCTATATTCTCGAAAAACGGGATACTATTACATTATTTTCGTATAAATTATTTTATAAGAAGCCCGGTTTGGATAATTATCCAAAACGGGTATTAAATCGGATCGTTTTTGCAGTTACTTAGCGGCTAAGTAACTAATTTATCGATCCAATACGATCCAACACGATCCAATATTCTATAAATAAAAATAGCCCTTTTATTATTTCATATTAGTCGTATAATCATAATCAGTCAGTTACAACTATTAAATTACAGAGAAAAACTCTAAAACCGTTGCGTTCTTCATAATCAAACGCATGAACGAAGGCGTTATCGAACTCCGATTCAAGCGTGCAATATATCAAATCGAAGCTCTCGAAACACTCTTTCTGAATCAACCATCTATCCAAGTGCAGAAATCAAGGTTATCTTCTTATTTATTTGTTTTATTTCGAATTTATTAAAGATTAAATTAGGAAAATTTGTTCTTGATGTTGTTGATATGATTTGATGATTCCATCATGTAGATAATCTTTTTCTGGTCATTTTGGTATATTATACTTCAAATTTGGAGTTCAATAACATATAGAAATTGATGTTTAATTCTGGAAAATCAAAATTAGGGTTTTAATACTTTAAATGTTCTAAATCGAATTTGGGGGTTTTATTTTTAATGATTCTGGTAATGAATGATCAATACCAATTGATAGATCGTCTTGAAATGAACCGAATTATGTTTTTAATTGCTGTACTGGATGTCTATATCGATTTCGCTGGAAAACCTTCGAACTCGCCGGCGTTAATGGCGAGTTCATCGGGAACTTCGTTCCAAGGGTGGTGAAACCGATTGGAGACTATCTCTGAGCTGCTGCAGTGTTAGGGAAGCGATTGAAGAGAAGAATCGAATCAAACGATTCCTTAATCGCCTGAATTGGCCTCGCCGGAAACTTCCCCGGCCACCGGATTCTGGAACCGGCCGGGTGTTCATGAACGACCCGGTCGGGTCGATTTCGACCCGGGATACAACCCGGTTTCAATCTTCATTTCCCCTAAATCAATAATCAAAAATTGTTTCTGATTTCTTTTATTTTAATTTTTTTAAAATTCTGTTTTAATTCTAAAAATTCATTTTAAATTCTAAAAATCTATATTTAATTCTGGAAAATTATTTTAAAAATTCAGAAAATTGTTTTTAATTATTTAAAAATAAATTTGATTTATTTTAATTTATTTTAATTATTTTAATTAATCGATTAATTTAATATTAATTGATTAATTAATTTTAATTAATTATTAATTAATTTTAATTGATTTAATAACTAGATTTAATCATTTAATTTGATTTAAAAATTTCGAAAATTAGTTTCGAGCTTTCAGATATTATTTAAAATTATTTTCAAAGCTAGAAAATTAGTATTAAATTATTTTAAATTCCGATTCGGGTATTCGAACACTGTTATTTAATTATAAAATGATTTGGAGACCCGTTTTAATTTCGAAAAATGTTCAAAAATTCGTAATAAATACTTGGAAAATCATTTTTAACCCCGAATATTCCTTGAATAATTATTTTAATTGAATATCTTACGTGCTACGTGTTATATGTGATCCGGTTGATGCATAATGTAATTGTATGTGCATTATTTTACTGTTTTATTCATAACTTTCAATCCGTACGTCGGATTTGGGTGAAACGAAGGGTAGTTAGAAGCTTGTAACGAATAGAACGAAATGAGAATGAGTATTGATAAGTACATGTGATGTTTAACAGAGGAAGTGAGACGTAGAAAGGGAAAACAAGTGGTTGACAAGTGAAAACCAATTGCAAGTGTTAGTAAAGTGAAAGCAAATTGATAAGGCAAGTGTCCCTGAACTTTCTCGTTATATTACAAATACTTTTGAACTCTCTTCATTATGTTACAATTATTCCAAATGGATCTTACTCTATATTGCAAGTACTTTAAAGTACTTAACCCTAAACCCTGATTATTTTTGATCTTGAGCCATAATCCTTATTCTTTGTAAACCATTGATTGTTGAATTCTCAGATAAGAACCATACATATACGATACTACTCCACAAATACATATATACCACATACTGACTCTTGATATTGAATTGCTAGATATACCAAACCTTTTGCTTTGATTAACAGAAGACCAATCCTTGTAACCCTTAAACCCTTGGTCTTCTACTTTCTGATTCTTTCTTTGATTGAAAGCCAAATTCTTATGATTCCATTGTTATACCTTCTTGGAATCATGAATCACCTTATGCTTCGAGATAAATGTTGTTTATGATTCAGTTTATTGATTTGCATTGTTTATCATATTGTTATTCTGGAATTTGGTTGTTTTCAAATATGGACCAGATTCGTGTCGGACCAGGTTCGTGGTCATAATAGGCCAATATGTATGTTGGATCCAGTATATAGAGCAAAGTCGGGAGCCTTTCTCGGGGTTAGTGCATGACTGATCAGCAGCCTAACCTTGGTTTTTAAAATAAAAGCGAATATCCAATTCTAATCATTTCTTATCAGTAAACTTGATTCCTTATATCATTTCAATTGATCATTGTTAATCTTAGTTATTGTCATTATGACTTGCTGAGCTAGTTAGCTCACTCTTGCAAATCTGTTTATATTCTTTTCCAGCGAAAAAGGAAACTGTTGGTAGCGAGGATCCCCAGATAAGTGTGCGAGCTACGTATCCAGTTTGAAATGGAATAGACTAGCAGATGATGTTTGACTTGGTTGTGTTGATAGTTTGTAATAAAGTTTAAACTTCAGTTGTAAGATAAATAAACTGGGATTTGGTACGATTGTAATATAAATAAGGTTGTGGCTTGTGGACATACTTTAAATTACGTCGATCCATGGATTATGGGAAGTAGGGTCCTATAATATATATTATTATATTTATAAATAGGTTTAAATATGGTGTATGGGTGTGTTGTGGACCCCAAACTTCTGACCCGAGTTTGGAGGGTGTTATATCCGAGAGAGTAAGCAATTACCTGAGAAATAGATAAGGCAAAATCTGAAAAGAATTTCTCAGTTCTTGTTCCTCAACTTGTAAGCAGCTGTGTTCATTTTGAAACACAGAGTTTTCTACTTAATATATATCTCCGGTGGAAAAGTTCAATCCACTAGAAAGTTTTTAAATACTTTTATATGATTATTGTGATTTGATTTCTTTACTACTTTCATTCCGCACCGTTGCTAAATTAAACACAGTTATATATTTATAATAGAACTGTTCTTAAAATTAAAAAGAAGCCAGAATTACATTCAACCCCCTTCTTTAATTCTTGTTTAGATTGTTTAGGAATAACAATTGGTATCAGAGCAAGCTCTTGAAGAACTAAGAGTTTAAAGATCACAACAACTAACAAGATGAGCAGAAAAGATGTTGGAGTAAAAATTCCATTTCTGGACAAAGACAACTACCACCATTGGAAGGTGAAGATGCACCTACATCTCCTATCTCAAGATGAAGCATATGTGGACTGTATTGAGAAAGGTCCATATGTCCCTATGAGAGATGCCACAGAAAACGAACAATCTTTCCCAAAGCCTAGAGTAGAATGGTCTGATCCTGATATTGAACAAGTTCATAAGGATAAAAAGGCCATGAACATTTTGTTTAATGGTGTTGATGGTGACATGTTTGACAACATTATAAACTGCAAAACTGCTAAGGATGTCTGGGACACAATTCAAGTCATATGTGATGGAACTGAGCAAATAAGGGAGAACAAAATACAACTCTTGATTAAGCAATATGAGCATTTTCACAGTGAAGAAGGTGAGTCACTCACTGACATTTTCAATAGATTCCAAAAACTACTGAATGCTCTAAAACTGCATGGAAAAATCTATTAAACAAAAGATTCAAACCTCAAATTCTTTAGATCTCTGCCAAAAGGAATCGAAGCCTATGACAGTCTCATTGAGAAATTCTCAAGATTACAAGGAATTCACCTTGGACAGACTGTATGGGATTCTAAAGACTTATGAGCTTGAAATAGAGCAAGATGAGAAGTTGGAGAAAGGAAGAAAGAAGGGAGGATCCATTACATTAGTTGCTGAGCAAGAAAAGGAGAAGGAGATGAAGGTTGAAGCTATTGATTCTGCACCAAATCCTAGAGTTTGTGAAGGCAAGGGAAAAGGGCTAGTAGCTGAACATGAAGATCATCTTAGTCAAGATGACATGGATGACATAGATGAGAATCTTGCTTTTCTATCCAGGAGATTTGCCAAGCTCAAATTCAAGAAGAATTTTGGAGCAGCCAAGCCAAACAGAAACATGGTTGATAAGTCCAAATTCAAATGTTTCAAGTGTGGCTTGGCATGTCATTTTGCTAATGAATGCAGAAAGTCTGATTCTAGTAAAAAGAAGTTTGAGCCTGTTGATTATTAACAGAAATATTTTGAGTTGCTCAAACAAAAGGAAAGGGCTTTCATCACTCAAGAAAATGACTGGGCTGCAGATGGATTAGAAGAGGATGAAGATAGAAGCTATGTCAATCTAGCACTTATGGCCAAATTAGCCTAAGAAAGCTAAGGGTTTTATTCAATTGACTAAGGATGAATCTCAAATGCCTAAGTCAAATGAAGACAAGCCTAAGAAACCTAAGAAAAAGGCTAACAAAACAGGACCCAAGGAAACTTGGGCACTAAAATAAACTTGATTTGATTTTATTGTGTGCAGGGAAATAGAAAGAATCTTTGGTATTTGGATAATGGGTGCTCAAGGCACATGATTGGAGATTCTACCCTGCTCACTTAGTTCAAGGAAAGAGCTGGCCCAAGTATTACTTTTGGAGATGACAAGGGTTATACTGTGGGATATGGCTTGATTTCTAAGGATAATGTCATCATTGAAGAGGTTGCCCTAGTGGATGGACTCAAGCACAATTTGTTGAGTATCAGCCAACTTTGTGACAAGGGCAACTCATTAGCATTTAATTCTGAAGCCTGTGTTGTGACCAACAAGAAGAGCAACAAAGTGGTTCTCACTGGAGTGAGAAAAGGAAATGTGTACTTAGCTATTTAGAAAGGCATGTCAAGATGAAAGTTGTTTGTGGCACAAGAAGCTATCCCACCTTAACTTCAAGACTATGAATGAGCTAGTCAAGAAAGACTTTATGAGAGGTATTCCTCAAGTAGAATTCTCAAAGGATGGACTGTGTGATGCGTGTCAGAAAGGAAAGCAAATCAAGGCATCATTCAGAAAGAAGCTTGATTCAACAATTGAAGAACTTGTTACGACCGGCATTTTATGTAATATTATTTGTGAATTTGGTATAATGTTAAGTCAAATGAAAATATATTCAATGATTGTACGTTTGTGTGAGTGAAAATTTCTGCATTATAAATTTGCTTTGGGTAGTATATGATTTTTCAAAGCAAGAGTTTATTTAATTTCTTTATTTTTGATTTATAAGGAATATTCTAAGCTTTGGAAAAATCTTCTTTTAAAAGGCATTTTGTTCACAAATTTTGAAAATGATTTTATAAAGTCTCTAAAAATACAAGTTAATTTATGGTATAAATTTTATAATTTTTGAACTTGTATTTTATTTTATAAAAATAAATCATTATAAATTTTAGTTGTCATATTTATCAAATTACATGAATAACCTTGCATGCAAACTCTCTTCTATTTAATCAAAGGGCAAAGAAGACATTCTCAACCCCACTAACTCACATTTTGCTAACCAATTTACCCCTTTACCCTTGCATGCAAATCTACCTAACTATATTGGAGGGTTACTCTTGTAAAATCTCAAACCCACTCACATTATACTCAAATCAATACATAAAAACAAGTCCAAGAAGTGATCATCACCTCACTTCACCCCACCACTTCACTCTCTTCTCCCTCCCTCCTCCCTCACCTCTCGGTTTTTCCCCTCCCCTCTCGGCAACCACCAAAACCGAGCCCCATCCCCTTCTTTCTTCAACTCTCACTCAAACAATCATCTTATATCCAAGTAATTTTACTCCCTATATGTTATTCTTATATATATTTCAAAAGTTTAGAGTGAAAAACCTATGTTTTGACCTTGCATGGTGATGTTTTTGTTAAACTCAAAGTGAACCTCCTTGATTCTTGTGAATCTAAGGCTTTCACCATGAGATATAGTATCATAGGGTCAAGAATGGCTAGACATAAGAGTGTTACACTTATGAAATGTTGTTCTTACCCTAATCCATTCGGCCATGACTTGATAGGAGCCAAATGGATGGTGTTTTTGTTGCCTTGTTACATTTTTGTGTATTTTGTGATGATAACGTGAATTTTATAGTAAAAGCTTGATAAAACCCTTTTGCATGCTAGTTGATCATTTAGTTGTAATCCATGTTAGGCTTGCATGTTGAATTATGATAAAAATTTATTTGGAAATCATGTTGCTTTGGCTTGAAAGATCCGGAAGCATGCATGCATGTAAATCACTTTTGATTTTTTTGGAAGTTTTGATCATTTAGATTCATGTTGTTAGTGAGCCTTAATTTCAGTAGGAATAATGTATTAATATTGATTTATACTTCTTATTGCATGGTAATAATTTGTGGTTATCTATTGTAAAAAAAAATATATATATCTTGTTGCTTCAAGAGCATAAAGGTTTGTGATTTGTAAAGAGTAGTCTCCTTTGTTTTGCCATAGTTGCACCTTAGGTAAAGATGATCTCACCAAGGTTATTTTGAGAAAAAGGGAGTTAGTTCAGTAGAATACCATGTATAAGTCTTTGTTTAAGTTTTGAGTTGTTGTTAGATAGGTTTGCCAAGTCAAAGCCTTGGAAAAATGAGAGTTATAGTTTCTGCAGAAAAATCAGTTTAGTACCCTGAGGTTTAGAGTGCGTTTTGACCATGTCATTGATGTGCACTTTGAGGCCCAAGCTACCAGAAGTTAGTATGGGGAGTATATAATAGGTTTTAGGAGTTGGTTGGAGGTTTGCATGTCATTTGGTTAGGTGCACAAGTAGAATAACAAAATCTGTCCAGCAGGGGACAGTTTTGTTGCAACTTAGAAATAGGGAGATTTGGCCATGTCATGGGTAGGCCCTCATTAGGCCCAATTGGGCCTTAGTTAGAGGGTATGTCAGAGAAGTTTTTCCAACCATAGTTCATAGGATATGAGCTAGAACCATGTGTCACAAGTTAATTCAAGTCAGGGCATTTTCTGCCCAGAAAAACAGGGGAACCTTGGACTTTTAGCTTAGGCCCAAGAAGGCCCAAGCCAGGCCTTTGAGCCACATCAAGCTTGTGAGATGCCCTTAGGTCAGGAGAGTCTTGTGTAAAAATTTTGAAGAAAAACTTGTAGTTTAAGAGTGTCTAATGCACTCAAGAAACCTTAGTTACCATTCTGAAATTTGCACCAGTGAGCACTTTCACTTATCACATAGCTTTAGAACACTTAGAAGTGAGTATTAGGTCGACCACCATAGTTGTAAGATAGTATAAGGTCAGTAGAGCAAAAGGCACAAGTGAGGGTCAATAGGTTTTGGATAATTTAGGAAAGGCACATTGAGTTAGGAAGCCCAAATTTGAAGACTTTGTTTAGTTAGCGACCAAGTGACTTAAGTGGTGAGTCGAGATCATCCAAGCCTAGTGTGGCATTATGGTGTATATGATGTTATTTGGTATTAATATACGATATGTGATTATGTGGCTACGTGTGTACATTTGAAAATATAATGGTGGATATGAATTAAGTGCGTATAGGCCTAAGTGCCATCCATGTTTAATTTCGGGTTGTAAATAGGTTAAGATGGTAAGAATATATTATAATGAGGATTATTATTATTTATGTAGGATCTCGAGACGAGGGAAAACTTGCCATAAAAGTCGAGTGAAGCTCCAGTTGTTGCTCCTACCAGTCAGACCAGACCAGTCTATCTCAAGGCAAGTGATTCAACTTGACCTTCGTATTTACTGTAAACAGTTCATATATATATCGATGCAATTATCCTGAGTCATTTTGATATATTTAAATCAAGCGTATCTCTTGTTTATCTTTGAGTTACATAGAGATGCCATGAACCCTCGAGTACGTATTGCAAGTAGTTCAAAAGTCTTTCATGATAGTTTAATGCCATGATAAAATAGAGATTTGTTATAATACTTTATTGATCCTTTTGATTATCATGCTATTGATCCCTGAGAAATCTTGATATTTCACCCTGATGCTTTGATTCAACTCTTGAAATAACCTCGATAGAAACTTTATCTTGATACCTAAAAGCCAATCATTTCTTAAATTCATTCATGATTGTTTGATAACCCTATCCTTACCCTAAAGCTTGATACCCTGTTATATCTTGAGCTGATGATCACTTTCTTTATATTTTAACACCTCTATCCTATTAGAACCAGTGATGCTTATCTTCTTGATGTTCTAATACCTATACCTTGTCTACAACCATTGCTTTAAGCCTAGTTTGGCATTACTCTTTCATATTATCCAATAGCCTTGCTCAATTTCCTTGTCAAAGTTCTTGTTTATGGAAACCTCTCAATTACCCTAATATAGTAAAGTCTAGTGGATCATGGCCCTGAGATTTAGTGTCATATTTCCAGTGTTTCAAGTTGATCTATAATCCCTTGATAAAAATGATTACAGTCGAAAGAGATTTTGTCATAAATCGGCATCAGTTTTTTTTAAAATGATTAAAATGTGGATTTTTCAGTCCCAAAGGGGGATAAATGTTTTCTTTGAATGGTGGATCTGGACTGAGACGCGAGTCCTTTCCACACTTATATTAGGCTTAAAAGTTGCCTAGGGATTCCCAATAATGTTTTAGAACCCAGCGAGGTTCGGGATTACTTCGCGGCTGATCACCGGCTGTAATCCGTAGCGTCATAAAATGATTTTGATTAAGAATGATTTTAAAATTGTTTTGATGCAAGCATAATGATGCCAACTCACATAAGTTTTATCTCTCGTTATCATTGATTATGTCTTTCCATTGTCATTCCTAAAGGTATATCTCGATTTATGTTTTGCGTTGTACTGTTAGCACTTGTTGAGCTTTTGGCTCACTTCTTGCTTTACCCTGATATTACAGCTAGCAGCTATGGTTAGATTCAAGCAGACTGCCCGTAAGACCTGTGATGCTGATGCTTATGTTCGAGCTCAGGTAGAATAAGTAATAATAGCTGTGAGGATTCAGTATTTGTAATCAGATGTAATAGCTGGTAGTGATGGGCTGTTCCAAACTCTAAACTGTAAGATCTTGGATTGGTTGTGTATCCTTCATTAAAATGGTGTAATAACTATATTTATTTCGCTATTTAAGTTGGGGGTGTGACAGGTTTTGGTATCAGAGCTACGGTTTAGAGTCCCTGGACAGCCCAAATAGGTTATAGGATTTGTGTGTAGGTTATAGATATTACGCGAGAGAGTAGGTGAAGCAAATTATTATTAATACTCCTCTTATTGGTTGTCAGCAAAGGGCGCATTCCTCATCATCCTCTGGGTCGGACGACACTATTGCTTTCTCCGTGTATGCTGAGTTGAGGCGCGAGTTCGACATGCTCAGGGCAAGTACGACCGACTGATAGACCGACTGAAGAACGTGTATCCGGACAGTCGAAACTACGAAGGGAAGCCCAAGGAGCAGATGATTGCGAGACTTGAGACCTTGGTTCAGTACGTCAACACTAAGCTTGAGGAGATGCCAGCACACCGGGACCGTACCAGCCAGTATGTCATTCAGATGGTGGCGGATGAGCTCCAGAGCATTGTGAAGACGCTTCGAGAGGAAAAGACTACCAAGCCCCGTTCAGATGGAGTGGAGCCTTAGTTCTTTCCATTTACCTTTCATGTTGTTGTACTATCGGACTCTATGGAATCCCCAGTTGTTTCCGTCTTTCCTTTAAATAAGCCTGTTATTCCTAGAATCAGACTATGTCCCAATCCTATGTACTGTGACCTTTAAAAATTTCAATAATTATGTGCTATTGTTCCATTTGCCCTCAACTGTTATTTTATGTTTTTATCATCATATCTGCTTAATTTGGAAACTTGACCCCATATGTAAATGAGAATGCCATGCGATACCCTCGAATCATTTTATCATTCATATCTGTTTTGACACAACTCTTATTTCAGGATCATGCCTCCCAAAAAGAAGAACCCAACAACCACCTTCACCACAGACCCAAATATTCTTCGACTACTGGAAACCTTGCAACAGCAAACCAATGCTATAGCTCAACAACAACTAACTCTTCAACAACGAATTGAAAACCAAGATAACCGTGAGCCACACCAACCACCTGAACCACCAGTACCACCTAGACAAATTGTCACTTTCAAAACTTTTCAGAATGTGAATCCACCTGTATTTCATGATACCACTGATCCAGTGATAGCAAACACATGGATCAAGGAGATGGAAAGGGCTTTTGAGTTGGTACAGTTAGGAGACGATCAGAAGACGCCGTATGCCACTTACTTCTTGAAAGGAGAAGTCATCTATTGGTGGGAATCAGTAAAAGCTATGGAAGTCACTCAGCAGGTTTCTTGGGAGAGATTTAAGAAGTTATTTCTGGACAAGTATTACCCTAAGTACATGCAGAATCAGATGGAGCTAAAATTTCTTGAGTTAAAGCAAGGGAACATGACTGTACTGGAATATGAGAAGAAGTTCACTGAGTTGTCAAGGTTTGTGACAAAGTATACTAGCACTGAGGAAGAAAAAGCAAAGAAATTTTAGCAAGGATTGGAGCCTTGGATCAGAGATAGGGTGGCTATGTTTGAGCTTGAAACTTATGCGGGAGTAGTACAGAAAGCTGCTCTGATTGAGAATAATGGGATGCAGTCAAGGAAAGAGAGGGATAACAAGAAGAGGAAGGTTCCATTTTATGGAGAAAAGTCTGAAGCTGGAAGTTCGCAAGATCGGAATGTAAAGAGGATTGGTTTCCAGAAGGGCGGAAATTTTCAAAGGAAGGGAAATTTGGGCAAAAGGCAAGAATCAAAAGGGAACAATCAGGCAAGCCAAGGGCAAGATGGAGAAAACAGGTTCCAGAGGCCAGAATGCAAGCACTGTGGAAGAAGGCACCCCAGAGTATGCAATAAGCTGAGTATGACCTGTTATAGGTGCAATCAGAAGGGACATTTGGCAAACGAGTGCAAGATGCCGAAGCCAGGAGTTACGTGTTATAAGTGTGGGAAGACTGGACACATGGCTAGGGAGTGTAAGGCAACAGGACCAGTCAGAGCTCTGATGAATGTGGCAAGTACCAGTGCAAGCGTGCCAGCTGAGGTATTGGCATTACCTCCACCACCCGCACCAACCCCGCAAGCAACAGCAAGGACATTTGATCTAAAGATGAAAGATGCTGTTCAGAATTATGAGGTGATAGCAGGTACACTTTTATTCAATAATGTCAAAGCTAAAGTATTGATTGATTCGGGAGCAACAAGATCTTTCATATCATAATCTTTTGTTGATAAGCTCCAATGTGATAAAACGGTTATGAGTGAGGTAGTAAATGTGGTAATTGCGAACCAAGAGAAGATTCCTGTGAATCAATTTTGTCCAAAATGTGAGATTGATATTTCGGGATATAAGTTCTCAGCCGACTTGATACTCTTCAAGCTGGGAGAGTTTGATATAATTTTAGGAATGGATTGGTTAGGAGAGAATAGCGCTCAGATAAATTGTAAGACCAAGAGAGTGTATTTAAAGACGAAGAGTGGAGAGAAGGTAGTATTTAAGGGGCAGAGGCAAGAGCAACTATTTCTTACAATTATTCAGGCTAAGAAGTTACTTAGAAAAGGCTGTGAGTCGTTCCTAGCATATGTAGTGGATTCAGAGAGAGGCAGCCCCAGCATGGAAGATATTCCTGTAGTTAATGAGTTCCCCGATGTGTTTCCCGACGAACTACCAGGCTTACCACCAGATCGACAAATTGAGTTCGAGATCAACCTTGCTCCAGGCACGAAACCAGTTTCAAAGGCTCCGTATAGGATGGCACCAGCAGAAATGAAAGAGTTGGCGAGCCAGCTACAAGAATTATTGGATAAGGGAGTGATACGACCAAGTATGTCGCCATGGGGAGCACCTGTTCTCTTTGTGAAGAAGAAAGATGGGAGTATGCGTCTATGCATAGATTACCGGGAGTTGAATAAAGTAACGATCAAGAACCGCTACCCGCTACCAAGGATAGATGACCTTTTTGATCAGTTAAAGGGAGCAAAATGCTTTTCGAAGATTGATTTGAGATCGGGATACCATCAATTAAAGATCAAGGAAGAAGATATTCCCAAGACCGCATTTAGGACCAGATATGGGCATTATGAATTCCTAGTAATGCCGTTTGGATTGACCAACGCTCCGGCCGTATTTATGGATCTGATGAATCGAGTATTTAAGAAGTATTTGGATAAATTTGTCGTGGTATTTATTGATGACATCCTTATTTATTCTAAGTCGGAAGAAGAACATAAACAGCACCTCTGGATAGCATTGGAGATACTCCGACAAGAGAAGTTGTATGCCAAGTTTACCAAATGTGAGTTTTGGTTAAAGGAAGTTCAATTTTTGGGGCATGTTATTGGAAGTGAGGGAGTTAAAGTGGATCCGGCGAAGATTGAGGCAGTTATGAGTTGGGAGAGGCCAAAGACTCCTACGGAAGTGCGAAGTTTTCTAGGATTGGCCGGATACTATAGAAGATTCGTCAAGGATTTCTCGAAGATCGCCACGCCATTGACCAAGTTAACCAGAAAGAATCAAAAGTTTGAATGGAGTGCAGAATGTGAAAATAGCTTTCAAGAGTTAAAACAGAAGTTGGTAACAGCTCCGGTGTTGGTACTTCCAGATGATCAAGGGAATTTTGTAATATTCAGCGATGCTTCACATAAGGGTTTGGGTTGTGTGTTGATGCAACACAGTAAGGTAATAGCATATGCGTCAAGATAGTTGAAGCCGCACGAGTTAAAGTATCCGACGCATGACTTGGAACTAGCCGCCATAGTGTTCGCACTCAAGATTTGGAGACACTATCTCTATGGAGAGAAGTGTGAAATCTACACGGATCACAAGAGTTTAAAGTACATTTTTACTCAGAAAGAGCTCAATATGAGGCAGAGGAGATGGCTGGAATTGATCAAGGACTATGACTGTTCGATAAATTACCATCCTGGAAAGGCGAACGTAGTGGCCGATGCGCTGAGTCGGAAGGAGAGATTGAATATGATGATAACATCAAAAGAGTTATCTGAAGAAATTGGAAAATTGGAATTGGAACTTTGTGCTTATGGGAAAGTCAAAGAAGTTTGTCGTGCAATGACCTTTCAGCCAACACTAATGGAAAAGATAAAGAAGTGTCAAGAGGAAGTAATGGAAAAAGAGAAAAATCAGTTATCTGGAGAAGAGATTAATACTAAAAGGGATGAGCAAGGAATACTAAGGTTTTCATCCAGAATATGGATTCCTCATGTACCTGAATTAAAGAATAAGATCCTCCGTGAAGCCCACCATTCGAAATTTTCAATCCACCCGGGAAGCACCAAGATGTATCAAGACTTAAAGAAGAACTTTGGTGGCCAAATATGAAGCGAGACGTGGCAGAATGGGTTGCGAAGTGCTATACTTGTCTGAAAGTAAAGGCAGAACATCAATGACCAAGCGGATTAATTCAGCCCCTGAAGATTCCAGAATGGAAATGGGAAAATATCGCTATGGACTTTATAGTAGGACTACCGCGAACAAAATCCGGACATGACGCAATATGGGTTATAATTGATCGTCTTACGAAGTCGGCGCATTTCCTTCCAATAAATGAGAAGTCGTCACTGGACAAGTTGGTTCATCTGTATGTGCACGAAATCGTATTAAGACATGGAGTACCCGTATCAATAGTTTCAGACAGAGATCCCCGATTTAACTCAAGATTCTGGAAGCAATTCCAGGAATGTCTTGGCACGAAGTTGAATATGAGCACGGCGTATCACCCGCAGACTGATGGTCAGAGCGAAAGGACGATTCAAACAATCGAAGACATGTTGCGCAGTTATGCAATCGATTTTGCAGGAAGTTGGGACGACCACCTGCCATTGATTGAATTCTCATATAACAACAGCTATCATTCCAGTATCGGCATGCCACCATATGAAGCTTTGTACGGGCGAAAATGTAGATCACCAACAAGTTGGGATGAAGTAGGAGAAGGAAGAATTCTCGGCTCAGAATTGGTACAACAGTTGCATGACTCAGTCAAGTTAATTCAGAAAAGGTTGCTTGCTGCTCAAGATAGATAGAGGAAGTATGCGGATCCAGCGAGTAAGGATGTTCAATTCCAAATTGGCGAAGCTGTGTTGCTAAAGGTGTCACCTAGGAAAGGGTTGATGAGATATGGAAAGAAAGGAAAGTTAGCACCTAGATACATAGGTCCTTTTGAGATTTTGAGTTAAGTAGGAAAGGTGGCCTACGAGTTGGCCTTACCACCTCAGTATCGGCATGTGCATAATGTGTTCCATGTGTCGTTACTTAAGAAATATAATCCTGACACTAGCCATGTGATAGAATATGAACCCGTAGAAATTCAGGCAGACCTGTCATTTGTGGAGCAACCGGTTAAAATACTCGACTGGCAAGTAAAGAGTCTTAGAAATAAGTCAGTAAAGTTAGTAAAAGTACTTTGGAGGAACCCTAAGGTCGAAGAGTCGACTTGGGAGTTAGAGTCTGATATGCGTTCCCGGTATCCTCATCTGTTCTCTTAGATTCTGGGGACAGAATCCCTTAAGGGGGAGAGGATGTTACGACCGGCATTTTATGTAATATTATTTGTGAATTTGGTATAATGTTAAGTCAAATGAAAATATATTCAATGATTGTACGTTTGTGTGAGTGAAAATTTCTGCATTATAAATTTGCTTTGGGTAGTATATGATTTTTCAAAGCAAGAGTTTATTTAATTTCTTTATTTTTGATTTATAAGGAATATTCTAAGCTTTGGAAAAATCTTCTTTTAAAAGGCATTTTGTTCACAAATTTTGAAAATGATTTTATAAAGTCTCTAAAAATACAAGTTAATTTATGGTATAAATTTTATAATTTTTGAACTTGTATTTTATTTTATAAAAATAAATCATTATAAATTTTAGTTGTCATATTTATCAAATTACATGAATAACCTTGCATGCAAACTCTCTTCTATTTAATCAAAGGGCAAAGAAGACATTCTCAACCCCACTAACTCACATTTTGCTAACCAATTTACCCCTTTACCCTTGCATGCAAATCTACCTAACTATATTGGAGGGTTACTCTTGTAAAATCTCAAACCCACTCACATTATAGTCAAATCAATGCATAAAAACAAGTCCAAGAAGTGATCATCACCTCACTTCACCCCACCACTTCACTCTCTTCTCCCTCCCTCCTCCCTCACCTCTCGGTTTTTCCCCTCCCCTCTCGGCAACCACCAAAACCGAGCCCCATCCCCTTCTTTCTTCAACTCTCACTCAAACAATCATCTTATATCCAAGTAATTTTACTCCCTATATGTTATTCTTATATATATTTCAAAAGTTTAGAGTGAAAAACCTATGTTTTGACCTTGCATGGTGATGTTTTTGTTAAACTCAAAGTGAACCTCCTTGATTCTTGTGAATCTAAGGCTTTCACCATGAGATATAGTATCATAGGGTCAAGAATGGCTAGACATAAGAGTGTTACACTTATGAAATGTTGTTCTTACCCTAATCCATTCGGCCATGACTTGATAGGAGCCGAATGGATGGTGTTTTTGTTGCCTTGTTACATTTTTGTGTATTTTGTGATGATAACGTGAATTTTATAGTAAAAGCTTGATAAAACCCTTTTGCATGCTAGTTGATCATTTAGTTGTAATCCATGTTAGGCTTGCATGTTGAATTATGATAAAAATTTATTTGGAAATCATGTTGCTTTGGCTTGAAAGATCCGAAAGCATGCATGCATGTAAATCACTTTTGATTTTTTTGGAAGTTTTGATCATTTAGATTCATGTTGTTAGTGAGCCTTAATTTCAGTAGGAATAATGTATTAATATTGATTTATACTTCTTATTGCATGGTAATAATTCGTGGTTATCTATTATAAAAAAATATATATATATATATCTTGTTGCTTCAAGAGCATAAAGGTTTGTGATTTGTAAAGAGTAGTCTCCTTTGTTTTGCCATAGTTGCACCTTAGGTAAAGATGATCTCACCAAGGTTATTTTGAGAAAAAGGGAGTTAGTTCAGTAGAATACCATGTATAAGTCTTTGTTTAAGTTTTGAGTTGTTGTTAGATAGGTTTGCCAAGTCAAAGCCTTGGAAAAATGAGAGTTATAGTTTCTGCAGAAAAATCAGTTTAGTACCCTGAGGTTTAGAGTGAGTTTTGACCATGTCATTGATGTGCACTTTGAGGCCTAAGCTACCAAAAGTTAGTATGGGGAGTATAAAATAGGTTTTAGGAGTTGGTTGGAGGTTTGCATGTCATTTGGTTAGGTGCACAAGTAGAATAACAAAATCTGTCCAGCAGGGGACAGTTTTGTTGCAACTTAGAAATAGGGAGATTTGGCCATGTCATGGGTAGGCCCTCATTAGGCCCAATTGGGCCTTAGTTAGAGGGTATGTCAGAGAAGTTTTTCCAACCATAGTTCATAGGATATGAGCTAGAACCATGTGTCACAAGTTAATTCAAGTCAGGGCATTTTCTGCCCAGAAAAATAGGGGAACCTTGGACTTTTAGCTTAGGCCCAAGAAGGCCCAAGCCAGGCCTTTGAGCCAAATCAAGCTTGTGAGATGCCCTTAGGTCAGGAGAGTCTTGTGTAAAAATTTTGAAGAAAAACTTGTAGTTTAAGATTGTCTAATGCACTCAAGAAACCTTAGTTACCATTCTGAAATTTGCACCAGTGAGCACTTTCACTTATCACATAGCTTTAGAACACTTAGAAGTGAGTATTAGGTCGACCACCATAGTTGTAAGATAGTATAAGGTCAGTAGAGCAAAAGGCACAAGTGAGGGTCAATAGGTTTTGGATAATTTAGGAAAGGCACATTGAGTTAGGAAGCCCAAATTTGAAGACTTTGTTTAGTTAGCGACCAAGTGACTTAAGTGGTGAGTCGAGATCATCCAAGCCTAGTGTGGAATTATGGTGTATATGATGTTATTTGGTATTAATATACGATATGTGATTATGTGGCTACGTGTGTACATTTGAAAATATAATGGTGGATATGAATTAAGTGCGTATAGGCCTAAGTGCCATCCATGTTTAATTTCGGGTTGTAAATAGGTTAAGATGGTAAGAATATATTATAATGAGGATTATTATTATTTATGTAGGATCTCGAGACGAGGGAAAACTTGCCATAAAAGTCGAGTGAAGCTCCAGTTGTTGCTCCTACCAGTCAGAGCAGACCAGTCTATCTCAAGGCAAGTGATTCAACTTGACCTTCGTATTTACTGTAAACAATTCATATATATATCGATGCAATTATCCTGAGTCATTTTGATATATTTAAATCAAGCGTATCTCTTGTTTATCTTTGAGTTACATAGAGATGCCATGAACCCTCGAGTACGTATTGCAAGTAGTTCAAAAGTCTTTCATGATAGTTTAATGCCATGATAAAATAGAGATTTGTTATAATACTTTATTGATCCTTTTGATTATCATGCTATTGATCCCTGAGAAATCTTGATATTTCACCCTGATGCTTTGATTCAACTCTTGAAATAACCTCGATAGAAACTTTATCTTGATACCTAAAAGCCAATCATTTCTTAAATTCATTCATGATTGTTTGATAACCCTATCCTTACCCTAAAGCTTGATACCCTGTTATATCTTGAGCTGATGATCACTTTCTTTATATTTTAACACCTCTATCCTATTGGAACCAGTGATGCTTATCTTCTTGATGTTCTAATACCTATACCTTGTCTACAGCCATTGCTTTAAGCCTAGTTTGGCATTACTCTTTCATATTATCCAATAGCCTTGCTCAATTTCCTTGTCAAAGTTCTTGTTTATGGAAACCTCTCAATTACCCTAATATAGTAAAGTCTAGTGGATCATGGCCCTGAGATTTAGTGTCATATTTCCAGTGTTTCAAGTTGATCTATAATCCCTTGATAAAAATGATTACAGTCGAAAGAGATTTTGTCATAAATCGGCATCGGTTTTTTTTAAAATGATTAAAATGTGGATTTTTCAGTCCCAAAGGGGGATAAATGTTTTCTTTGAATGGTGGATCTGGACTGAGACGCGAGTCCTTTCCACACTTATATTAGGCTTAAAAGTTGCCTAGGGATTCCCAATAATGTTTTAGAACCCAGCGAGGTTCGGGATTACTTCGCGGCTGATCACCGGCTGTAATCCGTAGCGTCATAAAATGATTTTGATGAAGAATGATTTTAAAATTGTTTTAATGCAAGCATAATGATGCCAACTCACATAAGTTTTATCTCTCGTTATCATTAATTATGTCTTTCCATTGTCATTCCTAAAGGTATATCTCGATTTATGTTTTGCGTTGTACTGTTAGCACTTGTTGAGCTTTTGGCTCACTTCTTGCTTTACCCTGATATTACAGCTAGCAGCTATGGTTAGATTCAAGCAGACTGCCCGTAAGACCTGTGATGCTGATGCTTATGTTCGAGCTCAGGTAGAATAAGTAATAATAGCTGTGAGGATTCGGTATTTGTAATCAGATGTAATAGCTGGTAGTGATGGGCTGTTCCAAATCCTAAACTGTAAGATCTTGGATTGGTTGTGTATCCTTCATTAAAATGGTGTAATAACTATATTTATTTCGCTATTTAAGTTGGGGGTGTGACAGAACCCCTACAATTACTGCACATGGATTTATTTGGACCTGTAAACATATTGTCAATCTCAAAGAAAAGGTACTATCTAGTAATTGTGGATGATTTCTCAAAGTTCTCTTGGACATATTTTCTCAAGTCCAAAGATGAAACTAGTGAAATCATAATCAATCACATAAGACAAGTTAATAATCATCCTGATTTCGAAATAAGAAGAATCAGGAGTGACAATGGAACTCACTGAGTTTAAGAATTCTGTGATAAGATTATTTTGTGAAGAGAATGGAATCATGCATGAATTCTCAGCAACAAGAACCCCACAAAAAAATGGTATGGTGGAAAGGAAAAACAGATCTCTTATTGAAGCTGCAAGGACAATGCTAGAAGAATCAAATTTACCAACATATTTTTGGGATGAAGCTGTAAATACTGCATGCTACGCTCAAAATATTTCTTCGGTTAATCAAGCAAAATGCATGACACCCTACCAATTGTTTAAGAATAGGAAGCCAACACTAAACTTTCTTCATGTCTTTGGATGTAAATGCTATATCTTAAAAAATCAAAATGATCAGTATGGGAAGGTTGATGCTAAAGCAGATGAAGGTATTTTTGTTGGATATGTTGTTGGAAAAGCATATAGAGTCTACAATCTCAGAACCAACATTGTTATGGAATCTGTACATGTTGTGTTTGATGATAAAAAGATTGAAGGACTGCAAGATGGAGATTTCCATGAAAGCCTCAAATTTGAAAATATTGAGATGATTTGTGAAGACAGTGATGATGAAAGTGATCAAAAACCTATATCCAAGGACAATGCAGAAAAGTCTACAACTAATGAAGCACATAATTCAATATCCATCGAAAGACCAAGTGCATCATCCGTCGAAAGACAATCTGCATCATCCGTCGATAAGCTAAGAGAAACATCTATTGATCCATCAATAGGAATTGAAAGCCAAGTTAGATCATAATCAGAAAGAACTCCAATTTCAAGTGAAAGATCCATAAACTCAGGGGGAGTTTCTGATCATCAAAAATCAGTCAATCATCAAGATAACAATGAGGCCTCTTCATCTAGAGCTAATCTACCCCAACAGAGAAAATGGGCGAGAGATCAATCATTTGAACTGATCATTGGTGATGCATCTTCAAGAGTGCAAACAAGGAAAGTAACTCAAGATGAATGTCTATATAGTAGCTTTCTATCTCAGGAAGAGCCTAAAAAGGTAGAAAAAGCTCTGTTGGATCCTGATTGGGGTTTAGCTATGCAGGATGAGCTAAACCAATTTGAAAGGAATAAAGTATAGAAGCTGGTACCCAAGCTTAAAGGAAAGAATTTTATTGATACTAAGTGGGTATTCAGAAACAAGATGGATGAAAATGGCATAGTAGTCAGGAACAAAGCAAGATTGGTTGCTAAGGGCTTCTGTCAACTAGAAGGAATTGATTTTGATGAAATATTTGCTTCTGTTGCAAGACTTGAAGCCATCATAATCTTCTTAGCCTATGCAGCTCATGCCAATTTTAAAGTCTATCAAATGGATGTCAAAAGTGCCTTTCTGAATGGAGATTTGGAGGAGGAAGTCTATGTCAGTCAGCCTCCTGGTTTTGAAGATCCAAACTTTCCAGAATATGTCTACTATCTTTTGAAAGCACTTTATGGATTGAAGCGAGCACCTAGAGCCTGGTATGATACTTTGTCAAAGTTTCTATTAGAAAATCAGTTCACTAGAGATACTGTTGACAAAACCTCATTCTTTAGAAATGTTAGTGGCTCTAGTATACTTGTTCAAATTTATGTAGATGATATTATATTTGGCTCTACAGATGAAAAACTTTGCAAAAAGTTTGCCAAATTGATGCAAAGTAAGTATGAAATGAGCACGGTGGGAGAACTAACTCACTTTCTTGGCTTACAAGTCAAGCAAGTTAGTGATGGAATATTCATTAGTCAAACCAAATATATTTATGATCTTTAGAAGAAGTTTGACCTAATGGATTGCACATCTACAAAAACTCCCATGGCTACTGCAACCAAACTTGAATTAAACACAACTGAAAAGTATGTGGATATCTCAAGCTATAGAGGCATGGTTGGCTCACTTTTATATGTAACAGCTAGTAGGCCAGATATAATGTTTGCTACTTGTCTTTGTGCTAGATTTCAGGCTGATCCTAGAGAATCTCATTTAATAGCTATTAAGAGAATTTTCAGATATCTCAAGGGAACACCAAAACTTGGCATTTGGTACCCTAGAGATTCTGGCTTTGATCTAATTGGTTATTCAGATGCAGATTATGCAGGTTGTAAAATTGATAGAAAAAGTACAACAGGAACCTGTCAATTTCTAGGAAAAAAGCTAGTATCCTGGTTCAGTAAAAAGCAAAATTCAATTTCACTTCTACAGCTGAAGCTGAATATATTGCTGCTGGTAGTTGTTGTTCACATATTTTATGGATGAAAAATCAATTGTTGGACTATGGTCTATAAGTGAATAAGATTCTTATTTTCTGTGATAACACAAGTGATATTGCCATCACTGAGAATCCAGTACAACATTCAAGGACCAAGCACATTGACATCAAGTACCACTTCATTAGAGAGCATGTTATAAATGTTATAAATGTTATAAATGCATCCACCTTCACTAGGTTGGTAAGTGAGTTAGGTATGCTTAATTACTCCTAATCTATTTTGATGTCTAAGCAATTTGTATTGTAGCCAGGATAATAGTTGATATTTCCTGTCAAAAATGTAAATTTCGGCTAAGTCATAATTTACATCTCGACGAATGTCCATTATTCGTTGAAAATAAATATCTGTTGAATTATGTCATCCGTTGAAGTATCAATTATTACTCTGGGTACTTTTATCATTATCCGTCGAATTGTACTCAATCTTAGCTGTTGACTTTGAGAATTATCCGTCGAATTTACTTACAGCTTGTATGTATATTTCAATGGATAATCTTAGAATTTTGACAGTTTTCTGTATTTTTAAAACGGCTATTTTGGGCTAATTTGATTGGTTACTTTATTTAACTTTTTAATTTTTGACAGTTTACTTCTGAGAAAGTATATATGCTAATTTCATTTCTATTCTTTACTTTTATCTTTCTCAAGCAATTTCCCTAACTATTTCTTCTCCAATGGCACCAATAGTCAAGATCATGTCTGAATATGGGTTCGTGTATGAAAAGAACAACTTCGTTGCATTAGTGGACAATGAGATTGCTACTTCTAATGATTACCACAAAGTGATGGACTTCATTCGAAGTTGCAAACTGAAGTATGCTAAGTTGGAGTCTCCTGTCATCTAGTGTGAAGTGGTTGAAGAGATATGGACCACTGCTGTTTACAACTCAAGTGACAAGACCATTACCTTTTCTCTCAAAGGTACAAACTATTGCATAAACAGTGATATAATTTGTGCCTGTTTTCAATTGCCTGAGTAAAATACACTAAGCCCACACACAAACACAAATATGAGTTCCATGCTCAGTTCTATGGGCTATGCTTTTGACCCCACCAAGCTAGGTGATGTCAGGAGAAAAGGCCTCAGAAAGGAGTGGAGCTTTCTCTGTGATAATTTTATTAAAGTATTTTCTGAGAAAATTAGTAATTTTGATGTAGTAACTTATTTACTTGTAAACATGTTATATATGATGCTTAGTGATAAGTTTTATAACTTTAGTGAGTATGTTCTGTTTGAATTAGGTTTTAAGCTAGGAGACATTAAGAAAAGATCTAAAAACATATATTATGCTAGATTCTTTATGTTACTGGCTAACTTTGTTTTTGAAGATCTCATTATTGAGAACCCAACCAACAAGCTTGATTGTTGGGTTCAAGAAAGAAGGGTTATTGTTGACTTGAATAGGGCAAACCATCACAGTGAGGTTCCCCTAGTTTACTTGCCAATCATGGAATTACCTCAGGTAAGTGAGGTAAATGTCTCCGTCTCTACTACTACTTCTCAACCACCTGCTTCTTTGCAAACAACTATGGCTATGGCACCTGTGAAAGTGACCAAATAGGTGCCTACCCAAGCCACAAAACCAAATATTTGTAAATGCAAATCAAAGAAAGCCCCCTCTAGTGTCTCTCAAAAGAAACTAGTTAAAAAATCCACTAAAACCCAAGAGGGGAGTGTGAAGGGAAGGGATATTGGTGAGGGACAGGGTGAACATCAAAGAAGCCCTAAGAATAAGGTTGGAGAGGTGAGTAAATCCCAGCCTAGCCACACTGCAGTTTCCCAACAAACTGCAGTGCTTAATGAGGATATTAGCTCATTGCTAGTTGCATCTTCCCAAAAGGATGTAACTATTGAACAAAGCTTTCAGCCAAGAGCACAGGCCAAAAGGGTAAGGGACACAAGCTCATCCCAAACTTATGCCAGAAAGAAGAAATCCAAAACCATTGGGGATACACAGGGTGCACACACAGTGCCTACTGCAGTCAAAAACTCAGTACATGCACCTTCTTAAAGTCAGGTTGATGTGGCTCCAATAACTATGGAGTCATAGCCAAAATCTTTAACAATTGAAACACCTAACATACCAAACTCACCCACACATTCACTGGATGTTGATATGATTCATACATCAGTTCCTGATTCTCCATCTCTAACTCTCATGGAGGAGCCAAAAATCCAAGCAAGTGAGCATCATCTTTTAGATGATTTGTTGGCTCACTTGCCATTTCTTTCTGAGACTGCTGAAACATCTGTGCAAAATCTCAAATCAATCACCACAGATTCTACAGTAGTCTCTACTCTAAACTCCTTTATTTCCACTATCTCGACGGATATTGTTCATCCGTCGACTAGTGATTGTATCTCGATGGATGTGTTTAACAGCAGTCATCCGTTGAAACTCTCAACTACTATTTCGACGGATGTTCCTCATCCGTTGAATTTCACTGCACCACTTCAAACTTCAACAAATGTTACAAGTGCAGATGATCTAGTAGTTGTACAATCACTCTTAGGACTGAGGGAAGAGGGTGAATTGAGTGAGAGACTAAGTTGCTCTCAGGCAAAAAGAAAGGAAAAGAGTGAAAATCTGCAAGCTATTTCTTCCAGCTTGGCAAAAGTGAGTGAGTGGAGTCCCACCTTAGTAGGTGAATGTGAGGGTGTGAAGGTGGGAAGCCAAGGGGAGCCCTTGATGAAAGAACAGAGAGATCATAAGAGAAAAGCAGGTACAGAAGTATAGGAAGAGCCCATTGTAAGTGAGTTAATGGATGTCAATGAGGCTGAAAAGAAACAGCTAATTCAGCAAGAATATCAAGCTATTTTAGACTCTATTTCTTATGAAGCTGAGGCATTTACTCACCCTATTTCAGCTTATCATGTTTTGGTTGAACATGACAATGTGGCTGCTGAAAGAATGCTCAATTTGGTGCACACTATTGCCTCTATGCAAAGAGCTAAAGATGCCATCACAGCCATGCCACCCACAGTTGGTGATGATGTTGATTCTGGAACTGGTGGTTCTGAGAATATTATTGGGGATGAAGATGATGATGAGGAAGAGTTCATGGATATAGGGGAGAAGCATGCCCTAACTCAAGATCAAGCATGCCATCTTGGGTGTTTTCTAAAGCATGTGATGAGCACCATTTCAAATCTACTATGACTCACATCATTCAACAAACTCAGATAGCTCTTCAAACTACTACAAATGCCTTCTATAAGCACATATGCACTCTCTTCAACTCCATTAAATTCAATCTCTCAAATAAAATCAGGATGTCACTGAACTGAAGACTAAAATTGATCAAATCAAGAAGGATGTCACTGAGAGGTTGGATGCTAAGTTTCCTAGCACCACTATGCTGGACATCAATAGACAACTAAGGAAAAATTCTAATCTAGCCAGCAAGGTGGATTCCTTAGACAAAAGGCTCAAAACCTTGGAAACTTCAATTACTGAAATCCATCTCCATCAAGCCCAACAAACATTGCTACTTCAGAAACTGGTGGCTGCACAGATGTAACACCCCCAAATCCGGGGTCGGGGATCCGGGTTGTCATGAGTTCCATTTCCCTTAATAACACCCAATCTTAATAAATAATCAACTACTCTGTACTGTGACCCCACAATAAACACACACACCACAAGTTATAGTCTCAAAGATGAACACTTAAAAATAACACAAGTCCTTATATTCCACAATTATAAACCGTTACACCTTAAAAATGTTCTGATTAAATTTACATATTCCTTGCCATTATTACAATTCATATTATACATAAGTCTGGTTCATCAATAGTTGAAAACCTAGCCTATTGGTAGCTCCTACCTCAGCTACGACGGCATCAACGCTTTCAGAAGACTGCAGAACGTTTTCTAACCGCTTGCGAATCGGGAGCTTGGTCCTGTTCATCTTTTCTATCTGTTGTTGTGTGATGAAAGAAGAAAGCAAGGGTGAGCAGCAAGCCCACCAAAATAATATGTATAATGATTAACAATATATGAGCCTTCTCATAGTACTCATGAAAGTCTTGGTCAAAAGAAATGAACTAAGTTTGATATCTTAATGCGATGAAGTCGCAAAATATTCAGTATATATACATATATACTTTTCAAAATCTTGGAAGTCCTCTTCCTTGCATAATATACACAGAGTTCCAGTTTATAACTGTATAAAAATATCGTTGCAAGGTGATCTCATATATCTACCCTTGTCTCAACGTTTTTCTGAAAATCTTTGATATGCATAAGATAATCATTAACTAGATATAAGTTGAAAATATAAAGTTACAAGATACCGCAATATACTTATATCTTTTCCAAATATTACTTGAACTACCACCGTTCAAGTTATAATCTGTTCAAAAGTTCATCACATAGATGAGACTACAAGACAAGATTTGAATAGATTCAATCTTTGAATATCATTATAAATAATGAAGTTACGAGATACTTCATTAAATCCCGATATATATATACACCTATATATATACATTTCATACACTCCTTGAAAACCTCTGTTATGAAAATTATAAACAGAGTTGCAATATCCAATGAATTTGGAAAGGAGAAAACCTTGGCATAAACCTGATATCTTGTTGATCAGGAAAAGATACCAATAAGTAACCTTTTCTACTAGTAGATGGACGAATTCCCCACTGGTCATCACCCTGGCCGCAATAGGACCTTATGCTGGACTGCCACTCAGCCACTTACGCATTTGATGGACTCCCACTGAGCCACTTACACTTTCATGGACGCCCACTGAGCCCATGTTGCTTATGCCGACTCAAATAGATGAACTTACTTCCCGAACGATGGGCAAGTAATCAAGATGTTTTCTCAAAACAGCAACCTCGTTGCGAATGTAAAATACACCACTGAGCCGGATCCCTCAAGTTTTGAACGAGTATTTAAATTCCCTTTAAAAGGAAGATCTTAAATATAAAAATGAGTTTTGGGATCCGCTCTAACTTTTAAAAATCATTTTGAAGACTCGAAAACACTTTAAAGAGTGTTTGGAGTAATGCTGATTTAATGAAATAAATCAGTCCCAATATATTAGAAAATATCTGAATATTATTATTTAAATAATATTCCCATAAAGAATAATCTTTATAAAAATAATTGAAGTAGAAGTTTTAAAACTTATACTTGAAATGAGTATTAAATAACCAAAGATATACTTATACGAAAGTACTATCTTTATTTGAATAATCAAAGATAAGTTTGATTATCGACACCTTATTCTTTAATAAAATAAAGAATATATCTCAGCAAATAATCGGAGTCATAGATCCTCAAATGAATATTCAAATAATATTCATTAAATAATATAAACTGAGTCATAAGCCCTCGAATGAATATTCAAATAATATTCAATAAATAATATAAAGGAGTCATAAGCACTCGAATGAATATTCAAATAATATTCAAATAATAAAATAAAAGGAGTCATAAGTCCTCGAATGAATATTCAAAATAATATTCATTTAATAAAATAAAGAAGTCATAAGCCCTCGAATAAATATTCAAAATAGTATTCATTTAATAAAATAAAGAAGTCATAAGCCCTCGAATGAATATTCAAAATAATATTTATTTAATAAAATAAAGAAGTCATAAGTCCTCGAATGAATATTCATAATAATATTCATTAAATAAAATAAAGGAGTCATAAGCCTTCGAATGAATATTCGTAATAATATTCATTAAATAAAATAAAGGAGTCATAAGCCCTCGAATGAATATTCGTAATAATATTCATTAAATAAAATAAAGTAATCGAATAAACCTTATTCGATTAATAGTTTTAAAAACTATATCAATATATATATATAAATATATATTATACTCGGGAGTCTCGCCTCCCGGTTTTAGAAAAAGTTCACATTTTGATCCCCTATACTAAGGGTATACGCAAATACCGCTTATCTCTAGCATAGGTATTATGCAACGAATAAGCATTTGAACCAACAGATATATAAATCAAGAATACGAAACAGGCATGCATATATACCATATCACATGCTACAATATATCGCAAGAATTTGCTAATAACAAATATGCATTTATCACAAGATCATGCATATACACATATACATCACAACAACAGTATAACGGGTAGAAAACTTGCCTGAGCGACTGGGGGTTACAAATGGCTCCGGACGAGTCTGGTAACCTATAAACAACATATAAGTTGGAATTGAACTGAAGTCACTTGTAAATCTATAATTTAACCAAATTAGACTCTAACGCTCGCTTTGCGCTTACTGATTCTCTTAAGTCGCTCGAGTACCCTCGGCTCCACCATTTTTAATAAATTAAACATTACGAGTTTTAAGGCGATTCCTTCGCCAGTGTCTTACAAACTGCCTATTACACTTTACATAAATGTTTCATACTCCAATTAGTCTTTAAGGTCTTTAACCTATGTTTCAAAGTAAGGCGAGGGGTAATGTTTCGTTCGCAAAACGTCGTTACTTAAAACGGCCGTTTCTCCTAAACCGTAGATCGGAATCAAATGAACCACATATCAAAACGAAGCTCGTAACATGAACTATCTAAATATGGCAATGGTCAAAACCTAGTAGGGAGTTCTCGGGTCCTAATATTATGAACAAAAGCAGTCTAAAGTAAATCGGACATTACGACGGCTATGTTTACGCGATTTCCAAATTTTTTACCATTCCAAATCATATCAATCCAACTACCAATCAACAACAACTCAAGATACACATCAATGCTACTGATTTCAGTCATAATAAGCTCAAGGATCTCAATCCAATCATATATTATAACATCTCCAAATTCAACTAAACTACTTAACAATTAAGCTCGAATCATGCTTATCATTCAAATTACTACTCGTCCATCCAAACCATCTCCAAACTTCAACATTCAAACTTATTACTAAAGGGTGTGAAGATTTATACCTTTCTTGGAGGGTGGAAAGTTACTAGGAAGACTTATGGAGCCTCCTACAAGCTTGATCTTTCTAAAGAAATCAAGAACACAAAGTTAGGCTTTGAAGTTTCTAAAAGTCCGATTTAAAGAACTGTAAAAATGAGGGTCTTACCGTGCTTATTTGGAAGAGACTTGTGAACAAGAGTTGTAGGTCATCTCAATACCTTTCCAACGAGCTATAGAACACAACATTTGAGTGAGTATTGAAGGCGATATGGCAGTTTGAAGTTGCTGGGTTTATTTTAGCCGAGAGCTTTCTTCTTGAAATGGGAAAGTCAACTTTCAATTTGTATTTGTGTTATGATATTTGTTGGTTGGTTGCTTCCTTTTGTCTTGGAATTAAATTAAATTTTTACCATGGTGAAAAATGTGTGGCTCACAATCAACCAACCAATCCTTCCCACTTGTCATGCTTAGGTCATCAAGCTTAGGTCATCTTGTTACACTTGTCTTCTTCTTGTTGGTTTGATGACATCATCATCCCTAACCTCCTTGATTAACTCCTAATTGCTTGCCTAATGACCGCTGATCTGTTATACGGTTCGCTTAACTTTCGTTCTCGTTTATCATTTGGGGAATCATATCCGGGATCTTATCACTTGGGTTCCCCTAAACCTTCCTCAATATTTTATATTCCTTTTTATGATCCCCTCTTAAAATCCTTGAATTTAAATCTTGTTTATCCTGTTACCTTATACTCACTTCTTTCTGTATCTGGTGGATTTCCGGGAAAAATCAAAGTGTTCGGAATTGGATTCTGACGATCTTTACATACACTTATATACCATATAGAGTACTAATAAAATCTCAGAATATCAATAACAGAACCCCTACATAGTGTGGCATGAAAAGTTTTCTTATTCAGCATAATCAGCAAAATCACTATTCATAAGGGTTTCAAAAATTCCAAAAATTGGGGTTATTACAGTCTCCCCTCCTTAAAAGGATTTCGTCCCGAAATCAGATAGAAAATGAATAGGGATAATTTCTTAGCATTACACTTTCTAACTCTCAAGTAAATTTTCCCACATTGTGGTTCTTCCATCAAACTCTGAATAGTTTGATAACCCTTCTCCTAAGCACTTGTTCCTTTTTCAATCTATAACCCTTCCTGGTTGCTCCATATAGGTTACGTCTGGTTGCATGTATATGCGTTCATATGCCCCTATTTATCTGGCATCCGAATTACACTTCCTTAACATTGATACGTGAAACACGTTATGACTTGCTACATGTTCTGGGGTAAGGCTAGCTCATATGCTAACTTCCCAATACTTCTTAATATATCCAAGGGTCCGACAAATTGTGGACTTAGCTTTCCTTTCTTTCCGAATCTCATCAATCCTTTCCAAGGGTTTCCAATGGGATACCTTTAACAACACTAGGTCCCCTACTTCCTATTCTTTATCCTTTCGTGTCAAATCAACATACTTCTTATGTCCATCTTGGGTTACTACCAGCCGTCCTCTAATTAGATCTATTATATCCTTGGTCCTTTGGACTACTGCGGGTCCGAGCATCTTGCGCTCTACAACTTCATCCTAACATAAGGGAGATCGACATTGTCTTCTCTCAAGGATCTCATAAGGCGACAACTCGATAATGACATAAGATCTATTGTCGTAAGAAAACTCAATCCGTGTTAAGTGATCATTCTAATTTCTTTCAAGTCTATTGCACAGACTCTCATTATAGCTTTTAGCATTAGAGCTTTTGCTTCTCAATACCCATTCTTTTCCAGTTCGTAGTCGCTACTACCTTCTGATCCTAATATTATACTGGTTATACTTTTGCTCATTAGCGTTCTATAACCTTTTAATAACCTCGTCAACCTTAGTATCACGAATGTGTTTCCATTCCGCATACCACCACAACTTTACTACTCCTTTTTCAGCTGCTTCTATCTTCGAAAGCTTAGTCCTTCATATAGAAGTAAAAGAATTTATTGATAGATCACTATGATCATGAACACTTGTTACATTGCATAGTTAGTACAGAAGGTGGCCAGCCTTTAGTACTTGACAAGAAATTAAACAATATATGGTATCCTACTCGGCTTCTATCACACAGATAGATAGTCATTCGGCAATACCTCCCCTTCTGGAAGGGTTGTTCTTCTCAGCTTATATGAAATGAAAAGAAGAGAAAATGACGAATTGAAGAGAATTGTATATGTGAAAAAAAAATATACTGCCACCAAATATCTGGCTTAGAACCTACCTCTGAACTATAGAGGTTTGATATAGGAGAACAAAACATATGTGTATTTATATCAACATCAAGTATTATAGCATCGCATTTTACATGCTTAAATATTTACTATTCCATCCATCATTCTATGGACCCATGCTCTTGCTCGAGCTTATACACAATCACCTTTGAAACTCCCTCGACATCGAAAATCGAATCTGGGTTTTCATTATAGACATCACCGTTACTAAAATTCTATGCTTGCACTGCAACCTTCCTCGTATAGTAATACGACTCTCTATTGATAAGAAGGAATAAGTATTCAATAGGTAGATAATCGACTTAATTAGTCTATCAATGATAACTTATACACCACCACAACCCGATTAGTGGTACTTAATCTCAACATCCATTCCAATACAACTCTTACGGTTGTAATTAATTGGCTCATTACCCGCAGAATCATTCCTGCACTACTAGGGTCCATCGTTGACCTACTATAGTCATTCATTTTCCATGAAGTCTTAATAGTTAACCATACGGAGTCCATACATCTCGTATCGAATTCTTCTAAGGAGGTAACATGATCACCGTTCATGATTCATGAAGAACACTCATAAACTTGACGTACATATGACATGAAGCAGATAAAATTGCAGAAGAGTTTCAATGAAAGCAACGATAGCAGGTTAATACCATTATTAACCATATGTCTTTATTAGGAGACATGAAGCTCAAAGGTTCATTTAGTCCTTTCGTAACATGGTCCTGGCTTATCTTAAGATATGACCCTCTAAGATAGATAGCCCGCTCATGGTGATTACAAAAATTAATCTTTACCCAACTACTATCACGGTTGAGTATCGCACAATCATCAGAAGGAATGTCAATCTTCCACACCATAATACAACCTTCACAGCCTTAACCATTATCACTATATTCCTCTGGCACGAGCGCCTATAATTGTCCTCTTACACTTAAAGTGTCGGCCACCTCTTTGGCCTTTCTTGATAGTAATATTTCCTTACAATCAATGTCATTTTAACCATCTTCACTAAATTTTCTACCTCATTTCCAATCACTGCTTGTGTGAAGATGTTTTCCTTAAAATCTGATGAGTAAAAAAAAATATAACCATTTTTCCATAAGTTATTCCCTCAGTCTTTAGAGGTTAATCACTGTCACGACTGACTCTCAATCATACTTAGAACATCTTTTATCCTAGGCCCTAATTGCCCTGAACAATTTCGACCTTTACTGGTTCGATCCATACTTTCTCGTGGTTTAACACGTGCCCCACTTGGCATCATTATAATTACGTCATATTTCCTTTATCAACATTTTTATTCTTGAGAATTTTAAATATTACCTTTCTCCTTGTAAAACCTCTAAGGTTATCCTCGAATCGTTCCTCCTGTATTCCCTAGATACAGGGCATATCAAGATACCATTTATTAATACCAGAATCATTGTCTATATACTTCTGAAAAATTTCTCCACTGATTCTTAAAGGTTGTTATTACCTTAATCCTTTCCAATTCATACTGTCAAAACTCACACTATCCCTATTAAGGGTGAAATTCCAACCTTTCTGCATTCCCCGAGGATTCATTTTAAGTTACCGATGTTCTATCCTTAATTCCACCTTTAAAAGGTACATGCATCCTTCCATGGATAAATCAAGTCATATATCCCTGATAAGGGTATCTTATTCAATCATTCCCACCTCGATAGTATATGCCTAATTTCACAATAACATCTGTATTCAAAATGAGGTCAATCAATATGGCCTTCAAAAGATAAGAACGGTTATCCGCTTTTCTTGCCTGATTCAGTAATGATAACAGGGATGTTCTAGAAGATGTTTGTCGTGTTCAACGTGAACCTTTTAGTTATAACTACTCATTTACCTCTTTTATTTATCTCAACAGTCATCTCAATGTTGGGATATCTTTCATACCTGGCGTCTCCCTTTCTGGGTATCATGCCCCCGGTCTTACACTTCACATTCTTGAAGGTCACTTCCTTCATTCAATTTTCCTAATTTCTTACTTTCTTGTCTCCTCAGTCCATCCGTGTTTCCTTATTAATCAATCGATCTATCTCAAATTTTCATCGAATATTGTCAACTTCAAGGGAATTAACTTTACATATCGCTTACGCCTTCAAACCTTGAATTTATCTCATGATCAGTCACCATCGCGCTGATGATGACACACTTCTCTATATTTATTGCAAGGGTTTCTTAGGGTTTCCCATACCTAACTCCCTTATCACTTCTCAACTCTATTTCCTTTATATCCCTTTATACTCCTTCCCTTTTCAGTCTTTTATTTTCGTTTCCATTACAACCATTACATGAACCAACACAACATAAGCATTGATTTCAAACATCCCGTCATTCTGGATTCGTGTCCTCAGAACGAATCTTGACAACTTTTACAACTTAGATTCATAATTCATCATACTCGTCCGCTTTTGTGCTGGCTCTAAAGCTTTTACACTACCTCCATAACCTTGGGAAGTACTTTCCCGAAAACAATTGTCTAAACTTTAATCAGTTTATTATAACCTCTGGCTCCGTGCCTTTCTTGTCCTTTCACCAATGGGTGGTCTCTCTCTTACGGGGGTAAGTGACAAAAACAGTCTTTTGTGCTTCTTCAATCATTTAGAATCTCAAATAATTCCTATAATTCCTTTAGCCAGGCTCTTTCCTCGACTGGGTCAAACCGTTCCTTGGAACTCTGAGAGCTTAGCGACTTAAAGGTCATGAAAGGATTTCCTACCGTATTGTTTCCTTAAGGTGGTGGTTGGGAATAAAAGTATAAGTTCTGTTTAGACAGGTCCATGAATTTCCATATAGGAGTACCGTCTCGGGTCTCTTTATCTTGCTCGACTTCTATTTTCTCAGTATGAAATGTTTCATCCTTCTCCCATACTTGGGGTTATCTTATACGTTAAAATCCTCATTTTCCACTTCATTATGTTATGGGTTCCTTCTATCTTGATGGCGTCCTCCCTGACTATCACATTCAGGGTTTGCCCTAAATCTTATTCCTTGAACTATGACTTTCATCTAAGATCTCATCTTTAAGCTCTTAAACATTTGGAACACAAATTCTATAGGAATACCTCATTATTCCCTTATCATCTTTCTCGGTATTAATCTCATATCTATTTGTTGGCTCTCTGCCTTCATTCATCACTTTTTATGGCACAATATGTTCTTTTCCAATAATTCGGTCTGTCTTGCAATCTCAAACAGCTTTTCGGTACCGGCTCCGGTTACCTTCACTTCTATTTCCATTTTCTCAAAATCTCTTATAAGCTCTCTCAAAGACATTATCATCTTGAGTCTCTCCTTTTTACTAAGGGCATCAGCCACCACATTGGCTTTCCCCGAATGATAAAGAATCTCATAATCGTAATCCTTGATTATCTCTAACCACCTCATTTGGCGCATATTGAGCTCTTTCTGCGTGAAAATGCACTAGAGCACTTATGGCTTGTGTAAATCTCGTACTTCTCTCCATACAAGTAGTGCCTCCAATATTTAGGGCAAAACTATTGCCACGAGCCCAAGCTCATGGGTGGGGATATCGAATTTTATATTCCCTTAATTGTCTTGATGCGTACGCAATTACCTTGTTGTGCTGTATAAGAAGCACCCTAATTCCTTATGCGAAGCGTCACTACACATCACAAAATCTCCTTTTCCATCCGGCAACGCCATCATAGGGGTCGTCACCAATCTTTGCTTCAGTTCTTGAAAGTTGTTCTCGTATTTCTCTGTCCATTCAAACTTCTCAGTCTTATGAGTAAGCCACGTTAAAGGGGGCTACTATCTTTACAAACTTGAACGAACCTCCGATAGTGATCGACCAATTCTACCTCTGGTAGTCGACCTAACCATGGTCATCAATTCATCAGTGGTCCTTTATTCATTCTTGTCAGGATCCTCCATGGGATCCTCCTCAGCAACTATCCCTTCTAGGACAACATCCTCAACATGAACATCATCCGATCCCGCGTTAGGACACTCTATCGGATCCATAATCTGATCTCCAATAAGTAAAAAACATCATCGCGTTGTTGCTCCTCAACTTCAGGGTTCGGAGTCCCGCTACCATATACGATAACGAACTACGCTTCTATCACGATATTTATAAGGGTTCCCATAAGGGTTTTAACTGTCAGTACTACGTTAGGTAGCCCGACTAGGAACTTGGCAAGAGTTCTTATTATCTTAGTGAACTTATTATCTTAACGTCACATCATCTCTGAGGTTTATAACCCTTAGCTCTGATACCACTTCTGTAACACCCCCAAATCCGGGGTCGGGGATCCGGGTTGTCACGAGTTCCATTTCCCTTAATAACACCCAATCTTAATAAATAATCAACTACTCTGTACTGTGACCCCACAATAAACACACACACCACAAGTTATAGTCTCAGAGATGAACACTCAAAAATAACACAAGTCTTTATATTCCACAATTATAAACCGTTACACCTTAAAAAGGTTCTGAATAAATTTACATATTCCTTGCCATTATTACAATTCATATTATACATAAGTCTGGTT
The DNA here is from genome assembly GCF_009905375.1 of Apium graveolens. Lineage (NCBI taxonomy): Eukaryota > Viridiplantae > Streptophyta > Magnoliopsida > Apiales > Apiaceae > Apium > Apium graveolens. The sequence goes on from NC_133654.1 coordinate 72,792,730, forward strand.
CATCAATAATTGAAAACCTAGCCTATTGGTAGCTCCTACCTCAGCTACGGCGGCATCAACGCTTTCAGAAGACTGCGGAATTTTTTCTAACTGCTTGCGAATCGGGAGCTTGGTCCTGTTCATCTTTTCTATCTGTTGTTGTGTGATGAAAGAAGAAAGCAAGGGTGAGCAGCAAGCCCACCAAAATAATATGTATAATGATTAACAATATGTGAGCCTTCTCATAGTACTCATGAAAGCCTTGGTCAAAAGAAATGAACCAAGTTTGATATCTTAATGCGATGAAGTCGCAAAATATTCAGTATATATACATATATACTTTTCAAAATCTTGGAAGTCCTCTTCCATGCATAATATACACAGAGTTCCAGTTTATAACTGTATAAAAATATCGTTGCAAGGTGATCTCATATATCTACCCTTGTCTCAACATTTTTCTGAAAAACTTTGATATGCATAAGATAATCATTAACTAGATATAAGTTGAAAATATGAAGTTACAAGATACCCCAATATACTTATATCTTTTCCAAATATTACTTGAACTACCACCGTTCAAGTTATAATCAGTTCAAAAGTTCATCACATAGATGAGACTACAAGACAAGATTTGAATAGATTCAATCTTTGAATATCATTATAAATAATGAAGTTACGAGATACTTCATTAAATCCCGATATATATATACACCTATATATATACATTTCATACACTCCTTGAAAACCTCTGTTATGAAAATTATAAATAGAGTTGCAATATCCAATGAATTTGGAAAGGAGAAAACCTTGGTATAAACCTGATATCTTGCTGATCAGGCAAAGATACCAATAAGTAACCTTTTCTACTAGTAGATGGACGAATTCCCCACAGGTCATCACCCTGGCCGCAATAGGACCTTATGCTGGACTGCCACTCAGCCACTTACGCATTTGATGGACTCCCACTGAGCCACTTACACTTTCATGGACGCCCACTGAGCCCATGTTGCTTATGCCGACTCAAATAGATGAACTTACTTCCCGAACGATGGGCAAGTAATCAAGATATTTTCTCAAAACAGCAACCTCGTTGCGAATGTAAAATACACCACTGAGCCGGATCCCTCAAGTTTTGAACGAGTATTTAAATTCCCTTTAAAAGGAAGATCTTAAATATAAAAATGAGTTTTGGGATCCGCTCTAACTTTTAAAAATCATTTTGAAGACTCGAAAACACTTTAAAGAGTGTTTGGAGTAATGCTGATTTAATGAAATAAATCAGTCCCAATATATTAGAAAATATCTGAATATTATTATTTAAATAATATTCCCATAAAGAATAATCTTTATAAAAAAAATTGAAGTAGAAGTTTTAAAACTTATACTTGAAATGAGTATTAAATAACCAAAGATATACTTATACGAAAGTACTATCTTTATTTGAATAATCAAAGATAAGTTTGATTATCGACACCTTATTCTTTAATAAAATAAAGAATATATCTCAGCAAATAATCGGAGTCATAGATCCTCAAATGAATATTCAAATAATATTCATTAAATAATATAAACTGAGTCATAAGCCCTCGAATGAATATTCAAATAATATTCAATAAATAATATAAAGGAGTCATAAGCACTCGAATGAATATCCGGGATCTTATCACTTGGGTTCCCCTAAACCTTCCTTAATATTTTATATTCCTTTTTATGATCCCCTCTTAAAATCCTTGAATTTAAATCCTATTTATCCTGTTACCTTATACTCACTTCTTTCTGTATCTGGTGGATTTCCGGGAAAAATCAAAGTGTTCGGAATTGGATTCTGACAATCTTTACATACATTTATATACCATATAGAGTACTAATAAAATCTCAGAATATCAATAACAGAACCCCTACATAGTGTGGCATGAAAAGTTTTCTTATTCAGCATAATCAGCAAAATCTCTATTCATAAGGGTTTCAAAAATTCCAAAAATTGGGGTTATTACAACAGACCTCAACCTCCACTCAACTTGATGCTAACAAAAAGGGGGAGAAAGAATCTATTATTCCAGTTAGCCGGGGGGAGTCAACAAGTGAGGGGGATAAAGTGCTAATTATTCAAGTAAGCAAGGTGATTGTTCCAGCAATTGCTTTCACAAAGCCACCAGCCTTGGATAACATTGATCTGATCAAGATAGCAGCGGCTAAGTTGGAATTGAATGAAAAATCTAAAAAGCTTAATGTTGCAGCAGTTGAGCAAGACCCTAGAAACTGAATGGAAGAACCGCTTGACTCATCATCGATCGCACTATGTCCAACAAGGTACGATTTCTCCTCTCGGAATCTCTATTCCATCGAGGTGTTCCAGAAGGAGTAATTCATTATACACTATCACACTCCTTCAAGAAACTCTTGAAATTGAGGTTTAAGTATTCTCCTCCACGATCTGATCATAAAACTTTTATACTTTTCCCTTGTTTTCTTTTCTACTTCGGCCTTATATTCTTTGAACGTTTCAAAAGAATCGGATTTGTTCTTCATAAGAACCACATATCCATATCTACTGAAATCATCAGTAAATGTTATGAAGTAATGTAAGCCCCCCTTGCTATCTTACGCATTCGACCACATACATCATTATGTATAAGTCATAATCGTTCGGTGGCCCTTTCACCTGATCAGGTAAAAGAAGATTTAGTCATTTTAATGAGACAAAGTTCGCATCTTCCGTATGATTCAAAATCAAACTTATCCAAGTATTCATCTATATGTAACTCAGAAATGTGTTTCTCATTAATATGGCTTAACGACAATGCTAGAGGTAATGTTTGATTTGAGTCAACTTAGAACATATAAATTGTTAACTAATTGTGCAACATTATAAGTCTTATCATTGAGATAGAATAAACAACTATTGTTTATTTAATTAAAATAAAAACCTTTCTTTTCCTAACAAGAAATTGACTTAATGTATCCGCTAAAGGCAGGCACGTAATAACAATTTATCAAGTTCGCAATCTCTCCTTATGGGCAACATTAGGTATCGAGTTCCTTCAACTAGAGCAACAACTTTGCTCCAATTCTAACCCTATACCTGAAGCTTGACCATTGATAGTCTTCTTATTTAGATCTTCCAAACAAGCTCGATAATTTAACTTCCAATCATCCGGTTATTTCCGCAAGAATGACAATCATCTCCTTTAGCAACACCACTATCAGACTTTAAAAACCCTTTTGGATTGGACTTTGGTTTGGCACTGAATGAGATCAAATCATCACCTTGCCTGTCCACTTTTCTTTCCCATTTGCATTCCATGTGTACATCATCAATATGGACGTAATTCATGCCTTTATCGTGTTATTTTCAGCAGTTCTAAACATGCTTAACAACTCAGTGAGTGTTCTGTCTATCTCATTCCTTTTGTTCTTAATAAACTAAGAATAGAAGTTGTTCAAAGATTGTTTGATCAAATCAAGCTGAGTCTCTAGGCTATTCTTGAAACCCAAAATATCAAGGTACATATACCTATCATCTTTAGAACATATGGTCCAACCGGATATCATTCTCCCATTAATGCAAAAGTATGGTGCCTTATTATTGTCAAATCTTTCTGACGAGCCTATCTTTCAAACATCCTTTGAAGGTGCTCAATCATATCATAAGCATCATTATGCTCTTGTTGCTTCTAAAGCTCAACACTCATAATTACAAGCATGAGACTTGAAACATCAGTTGCATAATCAATTTGCTTCTCATAAGCATTTTCTTCATCACATGTTTCATTCTCAGCTAGAAGAAATAAGGGAGAGGTTTGAGTGACATCCTTGAACCTGAGGACAATCCTCAAGTTCTCGTGTTAATTATCGAAATATTTAATGTCAGCTTGTCCTTCTCAAGGACTATTACATAGAGAAGTTATTTGTGTTATTTGTCATTTGATATCTACAATATTAAAGTCCATAAAATGACATAGTCTACAAATGATCATTAAATTATGTTCAAGTAATTATTCATATATATACACACAATATATATCTCCCACTATTTTTATCAAATCAATAGCCCTAACTATTAAATCGGAAAGAACATCTTCTATATCCTTTCTAGTGAGCCAAGATCCATATTTCACCATGCGTTAGGTCAGATTTGGCTTTTCTCCTAAAATATGACTATTTAGGTAGACAAAATTTGTCAATTATATCAACAATATAACTATTGGATAGCTTGGTGGAACAATATTTGTTCATATTTATCTAATAAATCTCGCCAAACTCTATGCCTCTAAGTTCACAATCCTATTGTGGTAACTTAGTTAAGTCAAACCCAATAGTCAAAAGTATCAATATACTTCAACACATCTCCCACGATAGATGGGAGTACTTCGCTTTGGCGAACCCACTCCTTATCGATCTAGGGTTAACGCATTAGACTTATTGGAAGGCATCCGATCAACTTAATATTAACTTTAGGGTTTTGTTAATTTTAAAATGATCATGATCCCATGATAAAGAGATTACCAATTTTTCCTTGAATAAAATACTTCAAATCAATATTCATCAATGGTTTTATTTCCAGGTAGTGAGGGAGTCACAACGGTCTCGCTTAAAACCCACAACCTTACAAGTTCAAAGAACTCGCTTTTGATAAAATCACCCCATGTCAGAAATAAAGAAAATTTGTATTTTATTCCGTGTTTCATAAACTGGAGAATCTCATATTCGTTTGTTCATTTTAAAATCTTGAGTCGTTACATATTTTTATCTTGTTTAGAAAGCATGACATGGGTGTCGTATCTAATACATACATCCTTAATCTAATTAAGCATGCATCTTTATAAACTACTCTACACATACATTCATCATATGCTCATATATATGTAAAGTGCAATAAATAAACGTGGTTGGTTATGGCTTTATCCTATGTGATCTTCATCAAGCAAATAACAAAGATCTAGGTCAATCTAAGGTGAAAAATAAATACAGGCTAACTATTACATGTCTTTGTTCTTGTATTTCTTCCTTGGATGGCCTCCATGTGAGATTACCCTTCCTTGATCTTCAAATCTTCATGTCTTCATGTACATTACACGAATGAAAAATAAAAACTAATCTAATGTACTTACAATAAGAACTCGAGTTCCATTCGAGATTTAATAATTACAAGATCAAACGACATGCAAGCCGTATTTAAAAAACCAAAACCATTAACCTAAGGTCATAAGCCATAACCATCCACCATGCTCAATTAACACATAAGAACATGTTAAAACACAAAATATGATCTTAACATATCATACCCATCATGATCTAATAATAAAAACCAAATATAGAAAAAATCAGAAAATTCGAAATTAAATCTGATAACATTAAATCGCAGATTACAGGGTCTAAACAACGTCAAACGCCTTACAGATCAGTCGATAATAGCTTTAGCTATCTCTTTTGTTCAGACGCTCGATTCCATATGAAATAGCATATTCGTTCGCCAAAATCGGACAACAGACCCAGATTTCAGCAAATCCGCTGCATCCGATTCAGAATCGTATCAAATATGATTCATATAATAAGAACAAACACAAAACATGTATATATCAGTATATATACAGATTATATAATCATCATATGATTATTCAATTCTCATGAATATCATATATTCAAAACATATACATACATACGCATATATAAACATAACATGTAAAATATACAAAATCGCATACATAACAGTCATGGAATATTGTATACATGTTATCATCATAAAACCACTAAACACATAAACAAATTAAATACTTTTCGCAAGTAGCTATGATGCCATTTTGGGGTTTCGAGCACATAAACGCAATGGAAACAGTAATTAAAAATGTAAAAAATCATAATTTTCGAAACCCGCCGCAAGATCCATACGAAAAACATATATTTAATTCGTAGATCAGATTGTTTACCTTAAGAAACTTTACCAATTGGTTGACTAATGGAGATCCAAAGCTTGTTCAATCACCACGCATCCCGCTCTCGCGATCTACGCTCTATCGGTATCCACACGAATGCTTGAACGCAAGGATGGAATGTGTACTAGCACAAACTCGTTTCTTCTTGCTCTCTCCATCTTCTCCCTTGGTGGCTAGGGTTTTAGTAAAAGTCTTTTTTCACACCAAAAATCAGCCACATAAGAGATATTATATAGAGAGTAGAAAAACGAATTAACTCTTAACTAATTAGGAGTTATTATTAATTCGAAATTCCTATTTGTATTATAATTAAGTCTCACTTAATTATTTAAAAAATAAATTTCATAATTAATATTAGTAAATTCGAATATCATTATTTATCTAATTAATTAAGTCAAACTTAATTAATATTATAAATAATTCAAATTACTTTATTTAATTTAAATCCAATATAAATTAAATAATCCTTCAAGCATTCTTTGTGTGTGACCCTATAGGTTATTATTACGTTGGCAACAAATTTTAAATCTAATTTAAAATCGTAAACAATGAGCGGCTTCTAGTATTACATCATTGCTACCCAAGTAATAATAATTAAATCGGTGATCGATTAAACCTTTCATGAATAATGTACAATGTAATATAATCCCTTTAACCAAATATTATAGATTAAACTAGAGGCATGTAATGTGTCATCTTCATCATAGTTTAATCCAAGTTTCCTTGATCAATGAGTAGACTATCATATCAAATCAACATTTAAGCGTGGCCACGCATTTTATATTCTAGCTCACACAAGAGGCCAATAATATCACTTCTAAAATAGGAGGGTTAAATCTCATCTAGATCATTCATATTTCTCATACGATTCATAATATACCCAATGTCTACTTTTATCATTACCCAGTCAAGGATAACTTTTAGTGGAATCAATGTATATTAATTCTCGTTAAGAAAATATAATGACTTCAGGTCTAAGGACCATTACATTATTATCACTGTGAGAATTACTTATGACATAACAGACATGTAGAATCTCACATTGGCTCTGTCCAGCACCATGTACATATACATCTGCCTGTATTTTTTACTTTAGTATCATCATACCTATGATCAATGAGATGTGATCATCTGTCGACAAACACATCAGTCTTAATGCATTATTATTGTCCCTTAATAATAATACTCGACTAGGGACCTTTAGGAATATTGATACTATTCTTAAAATCTCTTTTCTAAGTCACGTACTTAGAGATATAGAATTGCATATCATATTCCAAGGACATTTATTAATCTAACATTTATATCGCAGTAAATTAAGAATTAATAAATTATAAAGGGAATAATTGATAGAACATAAATATTAATAATCCTAATGTCTTAAACTAAAACATTATAGTGTTGTCTCTAGGGCACAAACACTAACACTTGCGACCTTTCCGGACCTCAAAGTGATGGCGTTCACCTGTTCGTTAACTTCCCTCTTGCATGGATTGGCTTCTGTATCACTAGGAAGCGTTCCTGATGGTTGATTCAATAAGGCATTAATAATTTGCCCTATTTGGTTCTCTAGAGTCTTGATAGAAATAGCCTGGCTTTGGCATATAAGAGCCTGGTTTTTGCACATAAGTCGCAACTCCTCCAGTTCAGATTTTTCATTCGAAGATAGACCTGCACCTCCATGAGTTTTTTGTTGAAGTTGGAGTTGTTGTCTTGGTGCAAATTGTTCTGCTAAAAACCAGGAGGATTGAATTGCTTGTTTCCAAACTGCTAGAATGGTTGTTGCATCGCATTCTGATTATTGTTCCAGCTGAAGTTAGGATGATTCCAGTTGTTAGGATGATAAGTGTTTGGCATTAGTTGCTGCGATTGATAAGTGGCATTTTATACCACTTAGAGCGTCTCATAACAGCTTGAATTAGTGTCTTGGACTCAAGTATTTTGTGTATTTGACGAGTTTTCTAGTGTTTTTGCATTTCAGGGTATAACTTGCTTAGATAGGTGGTTTTCATCAAATAAAGATTAAAGAAGTGCTTGGAATCAGTCTAGGGGTGATGAGCAAAGAAATCAGCACAACAGGAGCAAAATGAAGAATTTTCCAGAAGGGTAGCACGCGACCGTGCGCTAGGAGCACGCGACCGCGGGCCAGCACGCTACCGCGTGGAGGAAGCACGAGGCCGCGTGCATGCAGAATTTCAGATTCTGGTTTTATTTGTTTTCAATTCTGTTTGGGCTTCTGTTGGCGCGGTGACTCCTGGACTCTTATATAAACCTTATGGGAAGACGTTTTCTTAAACGAGAGCGAAGGCAAGAAGATTGAGAAGACTGTTTTAGCACGCAACAACGAAGAAGAGGAAGCATTAGTTTATCTTGTGATTCTTTTAATTCGTTGTAACAGTGGATGCTAGTTTTCTTTATGCTTTGAACCTTAATACTCTTGTGACGTACTTCATTATTTATTAAGTATTTTTCAGCCTTATATCGTTGTGTTATTATCATGCTTTCATATGAACCCATGGTGACGATGAGTTCTATTATGGGCTAATCGTGATCATGGGATTCTAGCGGATTTACTATGGAATTCTTTAGTTAATTGTTTAATACCTTGGTATGTGGTGATTGTATGATATCTAGTATAGGTTGTACTTATTCATCTTATATGCATCACGAACATGTAAGATAGCCTGTTAATCTCTTGTGAAGCGACAATGGATCTTGAGATTTAGAACTTGCCATGCTAGCATAGGTTCATGTGTTGTACGCATGATTAGTGGGTAACTCTAACCGTTTTACTTGCCCTGTGTAATCATCATGAATAACTTGTGCTTAAATCGTTATGTTGTCAAATTCTGTAGACATATAGGGTCTCAACATAATTGATGCCTATTCAACTTTTATCTAAATTGTGGATGCTTGGTAGAATGGTATTCGTACAACGAAAGTTGGCATTTATCAGTTTCGTGTTGTTCGATTAATATCATAACCATTACATGCTAAAGTTAATAACAATAACTATTGAATGAAGTAGTAATGAAGTTAGGATCTCATGTATGTTTAATATTGTTAATTCAAGTATTTAATTCTTGTACTTAATATTAGTTAACCAATCTTGATTGTTATTGTCTTGGCATTGAAGGATAATCATACATTGGTGAGTAAGTGTTAACTAAATATAATTAATTAGAGTCTCTGTGGGAACGAACTAGAAATCATTCTATATTACTTGCGAACGTGTATACTTGCGTGAATTATTTAGCGCATGCTTTTTGCCTAACAAGTTTTTGGCTCCGCTGCCGGGGACTCGGTATTAATTTGTTTAGTTTATGTACTTGCCATCAGTGGTCATTAGGATTCATTGATTAAGACTTGTTACTCACTGCTTCCGGTTGTGTTTCAGGTACTCTAGCGATCTTTTATGCAAACACGTTCTCGCACTCACTAGAGAAATCTGGATAAAGCTGAGGAAATAGATAAATCTCTTGACTTTCCGGAGAAGACAGCTTTTGAAGATTTGGATAAAGAGAGTGAAAAGAAAGAACCTGAAATAATGGGTGATCGTCTAGCTCAAGCTGATCAAGCTCTTATGGACTTTTCTCAGCCTAAAATTGATGACATTCAGTCAAGCATCATTCATCCGGCTATTGAGGCCAATACTTTTGAAATCAAGTTGGGCACTATTCAGATGGTGCATAATTCTGTTTCTTTCGGAGGGGCTGCGACTGAAGATCCCAACATGCATATCAGGCATTTTGTCGAGATCTGTGGTACTTTCAAATATAATGGTTTTACTGATGAGGCTATCAAGCTGAGGCTTTTACCATTCTCTCTGAGGGACAAAGCTAAGGACTGGTTACATTCTTTACCAGCTGGGTCCATCACTACTTGGCAAGATATTGCGCAAAAGTTTCTAGTGAAGTTCTTTCCAATGGCCAAAACTGCAGCTATGAGGAGTGCTCTTACTCAATTTGTGCAGCAACCAGGAGAATCTATGTGCGAGGCTTGGGAGCGTTACTAGGAGATGTTGAGAAAGTTTCCACATCATGGTATGCCTGACTGGATGGTGATCACTAGTTTCTACAATAGTTTGGGGGTCCAATCTCGACCCATGCTCGATGCAGCTTCTGGAGGCGCCTTGTGGGCCAAAAGCTATACTGAGGCCTATAATCTCATTGAAACTATGGCTGCAAATGAGTATCAAAACCCAACTCAAAGGACGATGCCTGGGAAGGTAGCAGGTATTATGGAAGTTGATGCAGCTACAACTATTGCAGCGCAGCTCAAGGCGCTGACTATGAAGGTCGATTCTTTAACCAACTATGGTGTAAATCATATAGCTAGTGTCTATGAGCTTTGTGCATGCTCTCATGCTACGGATCAGTGTTCTCTTGCTAATGAATTTGTTCAGTATGTGAACAATTTTCAGAGATCGCAGCAGCCTGTGCCCGCTACTTATCATCCTAATAACAGAAATCATCCCAATTTCAGCTGGAGCAATAATCAGAATGCTGTTCAGCAACCATATCAGCAAGCTGCAAATAAACAGTTTAATCCACCTGGATTTCAGCAACCTCAGCAATTTTCTCATAGGCAACCATATCCTCAACAAGGAGGTGCTGCTCCACCTTCTAGTGATGATTTTGAGGAGTTAAAGCTGTTGTGCAAAAGTCAGGCAAATTCTATCAAGACCTTGGAAAATCAAATTGGACAAATAGCCAATGCCTTGCTCAATCGTCAACCTGGCACACTTCCCAGCGATACTGAAGTGCCAGGTAGGAAGGAAGCTAAAGGGCAAGTCAAAGCTGTCAACTTAAGGTCAGGAAAAGTTGTTGATGCTGAAAAAGCAAAAGATGTAGAAGTTGAAGTTGTAGATGAAGAAGGAATGCAAAAGAAGAAAGAGGGGGAACCAAAGAAGACTACTGTTGAACACACTCTGCCTAAGGGTAATACAGGGGAGAAATAGCTCTATCCTCCATCACCTTATCCTAAGCGATTGCAAAAACAAAAGCTGGACAAACAATTTGGTAAGTTTCTGGAGGTGTTCAAGAAACTTCACATCAACATACCTTTCACTGAGGCTCTTGAGCATATGCCTAGTTATGCAAAATTCATGAAAGGTATTCTTTCAAGGAAGGTGAAACTGGATGATCTTGATATCGTTGCTCTAACGGAAGAATTGTAATAACCCAAATTTTTGGAATTTTTGAAACCCTTATGAATAGTGTTTTGCTGATTATGCTGAATAAGAAAAATTTCCATGCCACACTATGTAGGGGTTCTTCTATTGTTATTCTGAGATCTTATTTGTACTTTATATGGGATATAAGTGTATGTAAAGATCGTCAAAAATCCAAATTCGAACACTTTGATTTTTCCCGAAAATCCACCAGATACCGAAAGAATTGAGTATAAGGGAACAGGATAAAAAGGATTTAAATTCAAGGATTATAAGAGAGGATCATAAAAGGAATATAATGTATTGAGAAAGGTTAAGGAAACCTAAGTAATAAGATCCCGGGTATGGTCCCTCAAACGATAAACGAAAACGAATGTTAAGCGAACCGCATAACAGATCAGCGGTCATTAGCCAAGTAATTAGAAGCTAATCAAAGAGGTTAGTGAGGATGATGTCATCAAACCAATAAGAAGAGGACAAGTTTGGGAGGATGACATAACAAGGTGACATTAGCATGACAAAAAGGAAGTGTGTTGTTGGTTGATTCTTGGCCATGCAAAAGTTACCATGGTTAAAAGGTAATTAAGCAAAACAAAACAAAACAACCAAGAAAAACAAATCACAAATCACAAAACACAAAGTTGACTTCATTATTCAAGAAGAAGCTCTCGGCCTCTTTTCATTTTCAAAGGAAAGAAAAATCCAAAACCAAGATCCAAGCTTTGTTAAATCATGAGGTAATTATCCAAGGTTCCTTATGCATAAATATAGCTATCCTATAAGTTTGAGCTTCAAATTCATTCACAATCTCTTCCTAAAAATTATGGAAGAAGAGGGTGAATAGTGTTTTTCAAGAACTTAAATTTTTGTTCTTAAGTTTTTGTTTAGATTAAGCTTGGATAAGGACTTTTAAGGGTGATTCCAAGCTAATTACTTGATTCTCCACTCTCCAAGGAAGGTATAACCCCTCCAAACCCTAACATTACTTTGAGTATTAGGTTTAGTTTTGTTGTTATGGTTCATGAGAAGCATGATTCTTGTAGACTTAGAGTGTGGTTGGTTTTATAATGAGTTGGAGTTGTAATTCTTGGATTATTGATTAATGAACTTAAGTATAGTTTTAATTCATGTTTGAGAATAATATAAATTGGAGAACTTGAGGTGTTGGGGCTGTTGTAGTATTATATGGATGGATTTTGGTTGTATGAATGAATTGTGGTTGATTGGTGGTTGGTTTGGAGTAGAATAATAATTGGTAATCGCATAAACATAGCCGTCGTAATGTCCGATTTACTTTAGACTGTTTTTGTTCTTAACATCAGGACCCGAGAACTCACTTTTAGGTCTTGACCACCCTTAGAGGTTCTAACCAAGGGGCACGTAGATCCCAAAGGCCATGATTAGATAGTTCATGTTACGAGCTTCGTTTTGATATGTGGTTCGTTTGAATCCGATATACGGTTTAGGAGAAACGACCGTTTTAAGTAACGGCATTTCGCGAACGAACCATTACCCCTCGCCTTACTTTGAAACATAGTTAAAGAACTTAAAGGACTAATTGGAGAATGAAACATTTATGTGAAGTGTATTATGCAGTTGGTAAGGCACTCGTGAAAGAATCGCCTTAAAACCCTTAATGGTTAATTTATTAAAAATGGTGGAGCCGAGGGTACTCGAGCGACTTAAGTGCATCGTTAAGCGTAAAAGCGAACGTTAGGGTCTAATTGGTTAAAGTATAGATTCTTAAGCGACTTTGGTTTAATTCCAACTTATATGTGGTTTATAGGTTACCAGACTCATCCCAGGACTTTTACCACCCCCAGTCGCTCAGACAAGTTTTCTACCCGTTATACTGTTGTTGTGATGTATATATGTATATGCATTATCTTGTGATAGATGCATGTTGGTTAATTAGCAAATTTTGTGATATATTGAAGCATGTTGATATGGTATATATATGCATGTCTGTTTCGTAATATGGTTATCTATCTGTTGATTTCAATTGCTTATAAGTTGCATAATACCTATGCTAGAAATAAGCAGTAGTTGTGTATCCCTTAGTATAGGGGACCCAAAGGTGAACATTTTTCTAAACCGGGAGTCGATGTTCCCGAGTATAATATATATATATATATTTATATATATATATATATATATATATATATTGATATAGTTTTCAAAACTAATAATCGAATAAGGTTTATTCGATAACTTTATTTTATTTAATGAATATTATTTTGAATATTTATTCGAGGACATATGACCCCGCTTACTTTATTTAATGAATATTATTTTTGAATATTATTTTTGAATATTCATTCAAGGACTTATGACTCCGCTTATTTTATTAAGTAATATTCTTTATTTTATTAAAGAATAATGTTTCGATAATCAAACTTATTTTCGATTATTCAAATAAAGATCATACTTTCGTATAAGTATATCTTTGGTTATTAATATTCATTTCAAGTATGAGTTTTAAAACTTTTACTTCAATTATTTTTATAAGGATTATCCTTATGGAAATATTATTTAAATAATAATATTCAGATATTTTCTAATATATCGGGACTGATTTATTTCATTAAATCAGCATTACTCCAAACATTCTTAAAAATGTTTTTGAGTCTTCAAAATGATTTTAAAAGTTAGAGCGGGTCCCAAAACTCGTTTTCAAATTTAAGATCTTCCTTTCGAAGGAGACTTGAATATTCGCTCAAAAAATCTTGGGGATCCGGCTCTGTGGTGTATTTTATATTCGCAACGTGGTTGCTGTTTAGAGACAACAATTTGATTACTTGCCCAATGTTCGGGAAGTAAGTCCATCTGATTGAGTCGGCATAAGCGACATGCCGAGGTACGGTCTAGGAAGGTGTAAGAGGCTGGGTAACAGTCCATCCACGCGTGAGTGGCCGGGTAACGGTTTAGCGCGAGGTCCTAATGCGGCCTGGGTGATGACCGGCGAGGAATTCATCCATCTACAGTAGAAAAGGTTACTTATTGGTATCTTTTCCTGATCAGCAAGATATCAGGTTTATGCCAAAATTCTTTTCTTTCCAAATTCATTGGATATTGTAACTCTGTTCATACTTTACATGACAGAGGTTTTCAAGAAATGTATGAGAGATATATATGGATATATATATCATGACTTAATGAAGTATCTCTTAACTTCATTTCTTTTGAATGATATTATAAAGATTGAATCTATTCAAATCTTGTCTTGTAGTCTCATCTATGTGATGAACTTTTGAAACTAATTATAACTTGAACGGTGGTAGTTCAAGTAGTATTCGGAAAAGATATAAGTAAATTGGAGTATCTTTTAACTTCATCTTTTAAACTTATATCTAGTAAATGATTATCTTATGCATGTCAAAGATTTTCAGAAAAACGTTGAGACAAGGTTAGATATATGAGATCACCTTGCAACGATATTTTTATATAGTTATAAACTGGAACTCTGTGTTTATTATGCATGGAAGAGGACTTCCAAGATTTTGAAAAGTATATGTACATATATATACTGAATATTTTGCGACTTGGTCGCGTTAAGAGATCAAACTTGGTTCATTTCTTCTTGACCAAGACTTTCATGAGTACTATGAGAATGCTCATATATTGTTATTTATTATACATATTATTTTGGTGGGCTTGTTGCTCACCCTTGCTTTCTTCTTTCATCACACAACATCAGATAGACAAGATGAACATGACCAAACTCCCAATTCGCGAGCGGATAGGAAACGTTTCGCAGTTTCCTATAGGCGTTGATGTCACTGTAGCTGAGGAAGGAACTACCAATAGGCTAGGCTTTCAACTCTTGATGTACCAACTTATGTATCTTTATGAATTATAATAATGGTAAAGAAATGTAAATTTATTCAGAAACCCTTTTAAGGTGTAATGGAATATAATTGTGGAATAAAATGACTCGTGTTATTTTTTGGATATTCATCTCTGAGACTATAACTTGTGGTGTGTGTGTTTATTGTGGGGTCACAGTACAGAGTAGTTGATTGTTTATTAAGATTGGGTGTTATTAAGGGAAATGGAACTCGTGACAACCCGGATCCCCGACCCCGGATTTGGGGGTGTTACAGAAATGGTATCAGAGCTAAGCGTTATAAACCTCAGAGATGATGTGACGTTAAGATAATAAGTTCACTAAGATAATAAGAACTCTTGCCAAGTTTATAGTCGGGCTACCTAACGTAGTACTGACAGTTAAAACCCTTATGGGAACCCTTATAAATATCGTGATAGAAGCGTAATTCGTTATCGTATATCATAGCGGGACTCCGAACCCTGAGGATGAGGAGCAATAGCGTGATGATGTTTTATTACTAATTGGTGATCGGATTGTGGATCCGATAGAGCGTCCTAACGCAGGACCAGATGATGTTCATATTGAGGATGTAGCGGTTGAGGATGTTGTCCTAGAAGGGATTGTGGCTGAGGAGGATTTCGTGGAGGATCCTGACAAGAATGAATAAAGGACCACTGAGGAATTGATGACCATGGTTAGGGAAACTACCAGAGTTAGGATTGGCTGGTCACTACCGGAGGTTCGTTCAAGTTTGTAAAGATAGTAGCCCCTTTGACGCGGCTTACTCGTAAGACTAAGAAGTTTGAATGGACAGAGAAATACGAGAAAAGCTTTTAACAACTAAAGCAAAAGTTGGTGGCGGCCCCTATGTTGGCGTTGCCGGATGAAAAAGGAGATTTTGTGAATTATAGTGACGCTTCGCATAAGGAATTAGGGTGCTTCTTATACAGCACAACAAGGTAATCGAGTACGCGTCAAGATAATTAAGGGAATATAAAGTTCGATATCCCCACCCATGAGCTTGGGCTCGTGGCAATAGTTTTGCCCTAAAGATTGGATGCACTACTTGTATGGAGAGAAGTGCGAGATTTACACAAGCCGTAAGTGCTCTAGTGCATTTTCACGCAGAAAGAGCTCAACATGCGCCAGAGGAGGTGGTTAGAGCTAATCAAGGATTACGATTATGAGATTCTTTATCATCCAGGGAAAGCCAAAATGGTGGCTAATGCCCTTAGTATAAAGGAGAGACTCAAGATGAAAATGTTTTTGGGAGAGCTGATAAGAGATTTTGAGAAAATGGAAATAGAAGTGAAGGTAACCGGAGCCGGTACCGAAACGCTGTTTGAGATTGCAATACAGCCCGAATTATCGAAAAAGATCATATTGTGCCAAGAAAAAGTGATGAATGAAGGCAGAGAGTCAATGACTGGAGAAGAGATTAATACCAAGAAAGATGATAAGGGAATAACGAGGTATTCCTACAGAATTTGGGTTCCAAATGTTTAAGAGCGTAAGGACTGGATCTTAGACGAAATCCATAGCTCGAGCTTTAAGATTTAGGGCAAACCCCGAATGTGATAGTCAGGGAGGTTGCCATTAAGAAAGAAGGAGCCCATAACATAATGAAGTCGAAAACAAGGATTTTAACGTATAAGATAACCCCAAGTATGGGAGAAGGATGAAACATTTCATACTAAGGAAACAGAAAGTCGAGTAAGGGAAGGAGACCTGAGACGGTACTCTTATACGGCAATTCATGGACCTGTCTAAAGAGAACTTAGACTTTTATCCCCAACCACCACCCTGAAGAGACAGTGCGGTGGGAAATTCTTTCAGGACCTTTAAGT
This sequence comes from Apium graveolens, assembly GCF_009905375.1. Lineage (NCBI taxonomy): Eukaryota > Viridiplantae > Streptophyta > Magnoliopsida > Apiales > Apiaceae > Apium > Apium graveolens. Next base: position 72,809,491 of record NC_133654.1, read on the forward strand.
CACTAAGCTCTCAGAATTCCAAGGAACAAGCGAACCCAGTAGAGGTGAGAGCCTGGCTAAAGGAAATATAGGAATCATTTGAGATTCTAAATGATGGACGAATCACAAAAGACTGTTTTTGTCACTTACCCTCCTAAGAGAGAGGCAACCCACTGGTGAAAGGCCAAGGAAGGCACGGAGCAAGAGATTATAATGAACTGATTTAAGATCAGTTAATTGTTTTCAGGAAAGTACTTCCCAAGGTTATGGAGATAGTGTAAAAGCTTTGGAGCCAGAACAAAGACAGACGAATATGATGAATTATGAATCTAAGTTTTAAAAGTTGTCAAGATTCGTTCTGAGGACACGAATCCAGAATGACGGGATGTTTGAAATCAATGCTTATGTTGTGTTGGTTCATGAAATAATGATAAGAGAAAGGAAAATAAAAAGAAACTGAAGTGGGAAGGAATATAAAGGCAATAGAGTTTGAGGAATGATAAGGGAGTTGGGTATGAGGAAACCCTAAAGACTCGTAGCAAAAGAAATAGAAAAGTATATAATCGTCAGGATGAGGGTGATTCATCGTGAGTTAAAGTTGATGATTGAAAGAATAAGAGATACATATGTTTTATCCCCTATAAGTTGGGAGGATTCGAGGAAACCTTGAGATAGTTTGAAGGATAAATAATGAGACGCGGATAGACTGAGGAGACAAGGAAGTAAGAAATTAGGAAAATTGGATGAAGGAAGTGACCTTCAAGAATGTTAAGTGTAAGATCGGTGGCTTGATACCCAGAAAGGGAGACGCCAGGTATGAAAGATATCCCAACATTGAGATGACTGTTGAGATAAACAACAGAAGTAAATAAGGAATTATTAAGAAGAAGTTCACGTTGAACACGACCAATATCTTCCAGAACATCCTTGTTATCGTTAACCAATTTAGGCAAGAAAAGCGGATAATCGTTGTTATCTTTTGGAGGCCATATTGATTGACCTCATTTTGAATACAGATGTTATTGTGAAATTCGGCATATACTATCGAGGTGGGAATGATTGAATAAGACACCCTTATCAGGGATATATAATTTAATTTATCCATGGAAGGATGCATGTCCTTTTTAAAGGTGGAATTAAGGATAGAACATCGGTAACTTAAAATGAATCCTAGGGGAATGCATAAAGGTTGGCATTTCACCCTTAATAGGGATAGTATGAGTTTTGAGAGTATGAATTGGAAAGGATTAAGGTAATAACAACCTTTAAGAATCAGTGGAGAAGTTTTTCAGAAGTATATAGGCAATGATTCTGGTATTAATAAATGGTATCTTGATATGCCCTGTATCTAGGGAATACAGGAGGAACGATTCAAGGATAACCTTAGAGGTTTTACAAGGAGAAAGGTAATATTCAAAATTCTTAAGAATAGAAATGTTGATAAAGGAGATATGACGTAATTATAATGATACCAAGTGGGGCACGTGTTTAACCACGAGAAAGTATGGATCAAACCAGTAAAGCTCGAAATTGTTCAGGGAAATTAGGACCTAAGATAAAAGATGTTCTAAGTATGATTGAGAGTCAGTCGTGACAGTGATTAACCTCTAAAGACTGAGGCAATAACTTATGGAAAAATGGTGATATTTTTTTTACTCATCAGATTTTAAGGAAAACATCTTCACATAAGCAGTGATTAAAATGAGGTAGAAAATTTATTTGGAAGTGGTTAAAATGACATTGACTGTAGGGAAATTTTACTATCAGGAAAGGCCAAAGAGGTGGCCGACACTTTAAAGGTAAGAGGATAATTATAGGCGCTTGTGCCAAAGGAATACAGTGATGGTGGTTAAAGCTGTGAAGGTTGTATTATGGTTTGGAAGATTGACATTCTTTCTGATGACTGTGCAATACCCAACCGTAATAGTAGTTGGTAAAGGTTTAATTCGTGTAATCGCCATGAGCGGGCTATCTATCTCAAAAGGTACTATCTTGAGATAAGCCAGGACCATGTTTCAAAAAGGACTAGACGAACCTTTGAGTTAAGTATTCTATTTAAGGCATATGATTAAGAATGGTATTAACCTGCTATCGTTGCTTTGATTGAAACTCTTCTGTAATTTTATCTGCTTCATGTCATGAAAGTACGTCAGAATTTGGAGTGTTCTTCATGAATTATGAATGGTGATTATGTTAACTCCTTAGAAGAATTCTATACGACATTTATGGACTCCGTATGGTTAGATATTAAGATTTCATGGAAAGTGAATGGCGACATTAGGTCAGTGGTGGACCATAGTAATGTAACAATGATTCTGCGAGTAATGAGCTGATTACAACCGTGAGAGTTGTATTGGAATGGATGTTGAGATTGAGTACCACTAATCGGGTCGTGTTGCCGTATAAGTTATCTTTGATAGAAAAACTAAGTCGATTATCTACCTATTGAATACTTATTCCTTCTTATCAATCTATACGAGGAAGGTTGTAGTGCAAGCATAGAATTCTAGTAACGATGATGTCTAGAATGAAATCCCAGATTCGATTTTCGATGTCGAGGGAGTTTCAAAGGTGATTGTGTATAAGCTCGAGCAAGAGCATGGGTCCATAGAGCGATGGACGGAATGGTAGATATTCAGGGACGTGTAATGCGATGCTATAGTACTTGATGTTGATATATATACATATATGTTTTGTTCTCCTATGACAAATTTCTATAGTTCAGAGGTAGATTCCAAGCCAGATATTTTGTGGCAGTATATTTTATATATATACAATTCTCTTCAATTCATTATTTTCTCTCCTTTTCATTTTGTATAAGCTGAGAAGAACAACCCTTCCAGAAGGGGAGGTATTGCCGAATGACTATCTATCTGTGTGATAGAAGCCTAGTAGGATACCACATGTTGTTTAATTGCTTGTCAAGTACTAAAGGCTGGCCACCTTCTGTACTAACTATGCGATATAACAAGTGTTCATGATCATAGTGATCTCTCAATAAATTCTTGTACTTCTATACGATGGATCAAGCTTTCAAAGATAGAAGCAGCTAGAAAGGAGTATTATCAGTGCGGTGGTATTCCGAATCTAACACATTCGTGATACTAAGGTTGATGTGGTTATTAAAAGGTTATAGAACGCTAACGAGCAAAAGTATAACCAGTATAGTATTATGTACAAAAGATAGTAATGACTACGAACTGGAAAATAATGGGTATTGAGAAGCAAAAGCTATAATGCTAGAAGCTATGATGAGAGTCTGTGCAATAGACTTGAAAGAATTTGAAATGGTCACCTAACACGGATTGAGTTTTCTTACGACAATAGATCATATGTCAGTATTGAGATGTCTCCTTATGAGATCCTTGAGGGAAGGAAATGTCGATCTCCCTTATGATAGGATTATGTTACAGAGCGCAAGATGCTCAGACCAGTAGTGGTCCAAAGGACCAAGGATATAATAGATCTAATCAGAGGGCGGCTGGTAGTAGCCCAAGATGGACATAAAAAGTATGTTGATTTGACACGAAAGGACAAGGAATAGGAAGTAGGGAACCTAGTGTTGTTATAGGTATTCCCTTGGAAAGGATGCATGAGGTTCGAAAAGAAAGGAAAGCTAAGCCCACGAATTATTAGACCCTTTGAGGTATTAAGACGTATTGGGAAGTTAGCATATGAGCTAGCCCTACCCCCGAACATGTAGCAAGTTCATAACGTGTTCCACGTATCAATATTAAGGAAGTATAATTCGGATGCCAGACAAATAGGAGCATATGAGCGCATAGACATGCAACCCGACGTAACCTAAATGGAGCAACCAGGAAGGGTTATAGATTGAAAAGGAACAAGTGCTTAGGAGAAGGGTTATCAAACTAGGCAGAGTTTGGTGGTAGGACCACAATATGGGAAAATTTACTCGAGAGTTAGAAAGTGCAATGCTAAGAAAGTATCCCTACTCATTTTCTATCTGATTCCGGGACGGAATCCTTTTAGGAGGGGAGACTGTAATAACCCCAATTTTTGGAATTTTTGAAACCCTTATGAATAGTGTTTTGTTGATTATGCTGAATAAGAAAACTTTCCATGCTACACTATGTAGGGGTTCTTCTATTGTTATTCTGAGATCTTATTAGTACTTTATATGGGATATAAGTGTATGTAAAGATCGTCAGAATTCAAATTCGAACACTTTGATTTTTCCCGAAAATCCACCAGATAGCGAAAGAATTGAGTATAAGGGAACATGATAAAAAGGATTTAAATTCAAGGATTATAAGAGAGGATCATAAAAGGAATATAATGTATTGAGAAAGGTTAAGGAAACCTAAGTAATAAGATCCCGGGTATGATCCCTCAAACGATAAACGAAAACGAATGTTAAGCGAACCGCATAACAGATCAGCGGTCATTAGCCAAGTAATTAGAAGCTAATCAAAGAGGTTAGTGAGGATGATGTCATCAAACCAATAAGAAGAGGACAAGTGTGGGAGGATGACATAACAAGGTGACATAAGCATGACAAAAAGGAAGTGTGTTGTTGGTTGATTCTTGGCCATGCAAAAGTTACCATGGTTAAAAGGTAATTAAGCAAAACAAAACAAAACAACCAAGCAAAACAAATCACAAATCACAAAACACAAAGTTGACTTCATTATTCAAGAAGAAGCTCTCGGCCTCTTTTCATTTTCAAAGGAAAGAAAAATCCAAAACCAAGATCCAAGCTTTGTTAAATCATGAGGTAATTATCCAAGGTTCCTTATGCATAAATATAGCTATCCTATAAGTTTGAGCTTCAAATTCATTCACAATCTCTTCCTAAAAATTATGGAAGAAGAGGGTGAATAGTGTTTTTCAAGAACTTAAATTTTTGTTCTTGAGTTTTTGTTTAGATTAAGCTTGGATAAGGACTTTTAAGGGTGATTCCAAGCTAATTACTTGATTCTCCACTCTCCAAGGAAGGTATAACCCCTCCAAACCCTAACTTTACTTTGAGTATTAGGTTTAGTTTTGTTGTTATGGTTCATGAGAAGCATGATTCTTGTAGACTTAGAGTGTGGTTGGTTTTTTAATGAGTTGGAGTTGTAATTCTTGGATTATTGATTAATGAACTTAAGTATAGTTTTAATTCATGTTTGAGAATAATATAAATTGGAGAACTTGAGGTGTTGGGGCTGTTGTAGTATGATATGGATGAATTTTGGTTGTATGAATGAATTGTGGTTGATTGGTGGTTGGTTTGGAGTAGAATAAAAATTGGTAATCGCGTAAACATAGTCGCCGTAATGTCCGATTTACTTTAGACTGTTTTTGTTCTTAACATCAGGACCCGAGAACTCACTGTTAGGTTTTGACCATTGCCATGATTAGATAGTTCATGTTACGAGCTTCATTTTGATATGTGGTTCGTTTGAATCCGATATACGGTTTAGGAGAAACGACCATTTTAAGTAACGGCGTTTCGCGAACGAACCATTACCCCTCGCCTTACTTTGAAAGATAGGTTAAAGACCTTAAAGGACTAATTGGAGTATGAAACATTTATGTGAAGTGTATTATGCAGTTGTAAGGCACTCGTGAAAGAATCGCCCTAAAACCCTTAATGGTTAATTTATTAAAAATGGTGGAGCCGAGGGTACTCGAGCGACTTAAGTGAATCGTTAAGCGCAAAAGCGAACGTTAGGGTCTAATTGGTTAAAGTATAGATTCTTAAGCGACTTTGGTTTAATTCCAACTTATATGTGGTTTATGAAAGGAATATGTCCTAAGTCCAATCATGTATTAGGATTTAGTAATAACTTTTATGTAATCTGTTTTGATTTCATTGATATTAATAAAGACTTATTTTGTTTTTGTCACGGGCTTTATCTATTTAAGTGTTTAAATAAGATATACCATAGTTTAGAGTAAAGCTTTTTATGGATTATGATGAGATCATAATAGTGAGACCTAAAAAGATGATAACTCTAAACTTAAATAGTTCCTGGTCATAGGATTACTAACTGGTAATTAATAATCCGCAAAGATCGGTACATACTATGCTTGCTTCATTATGAAGGATGTCTGTTCTCATAGACATTTGTGTGGTGACACTATAGCTAGTATGTAGGTGCTTATTATGGAATAAGTTCACTGAACATGACTCGCCCAGCTGAACAACTGATGGAGTTCACTCACGTGTCAGCAGTTGTTCGCTTAGTGATAGTTGTACAAGTATCCTTAGACTTGAGGTCATCATAGTCATCTTGTGTACACTGAACTATGCTTTGGTTTAGTTCTTAGTCTCCAGGGACAATTATTAGGGCTCTTCTGGGTATAGGAATTTGTACACGAAGATAGTGTATGATCAATAAAGGATCTACCCCTTCCAGTGAAGGAAGCGAATGTTCAAGGCTGATCCACTTATGCAAGTTTAGGAATCTCTGGCCAGAGTGAATGAAATTAGAAAGGAGTTTCTAATTTGCATAGAACTACGCATAGTAAATGGTAAGCAAGTGATTGAATTAGATAGGCTTGACACGAGATCCATGCCTTGTATTTAATCAGAACATTGTAGGGTAGAAGGAGTTTATTGTACGGTAACTATTCACTGACAGGTTCTTAATATTCTAAGCAGTGAATTCATATTATCCGGATAGTCGCGATATGTTGAAAAGCATCACTCATGATGTAGAATAAATGTGATTAATTAATTAATCATATTTAATAAATTAGAGAATTTATATAAATAATGATAAAATAGTTTTATTATTATTTATTTCTACTACCGGCTTAATATTGAACCTACAGGGTCACACCATAAAAAGAGAATGATTTTATGGTGGAGGAATTAATTAATAATGGCTAATAATTATTTATTTATGAAATAAATAATTAATTGGCAAATTTATTAATTAATTAAATGAGATTTAATTGATTATAAATTAATTAAGAAAAGTTCTTAATATTATTAATTAAAGGATTTAATTTTTGGAAATTAAATCAAGAGAGAGAATTATTTCTAAAGTGTTTAGAAAAAGGATTAATAATTAAAAGTTGTTTTAATTATTAATGAGAATAATAAATGGGATAATAATAATAATATTTATGGGAAAATTTCAGCTGAAAATTTTGCCTATAAATACACTATTATAGACCCTATTTTATTTGAACCCAAGAAACCCAAAAGTTTCAGAAAACCAAATTCTCTCCACCTCCTCCTCCTCCTAAAAGTCATTTTCTTGGTGGATACCGGTGGAGTGCTTCACACTTGAGGAGCAACTGCTAAGGATCTCTGATCGTTGTCTCCGAATTAATTTTAAAAGGTTAGATTCGATCCCTCGAATTTTTATTCACGATTTATATGCTTTTATTTGGATTTTGTATGTGTAAAAGTGTTTTTCCACGCCCCGCTGCGTTTAAAAATCCAATAGTTTATAGGTTACCAGACTCATCCCCGGACTTTTACCACCCCCAGTCGCTCAGGCAAGTTTTCTACCCGTTATACTGTTGTTGTGATGTATATATGTATATGCATTATCTTGTGATAGATGCATGTTGGTTAATTAGCAAATTTTGCGATATATTGAAGCATGCTGATATGGTATATATATGCATGTCTGTTTCGTAATATGGTTATCTATCTGTTGATTTCAATTGCTTATAAGTTGCATAATACATATGCTAGAAATAAGCAGTAGTTGCGTATATCCTTAGTATAAGGGACCTAAAGGTGAACATTTTTCTAAACCGGGAGTCGATGTTCCCGAGTATAATATATATATATATATATATTTATATATATATATATTTATATATATATATATTGATATAGTTTTCAAAACTAATAATCGAATGTTTATTCGATAACTTTATTTTATTTAATAAATATTATTTTGAATATTCATTCGAGGACTTATGACTCCGCTTACTTTATTTAATGAATATTATTTTTGAATATTCATTCAAGGACTTATGACTCCGCTTATTTTATTAAGTAATATTCTTTATTTTATTAAAGAATAATGTTTCGATAATCAAACTTATTTTCGATTATTCAAATAAAGGTCATACTTTCGTATAAGTATATCTTTGGTTATTAATATTCATTTCAAGTATGAGTTTTAAAACTTTTACTTCAATTATTTTTATAAGGATTATCCTTATGGGAATATTATTTAAATAATAATATTCAGATATTTTCTAATATATCGGGACTGATTTATTTCATTAAATCAGCATTACTCCAAACATTCTTAAAAATGTTTTCGAGTCTTCAAAATGATTTTAAAAGTTAGAGCGGATCCCAAAACTCTTTTTCAAATTTAAGATCTTCCTTTCGAAAGAGACTTGAATATTCGCTCAAAAAATCTTGGGGATCCGGCTCTGTGGTGTATTTTAAATTCGCAACGTGGTTGCTGTTTTGAGACAACAATTTGATTACTTGCCCAATGTTCGGGAAATAAGTCCATCTGATTGAGTCGGCATAAGCGACAGGCCGGGGTACGGTCTATGAAGGTGTAAGAGGCTGGGTAACAGTCCATCCACGCGTGAGTGGCGGGGTAACGGTCTAGCGCGAGGTCCTAATGCGACCTGGGTGATGACCGGCGAGGAATTCATCCATCTACATTAGAAAAGGTTACTTATTGGTATCTTTGCCTGATCAGCAAGATATCAGGTTTATGCCAAAATTCTTTTCTTTCCAAATTCATTGGATATTGCAACTCTGTTCATACTTTACATGACAGAGGTTTTCAGGAAATGTATGAGAGATATATATGGATATATATATATCGTGACTTAATGAAGTATCTCGTAACTTCATTTCTTTTGAATGATATTATAAAGATTGAATCTATTCAAATCTTGTCTTGTAGTCTCATCTATGTGATGAACTTTTGAAACTAATTATAACTTGAACGGTGGTAGTTCAAGTAGTATTCGGAAAAGATATAAGTACATTGGAGTATCTTTTAACTTCATCTTTTAAACTTATATCTAGTAAATGATTATCTTATGCATGTCAAAGATTTTCATAAAAACGTTGAGACAAGGTTAGATATATGAGATCACCTTGCAAAGATATTTTTATACAGTTATAAACTGGAACTCTGTGTTTATTATGCATGGAAGAGGACTTCCAAGATTTTGAAAAGTATATGTACATATATACTGAATATTTTGCGACTTGGTCGCGTTAAGAGATCAAACTTGGTTCATTTCTTCTTGACCAAGACTTTCATGAGTACTATGAGAATGCTCATATATTGTTAATTATTATACATATTATTTTGGTGGGCTTGTTTCTCACCCTTGCTTTCTTCTTTCATCACACAACATCAGATAGACAAGATGAACATGACCAAACTCCCAATTCGCGAGCGGATAGGAAACGTTCCGCAGTTTCCTATAGGCATTGATGTCACTGTAGCTGAGGAAGGAACTACCAATAGGCTAGGCTTTCAACTCTTGATGTACCAACTTATGTATCTTTATGAATTGTAATAATGGCAAAGAAATGTAAATTTATTCAGAAACCCTTTTAAGGTGTAATGGCATATAATTGTGGAATAAAATGACTCGTGTTATTTTTTGGATATTCATCTCTGAGACTATAACTTGTGGTGTGTGTGTTTATTGTGGGGTCACAGTACAGAGTAGTTGATTTTTTATTATGATTGGGTGTTATTAAGGGAAATGGAACTCGTGACAACCCGGATTCCCAACCCCGGATTTGGGGGTGTTACAAGAATGCAGTGTCGTGCTACAACAAAGGTTACCTCCAAAGCTTAAGGATCCAGGTAGCTTCACCATTCCTTGCACCATTAGCAAGTTGTCATTTGACAAGTGCCTTTGCAATTTGGGAGCAATCATCAATTTGATGTCGTTATCTATCTTCAAAAAGCTGAATTTTCCTGATCTGAAGCCCATCTACATGACTCTACAATTGGCTGATCGTTCGATTACATACCCACGAGGCATTGTAGAGGACGTGCTAGTAAAGGTGGAAAAGCTCATCTTTCCTGCAGATTTTGTCATTCTGGATTTCGAGGAAGATAAGAAGATTCCCATAATCTTGGGAAGACCTTTCTTGGCTACAGGCCGTACCTTGATAGATGTGCAAAAAGGTGAACTCACTATGAGGGTGCAAGATCAAGATGTGACATTCAATGTATTCAATGCGATGAAATTCCCTACGGAAGATGAGGAGTGCTTAAAGGTGGATTTGGTCGATTCTGCAGTTACTTCAGGACTTGATCATGTGCTAAGGTCTGATGCCTTAAAAATAGCCTTATTAGGGGATTTTGACATTGAAGATGATGAAGGCAATGAGAAGTTACAATATCTAAATGCTTCTCCTTGGAAACGGAAGCTAGACATGCCATTTGAATCTCTTGGAAATACTGATCTCCGAAATGCTGAGGGAAAGCTCAAACCATCTATTGAGGAAGCACCTACTTTGGAGCTTAAACCACTGTTTGAACACTTGAGGTATGATTTTTTAGGTGATGCATCTACCTTGCCTGTTATTATTGCAGCTGACCTTTCAGGTAGTGAAGAGGACAAGCTCTTGAGGATTCTAAGAGAATTCAAATCGGCCATCGGATGGACTATAGCAGATATAAAAGGGATCAGCCCTTCGTACTGCATGCATAAAATTCTGCTAGAGGAAGGTAGCAAGCCAACTGTTGAGCAACAGCGAAGGCTTAATCCTATCATGAAAGAAGTGGTGAAGAAAGAAATTCTAAAATGGCTGGATGCAGGAATCATATATCCTATTTCTGACAGTTCTTGGGTGAGCCCCATGCAGTGTGTACCTAAGAAATGAGGTATTACTGTGGTAGAAAATGAGAAGAACGAGCTCATCCCCACTCGAACAGTCACAGGTTGGAGGGTATACATGGACTATAGGAAGTTGAATAAAGCCACGAGGAAGGATCACTTCCCTCTTCCATTCATTGATCAGATGCTTGACAGGTTGGCTGGTCTTGAGTATAATAGTCTTCTGGATGGATATTCGGGCTACAATCAGATTTGCATTGCACCAGAAGATCAAGAAAAGACTACTTTCACTTGTCCATTTGGCATGTTTGCTTTTCGCAGAGTTTCTTTTGGCTTATGTGGTGCACCTGCCACTTTTCAGAGATGCATGATGGCTATATTCTCTGATAGGGTTGGAAATAATGTCGAAGTGTTCATGGATGACTTCTCCGTCTTTGGAACTTCATATGATGAATGCCTGAATAATCTCCGTTTGGTGCTCAAAAGATGTGTTGAGACCAATCTGGTGCTCAATTGGGAAAAATGTCACTTCATGGTGCAACAAGGCATCATTCTTGGGCATAAGGTCTCTAGTAAAGGTCTTGAGGTGGCTAAAGCCAAGGTGGGCGTCATTGAAAATCTTCCGCCACCTATTTTTGTGAAAGGAATCCGTAGCTTTCTTGGTCAAGCGGGTTTTTATTGGCGTTTCATCAAGGACTTCTCTAAGATATCTAAGCCGTTATGCAACTTGCTCGAGAAAGATGTGCCTTTCAAATTTGATGATGAATGTATGGCAGCATTCGAGACTCTCAAGAAGAGTTTAATCACAGCACCAGTTATTACGGCACCTGATTGGAGAGAACCTTTTGAGATGATGTGTGATGCAAGTGATTATGCAGTGGGAGCAGTTCTTAGGCAGCGAAAGAATAATATCTTTCATGTGGTCTACTATGCTAGTAAGACGCTAAATGGAGCCCAAGTGAACTACACCACTACTGAGAAAGAGCTCTTGGCTATAGTTTATGGTTTCGAAAAATTTCGATCTTATCTACTTATGACAAGGGTGACAGTGTTCACTGATCACGCTGCCATCCGCTATCTGGTCTCAAAGAAGGATTCGAAGCCTAGACTTATTCAATAGGTTCTCTTACTACAGGAATTTGAGTTAGAGATCAATGATCGAAAAGGTATTGAAAATCAAGTAGCTGACCATCTCTCTAGATTGGAGAATCCCGATTCTACTTCACATAATAAGACATTGATCAACGAATCTTTTCCTGATGAGCAGTTGTTCGTAATTCAGGAGGAAAACCATGGTTCGCAGACATTATGAACTATCTTGTTAGCAATATAATGCCTCCTAATATGAATGCGGCTCAAAACAAGAAGTTTCTGTATGAGGTGAAGTGGTACATATGGGATGAACCATATTTGTTTAGACAGGAAGCTGACCAGATCATCAGGAGATGTATCCCATTCTGTGAGACGGAGGGGATATTATGAGACTTTCATTTCACAGCTTATGGTGGACATTATGGTGGTGAAAAGACAGCAGCTCGTATTCTTCAAGCAGGTTTTTTCTGGCCTACGTTGTTTAAGGATGCACATCAGTTCGTTTTAAGGTATGATCGTTGCCAAAGAGTTGGGAATCTTTCCAAAAAGGATGAGATGCCTTTAAATGTGCTACTTAAAGTTGAGGTCTTCGATGTTTGGGGAATCGATTTCATGGGACCATTTATCTCATCCTGCAATAATCAGTACATCTTGCTGGCAGTCGATTATGTCTCGAAATGGGTAGAAGTCAAAGCTCTACCGACTAATGATGCAAAGGTGGTGTTGAGTTTTCTTCATAAGCAGATATTCACAAGGTTTGGAATGCCACGAGTTATCATAAGTGATGAAGGGTCGCATTTCTACAATCGTAAGTTCACTTCTATGATGCAATGCTACAATATGAATCATCGCATTACTACTGCCTATCATCCGCAGACTAATGGTCAAGCTGAAGTGTCTAATAGAGAGATCAAGTGCATTCTAGAGAAAGTCATTTGTCCGTCAAGGAAAGATTGGTCTTTGAAGCTCGATGAAGCTGTTTGGGCTTATAGAACAGCATACAAAACTCCGCTTGGGATGTCCCCGTTTCAACTTGTCTATGGTAAGGGATGTCATTTACCTGCGGAGCTTGTGTGGCACCCTCCAAACCCGGGTCAGAAGTTTGGGGTCCACACACACACCTTAATTATAACCTGCTTATAACAATAATAAAGATAATAATAATATATGCAATGACCCTACTTACCAACCACCACGGACCGCAACAGGTTCAAGTATGCACATAAGCCAAACACACTAATATATTACAAACCGTTCAAATCCCAACTATTTCAAATTCAAACTGAGTATTAAATATTATTACAAACTTTTACAAACTTAAATTATTCCAAAAGAAGCCTACTAGCTCATCTTTCTCAACCTGAACCCCTAGCTCTCACGCTGGACTGGGGATCCTCTTTACCAACTGGTTCCTTTTTAACTAGAAAGAATATAAACAACATCGCACAAATGAGCTAACTAGCTAAGCAAGTCACAATGACAAAACTGAGAATAATGATCATCAGGTGAATATGGTTATGATATCAAGTGAACAATGGATTATGATTTAGAATTGGATATTATACTTTTTAATTTAAAACCAAGGTTAGGCTGCTGATCAGTCACGCACTAACCCCGAGCAAGTCACACAGCATTGCTCTAACTACTGGATCCAAGGCACACATTGGCCTAACTTGACCATTATATGGTCTGACCACGAATCTGGTCCACAATTATATAAAAACAATCCAATTCTAACATAATAACAGAGTATGCAATAATAAACAATAACCGAAATCATTAACAACAATAAATGTTTAACAATGAAAGGGTTTCAATCCTTGTAAGGATCAATAAGACAATTTAAAAGCTTGGATGTTGGGTAATGAAAGAATTGGATAACAAAGGAATCAACATTTCAAGGTTTCAAGGATTTGGTCTTTCAAAGTATAAGATACCATGGGTTGAGTATATAATAGTTCATTTCAGTGTTTGGTATTTAGTTTATATGTATTTGTAGAGTAGTATCGTAGATTTGTGGTTCTTGTTTGGATATACAATAATCAATGGATTAGAAAGAATATGATTCATGGCTTAAGGACAATAACTGAAATCAGGATTTAGGTTTCTGTGCTTCAAAGCACTTGCAATATCACAGGATTATCAGGTACTACAATATCTCGAGAAAGTTCAGAACACTTGCCTGATATTAGCTTACTACACTGCACTCGTTTCCAATCACAACCGTCTTACTCTTCAACTATCTGTTTCCCTTTCTTACATCTTGCCTCTTCTGCTCACATGTCATAAGCATCTATCAATAATTTACTCATGGAATTCTATTCAACACATACTTCTATCTACCCTTCGTTTTACCCAAATCCGATTAACGGATTGAAAGTAATGCAATAATCAAGTAAACACCGAATATATAGACCGATAGTCAATTAACAAGTCACATATAGCACATAATACATCACGTAATCAATGACATATTATTTATAAAGAAGTCTCGGGTCATAAATAGGCTTTCTGGTATTTAAAATGATTTTTAAAACATTTTTCGGAATTAAAACGGGTCGTTGGATCAATTTCGGGTTAATAAACAGGGTTCGGTTGGCCCATTCTGGCTCCGAAATAATTTTAGAATAATTATCGAGCCTTGGAAATAATTTAGAATAATATTTTAAAGCTCGAAACTATTTTTCAGAATTTTTAAATCATTTTTAAATAATTAAATCTAATTAAATAACTAATTAAAATCAATTAATAATTAATTAAGTCAATTAATCAATTAATTTTTGAATTAATTGACCAATTAATCAATTATAAATTAACTGAAATTAATTAACTAATTAATTTAGATTTATTTGTGAATTAAAAATAATTTTCAGAATTAAAATAATAATTTTTAGAATTTTCAGAAATTAAAAACGAATTTTTATAATAAAAATAAATAGGAAATATGATTTTTAAACATTTTTAAAACAGAAATCCAATTTTTGCAAAGTCTATAAACTACAGGGACCAAACTGCATCATTTTCAAAACTATAGGTATTAAACTGTACTTTTCCAGGGGGTCACCGGAAAATAGTCGGGTTCGCCGGAGAACACGATTCCGACCTCCTCACCTTACCACAAGCTTCAGATCACATTTACACAACATCAGGAACACAACCATGCAATCAATTCATCCTAACAATCCCTGAGTTGGCCGGAATTTGGCCGTGAAGTTTTCCAGTTTCCGGCGAACATCGGAAAACTTCAAAACACAACTCCCTTCTCTACAGACCTCGTTGGTTCATGAAACTTATATGACTAGATTGCAAATTTCACAGAGAATACAACCCACTATAACACAACATCAATCTATCACAGAATAAGAAACCCTCAAATTTCAATTAAGAACATTCATACGGGTTATAAACCCTAATTTTAAAATTCGAAAATCAAACTCAAATTTGAACATGTTATTGAACTCCAAATCAGACGTATGACATATGAAAATCATCAGGAAAACAAGCTCTACAACATGCAATCATCAAATCATACAAACAATCATCCGAACAAAAATTCATATTTTTAATAAAATAAATTCGAAAATAAATAAATTTTTAGAAAAATAACCTTGATTTCTGCAGTGAAACAAAGCTCAAAATCTGATAGAACACCTCAAATCCTTTGTTTTGGTTACTCAAGCTTTGAAAACAGAGATCGGTAACGCCTTCGTTTTGCTGTTTGATTCTTAGAACAGTTTATGTAATTAGGGTTTTTCTCTGAAAATTATATAATTAACTATCTGTAAATGATTTTGATACAAAATAAAATACGGTAAAAGGCTATTTATAATTACGGAAAATTAGTATCCCGTTGGATCATTCCCGATATAAAACGGTACGTTTATTTGTAAAAACTGATCCAAACGGTATCGGTTTTCGGGATAATTATCCAAATCAGTACAATTTGTACTGCGGTCTTGGTCTCAGCGCCTGGTTACACGTATTATAAAGTGATAATTGGGATAGTTTAATAAAAAGCTCCCGTTTATCGAAAATACGGGTTTTATTGATTTACCGAAACGAATATTATATCGAAAATGTTGCGCCGGGACCCGCGCAGGACAAACCGTAAGCCGGATCGAAAAAGTCGAAACATGGAATATGCTCGGAATATTACAATTAGGTTAGGAAGGAGTTCTCGAAAGAGTTTCGGGTTCCAAAAACGTAACAACGGGTGACGTCGGTTGGTTCCCATTTTTATAAAATAGACTTTAATTACCCGGAAAAAGATTTTAGAAATTTCATATGATTCTTATAAATCCATAAACCAACATAAAAATAATTAGGAAGATATGACTATTATCTATATTTTATTTTGGACATATAAAAATTAAAATACTCAATTAATATTATTTTTGAATATTCAAGTACCGATAACACTTAACAATTAGCTCACAGAATAGATACTGAACACACATAATAATTATATAATAGCAAAAATAATTACACGATATATCCCGGATATTACATCCTTCCCCCCTTAAAAGGATTCTGTCCTCAGAATCTCTAAGAAAACAAATAAGGGTACTTTTCTCTCATATCACTTTCTAACTCCCAGGTTGACTCTTCAACCTTTGGGTTTCTCCACAATACTCTTACTAACTTTACCACTTTATTTCTCAATACTTTCTCTCTTTCCTCTAGAATCTCTATCGGACTCTCTACATATGATAAATCTGCTTCAAGTTCTATTGGCTCATATTCAATTACATGCCTGGAGTCTGGATTATATTTCTTAAGCATTGATATGTGAAAAACATTGTGAATGTGCTCCATGTGCGGAGGTAACGCCAACTCGTAAGCTACTTTGCCAATACGCTTTAGGATTTCAAAAGGTCCGACATATCTTGGGTTTAGCTTCCCTTTCTTCCCAAACCTCGTTAGTCCTGTCCACGGTGATACTTTCAATAATACTAAGCTTCTTTCTTCAAATTCCATGTCTTTTCTTGACTGATCTGCATATTTCCTTTGACGATCTTGTGCGGCTATTAATCTTTTCTGGATAATTTCAACAACTTCCTTTGTCTGTTGCACCAATTCAGGTCCGAGTATTTTGTGTTCTCCTACTTCGTCCCAATATACTGGAGATCTAAATTTGCATCCATAAAGGGCTTCATAAGGTGGCATCCCAATACTCATATTCAATCATGTTCCCAAACATTCTTGAAAACTCTTCCAAAATCTTGAATTAAATCTTGGATCTCGATCAGATACAATAGACACTGGAACTCCATGACGAACTACGATTTCTTTCAAGTACATATGAACTAACTTGTCGAGCGAAAATCTTTCATTTATAGGCAGAAAATGAGCTGACTTGGTAAGTCTATCTATTATAACCCAAATGGCATCATGATTAGCCCTTGTCCTTGGTAATCCAACTATGAAATCCATGGTAATATGTTCCCACTTCCATTCTGGAATCTCCAATGGTTGTAGCAATCCGCTTGGTCTCTGATGCTCTGCTTTAACTCTCTGACAGGTATAGCATTTGCTAATCCATTCCGTAATTTCCCTCTTCATATTTGGCCACCAATAATTCTTCTTTAAATCTCTGTACATTTTGGTACTCCCTGGATGGATGGAATATCTTGAACTATGTGCTTCTTGTAAAATTTCATTTTTCAGCTCCGTTACTGGTGGAATCCAAATTCTTGAGGAAAACCTAAGAATACCTTGATCATCTTGTTGCGTGCATAATTCCTCACCTACCAAACTATTTATATCTTGATCCATTACCTCTTTCTGGCATTTCTTTATTTTCTCCAATAACTCCGGTTGGAAAATCACATCGTACACTTTTGCTTCCTCAGGCTTGCAAATTCTAATCTCCAATTCCAATTTTTGAAATTCTTTATATATCTCTTCAGGTACGGATAATACATTTAACTTTTCCTTCCGACTTAACGCATCTGCTACAATGTTCACCTTACCGGGATGATAATTAATCGAGCAATCATAATCTTTGATCAATTCTAACCATCTCCTTTGTCTCATATTAAGTTCCTTCTGGGTAAATATATATTTCAAACTTTTGTGATCCGTGAAAATCTCACATTTTTCTCCATACAAATAATGTCTCCAAATCTTCAAAGCGAAAACTATAACTGTTAACTCCAAATCATGAGTAGGGTACTTCTGTTCGTGTGGTTTCAATTGCCTTGACGCATACGCAATCACCTTGTCGTGCTGCATAAGAACACATCCTAAGCCTTTGTAGGAAGCATCGCTATAAATTACGAAATTCCCTTGATTGTCTGGAAGTGACAAAACAGGTGTTGTGATTAATCTCCGCTTCAATTCTTGAAAACTTTCTTCGCACTTGTCATTCCATATAAACTTTTCATTCTTTTGTGTAAGCTTTGTCAATGGTGTTGCAATTCTTGAGAAATTCTGAACGAATCGTCGATAATATCCTGCCAATCCCAAGAAACTTCTTACCTCAGTGGGTGTTCTCGGTCTTTCCCAATTCGTAATTGCCTCGATCTTTGTCGGGTCCACTTTGATCCCTTCGTTACTGACTATGTGTCCTAAGAACTGAACTTCCTGTAGCCAAAACTCACACTTCGACAATTTAGCATATAACTTCTTTTTCCTTAAAATCTCCAAAGCTGTCCTTAAATGTTCCACATGATCCTCCTCCGTCTTTGAATAGATCAAAATATCGTCTATAAATACTATAACGAACTTGTCTAAATATTCCTTGAAAATTTTGTTCATCAGGTCCATAAACGCTGCTGGGGCATTGGTCAATCCAAAAGACATCACTAAAAACTCGTAATGCCCATACCTTGTTCTGAAAGCTGTCTTTGGTATATCTTCTGGTTTAATCTTTAGTTGATGATATCCCGATCTTAAATCGATTTTAGAGAAATACTTGGCTCCCTTCAATTGGTCAAATAAATCATCAATTCTGGGTAACGGATACTTATTCTTAATCGTCAACTTGTTGAGCTCCCTATAGTCGATGCACAGTCTCATGCTTCCATCCTTCTTCTTGACAAATAATACCGATGCACCCCACGGGGATATGCTGGGTCTAATTACTCCTTTCTCTAACAGCTCTTGCAATTGCTTTGCTAATTCTTTCATCTCAACGGGCGCCATTCTATACGGGGCCTTGGATATTGGTTCGGTTCCAGGTGCTAAGTCGATTGCAAATTCAATTTCTTTATCTGGAGGAAGTCCTGGTAACTCGTCGGGAAATACGTCTGGAAATTCATTTACAACTGGAATATCTTCAAGTTTTGCTGGCTCCTGACTTCTGTCGATCACATATGCTACGAAATGCTCACATCCTTGTCGTAGTAACTTCTTGGTTTGAATCATCGTTAAGAACTTCTTTACCTGCTTCTGTCCCTTGAACGTTACTATTCTTTCATCTGGCATTTTCACCATTACTTTCTTATTTCGACAATCTATCTGAGCATCATGCTTAGATAACCAATCCATTCCTAATATAACGTCAAATTCTCCTAACTTAAACGGTATCAAATCTACACAAAACTTACTACCAGAAATCTCAATCTCACAATTCCCACAAACTTGATTAACAGTTACACGTTCTTGATTTGCTAATTCCATAATCATTATTTCATTTAAATACCCAACTGGACAATTTAACTTACTAACAAAATCTTGTGAAACAAACGATCGAGTTACTCCCAAATCTATTAACACTTTGGCACATAAAGAATTCACATTAAGCGTACCTGCCACGACATCCGTATCCTGGATCGCATCCTTCACCGACATGTCAAAAACTCTAGCCCTCGGAATCTCATTCACTGTTGGGGTAGATCCCATAATCCTTAATGCATTACTGACTGGGGTTGGTGTCTTGCAATCCCTGGCCATATGTCCTGGCTTCCCACATTTAAAGCATGTAAATCCAATGACTGGAACTTTGACTGCTGGATTCCGGATAGGTTGATCCTTATTTGCTGGCTCTCTTGCTGGCTGATTTCGGCACTCCCTCGAGTAGTGCCCTTTCTGGTTGCATTTAAAACATACCACATTCAACTTGTTACAAACTCCTCCATGCTTCTTTCCACATACTTGACAATCTGGAAAAGTTAATCTCAACTGATTCGGCTGATTCACATTAGCTGAACGATTGCCCTGGCCTCCGTCTCCTACATTTTGTCTCCTGAAATTAAAATTTCTCCCTGGTTGAAACTTACCCTTCTTAAAATTTGGAAACTTCCCTGTTTGTGACTGGCCCTCACTTCCCTCAACTTTCCTTTTCTTGCTTTCCTTTTCTTTCTGGAACATCTCACTCTCTGTCTCTGCAATTATAGCTTTCTGTACAACCCCGACATAAGTATCCAATTCAAAAATAGCTACCTTCCCTCTGATCTATGGCTTCAAGCCTTGCTGGAATCTCTTAGCTTTCTTTCTATCAGTATCAACATACGACGGCACATACCTTGACAATTCCTTAAACTTCCCCTCATAATCTGTTACCGACATGTTCCCTTGCTTTAATTCTAAAAACTTCAGCTCCATTTGATCCTGAACAAACTGAGGAAAATACTTTTTTAAAAACAATTCCTTAAACCTTTCCCAAGTAATAACATCTGTACTTTCCAATGTTTTCACTATTTCCCACCAATAGGTGGCCTCATTCTTTAGATAGTAACTTGCAAATTCAACCTTCTGCTCCTCTTTCACTTTTACCAAGGCAAAAGCCTTCTCTATTTCCTTTAACCATACATTTGCTTCAATTGGCTCTAAGGAACCCTTGAATTCTGGTGGGTTTACTGCCTGAAAAGTTTTGAAAGTTACCTGGGGATTGGTATGTCTCTGCTGTTGTTGTGCTGGGTGAACTTTTTGTTGGGCCAAGATTTGAAGAATCTGGGCTATTGCTGGGTCCATGGGTCCTGGGTTCACATTCCGGTTTATATCATTTTGGTTGTTATTGTTGTTGTTGTTGGTTTCTTTATTCTGGGTGTTGGTGCGGGTATTTCTTCTGGGAGGCATTTTCTGTAAAGAATCAATCAATTTATTTAGCTTTTGAATCAAATCTTTGTATAAAAGAAAAGTTTTATGAAATAGAAATACCTCTTTTTTTTTTGAAAATAGTTGTAACTTAGTAAATTGCATGCTTCTTTACAGAATATAAACAGTTATAGAAGACAGGGTATATGGTATCACATGATATACTGGTGCAATAAATAAGGTAAAGTAAAATAGGTGCAATAAAATAAATGACAGTGTTGGAAAAGAAAAGGTACTGATATATAGATCAAAAGTTTTAGGTAGTACAAGCGTAAAGACGCTTCGAAAGTAAAAGCAAAAAGGGTACAACAACCTACTCACTAGTCAGCATCGCTAGTCTATAGATACAACTCAAAAGTCTACTGATACACACTACACACTACTGTCCATACTACATAACCATAACAATACTGCTCAGCATCTCCATCTCAAAATCTCTAACTCAGCTCCAAGGAAACTCTGATCCTGCCAGCCTCTCAAAGTCCTCCATCACCTCAGTAGCCCAGCCCAGCAGTGCATCAGGGCCTCTGCCAGGTAATGTGGCTCCATGTAGCCTAGCCTCAAGAACCCTCCGTGTCACATGAATCTCCTCTCGAAGCTCCCTCACACCACGATCAACATCTGTAGTCCTAATGATATGCTGTAACTCTCTAATCTGAGCCAACAAGGAATCACGCTCCAATAGAAGAGCCTCATACCGGTAATAAGGAACTGGGGGCAATGTAGACTGGAATGGGGCACTTGCTACTGAATGCCCAGTGGAATCTGAATCAGCTGATGGGGGTCCTCTGACAGGTGGCCTCATGCCTGGAGGTGGAATGGCCTGCAATGGTACGGGCTGCAACACCAGTGGAGGTAGAATAGCCAATGCTGGTGGAATAACAGGACGTGGATCCGATGTTGGTGCTCCAACTGAAGGCTCTGAGTGATCAGCTGATACGGAAATAAAAGAGTCGGCCATCTCTGCTATCTGAAATCATATCGTAATATAAGAATCTCGTACCACGACGCAAACTATACTAATACCGGTTATACCATAACACTCAACCTCTCGACGTTCTATCATCCTATACCTTACTTCTAATCCTATCCCTCTACCCATTCCCGTCAACCTAGGCTTGTGTCAGTGACTTATAACCTGTAGCTCTGATACCAAACCTGTGGCGCCCTCCAAACCCGGGTCAGAAGTTTGGGGTCCACACACACACCTTAATTATAACCTGCTTATAATAATAATAAAGATAATAATATATGCAATGACCCTACTTACCAACCACCACGGACCGCAACAGGTTAAAGTATGCACACAAGCCAAACACACTAATATATTACAAACCGTTCAAATCCCAACTATTTCAAATTCAAACTGAGTATTAAACATTATTACAAACTTTTACAAACTTAAATTATTCCAAAAGAAGCCTACTAGCTCAGCTTTCTCAACCTGAACCCCTAGCTCTCACGCTGGACTTGGGATCCTCTTTACCAACTGGTTCTTTTTTAACTGGAAAGAATATAAACAACATCGCACAAATGAGCTAACTAGCTCAGCAAGTCACAATGACAAAACTGAGAATAATGATCATCAGGTGAATATGGTTATGATATCAAGTGAACAATGGATTATGATTTAGAATTAGATATTATACTTTTTAATTTAAAACCAAGGTTAGGGTGCTGATCAGTCACGCAGTAACCCCGAGCAAGTCACACAGCATTGCTCTAACTACTGGATCCAAGGCACACATTGGCCTAACTTGACCATTATATAGTCTGACCACGAATCTGGTCCACAATTTTATAAAAACAATCCAATTCTAACATAATAACAGAGTATGCAATAATAAACAATAACCGAAATCATTAACAATAATAAATGTTTAACAATGAAAGGGTTTCAATCCTTGTAAGGATCAATAAGGCAATTTAAAAGCTTGGATGCTGGGTAATGAAAGAATTGGATAACAAAGGAATCAACGTTTCAAGGTTTCAAGGATTTGGTCTTTCAAAGTATAAGATACCATGGGTTGAGTATATAATAGTTCATTTCAGTGTTTGGTATTTAGTTTGTATGTATTTGTAGAGTAGTATCGTAGATTTGTGGTTCTTGTTTGGGTATACAATAATCAATGGATTAGAAAGAATATGATTCATGGCTCAAGGACAATAACTGAAATCAGGATTTAGGTTTCTGTGCTTCAAAGCACTTGCAATATCACAGGATTATCAGGTACTACAATATCTCGAGAAAGTTCAGAACACTTGCCTGATATTAGCTTACTACACTGCACTCGTTTCCAATCACAACCGTCTTACTCTTCAACTATCTGTTTCCCTTTCTTACGTCTTGCCTCTTCTGCTCACATGTCATAAGCATCTATCAATAATTTACTCATGGAATTCTATTCAACACATACTTCTATCTACCCTTCGTTTTACCCAAATCCGATTAACGGATTGAAAGTAATGCAATAATCAAGTAAACACCGAATATATAGACCGATAGTCAATTAACAAGTCACATATAGCACATAATACATCACGTAATCAATGACATATTATTTATAAAGAAGTCTCGGGTCATAAATAGGCTTTCTGGTATTTAAAATAATTTTTAAAACATTTTTCGGAATTAAAACGGGTCGTTGGATCAATTTCGGGTTAATAAACAGGGTTCGGTTGGCCCATTCTGGCTCCGAAATAATTTTAGAATAATTATCGAGCCTTGGAAATAATTTAGAATAATATTTTAAAGCTCGAAACTATTTTTCAGAATTTTTAAATCATTTTTAAATAATTAAATCTAATTAAATAACTAATTAAAATCAATTAATAATTAATTAAATCAATTAATCAAT
Organism: Apium graveolens; assembly: GCF_009905375.1. Classification (NCBI taxonomy): domain Eukaryota; kingdom Viridiplantae; phylum Streptophyta; class Magnoliopsida; order Apiales; family Apiaceae; genus Apium; species Apium graveolens. The sequence goes on from NC_133654.1 coordinate 72,833,217, forward strand.
TAATTTTTGAATTAATTGACCAATTAATCAATTATAAATTAACTGAAATTAATTAACTAATTAATTTAGATTTATTTGTGAATTAAAAATAATTTTCAGAATTAAAATAATAATTTTTAGAATTTTCAGAAATTAAAAACGAATTTTTATAATAAAAATAAATAGGAAATATGATTTTTAAACATTTTTAAAACAGAAATCCAATTTTTGCAAAGTCTGTAAACTACAGGGACCAAACTGCATCATTTTCAAAACTATAGGTATTAAACTGTAATTTTCCAGGGGGTCACCGGAAAATAGTCGGGTTCGCCGGAGAACACGATTCCGACCTCCTCACCTTACCACAAGCTTCAGATCACATTTACACAACATCAGGAACACAACCATGCAATCAATTCATCCTAACAATCCCTGAGTTGGCCGGAATTTGGCCGTGAAGTTTTCCAGTTTCCGGCGAACATCGGAAAACTTCAAAACACAACTCCCTTCTCTACAGACCTCGTTGGTTCATGAAACTTATACGACTAGATTGCAAATTTCACAGAGAATACAACCCACTATAACACAACATCAATCTATCACAGAATAAGAAACCCCCAAATTTCAATTAAGAACATTCATACGGGTTATAAACCCTAATTTTAAAATTCGAAAATCAAACTCAAATTTGAACATGTTATTGAACTCCAAATCAGACGTATGACATATGAAAATCATCAGGAAAACAAGCTCTACAACATGCAATCATCAAATCATACAAACAATCATCCGAACAAAAATTCATATTTTTAATAAAATAAATTCGAAAATAAATAATTTTTTAGAAAAATAACCTTGATTTCTGCACTGAAACAAAGCTTAGAATCTGATAGAACACCTCAAATCCTTTGTTTTGGTTACTCAAGCTTTGAAAACAGAGATCGGTAACGCCTTCGTTTTGCTGTTTGATTCTTAGAACAGTTTATGTAATTAGGGTTTTTCTCTGAAAATTATATAATTAACTATCTACAAATGATTTTGATAAAAAATAAAATACGGTAAAAGGCTATTTATAATTACGGAAAATTAGTATCCCGTTGGATCATTCCCGATATAAAATGGTACGTTTATTTGTAAAAACTGATCCAAACGGTATCGGTTTTCGAGATAATTATCCAAATCAGTACAATTTGTACTGCGGTCTTGGTCTCAGCGCCTGGTTACACGTATTACGAAGTGATAATTGGGATAGTTTAATAAAAAGCTCCCGTTTATCGAAAATACGGGTTTTATTGATTTACCGAAACGAATATTGTATCGAAAATGTTGCGCCGGGACCCGCGCAGGACAAACCGTAAGCTGGATCGAAAAAGTCGAAACATGGAATATGCTCGGAATATTACAATTAGGTTAGGAAGGAGTTCTCGAAAGAGTTTCGGGTTCCAAAAACGTAACAACGGGTGACGTCGGTTGGTTCCCGTTTTTATAAAATAGACTTTAATTACCCGGAAAAAGATTTTAGAAATTTCATATGATTCTTATAAATCCATAAACCAACATAAAAATAATCAGGAAGATATGACAATTATCTATATTTTATTTTGGACATATTAAAATTAAAATACTCAATTAATATTATTTTTGAATATTCAAGTACCGATAACACTTAACAATTAGCTCACAGAATAGATACTGAACACACATAATAATTATATAATAGCAAAAATAATTACATGATATATCCCGGATATTACAGCTTGAGCATAAGGCTTATTCGGCATTGAAGAAGTTAAACCTTGATCTAGATGCAGCTGGGAAGAAGCGAATGCTTCAGTTAAATGAAATTGATGAATTTCGACTTCAAGCGTACGAAAACAACAAAATGTACAAGGAAAAGGTAAAAAGGTGACATGACAAGAAGCTATCGCTTAAAGCATTCGTGTCGGGGCAACAAGTTCTTCTATTCAACTCTCGTCTCCGACTTTTTCCTGAAAAGATGAAATCAAGGTGGTCTGGACCATTTATCGTCAAAACTGTGTTTCCACATGGAGCGGTGGAGATTTTTGAGAACGATCCGGGCCAAGCATTCAAAGTAAATGGTCAGAGATTGAAGCACTATTATGGGGATACGGCAAACCGTGAAGTGGTTAGTGTTGTTTTATTGTCAACTTGATCGCATAACTCCACATCAAGCTAATGACGTAAAAGATGAGCTTCTTGGGAGGCAAACCAAGATATGAGACCATAGGACACCTTAGAATATAGTACTTTATCCAAAAACCCAAAAAAATCCGAAAAAAGTTGCAGATTTTTTTTCCAGTAGCCTACCACGAAACCGGATGCTAGGAGCAGGCGACGGCGTGCCAGCAGGCGACCGCGTGCTGGTATCACGCGACCGCGTGCGACCCTGACTTTTGAAAAATCATTTTTAATGTAAAAAAAACATCACAAAAAAATTCAAGTTTTTATCAAGAGTGTTCCAGAAGCTATATCACCCATTAACCCACGATTTCTTCCCCTACTTAGCCACAATCCCCACTCCTAATCAAATTCTAACCCTAATCTTGCCCTATAAATACATACAACCTCCATATACACATCCCACACACTTTCAACTCAAAAATCTCTCCTACACACCAAACACAAACTCTCCAACTCTTATTCTCAGTTCTCATGGCCCCAAAGAGATCACGAACTATGGGTAGCAGCAGCACCAATCCGACTGCTACTGATTCTTCGAGGAAAACTGCTGCGAGGCCCCGATTGTTTGATAGGACTGTTGAAGAAGAGTACGCCAAGATTCTGACTAAGCCTATTATGAGGGAGAGGGGGTTCTTTCCATCAGGAAGGGATGGTGAGTTGCTGCCGATGATTGCTGGGAAGGGATGGATTACATTTTGCGAGTCACCTGAGGCGGTTCCGATGAGTATTGTTCGCGAGTTCTATGCGAACGCCAAGGCCGACAAGAATGGGTTTTCTGTTGTTCGTGGGCTTACTGTTGATTATCAGCCCGAGGTGATTCATCGTGTGATTCGACAGTGACAAATGGAATCACTTGAGGAGCACTGGAATTCAAAGGCCCCTGAGGACTTTGATTCGGATTTGATTGTTGCTACTCTCTGTCAGCCGGGCACAGTATGGAAGTTCAAAAAGGGATCCAACGATTATCATACTTTCCCTGCTGCCGCGAGGAACAGGTATGCTCATGCTTGGAATGCGTTTATATGTGCTATTATTCTTCCTTCTTCACATGCACATGAGGTTACTGTGGAGAGGGCGCGGTTGTTATGGGGGATTCTGAAGGATGACTATGTGGACCTTGGTGAGTACATCTACCAAGGGATTTTTAAAGTTTTTGAGGGGAAATCGCAATACTCAATCCCGTATGCCTCTATTGTCAAGAAGCTTTGCAAGGAAGTTGGAGTCCAGTGGCCTTCTTATGAGCAGCTGCAGATGCCGACTGCTCCTATTGATTCATCGACTTTGAATGCGATGTAAGAGTGGACGAGTGGAGAGCCCGAGCCACATGGTTTGGGGTATCGGTTTGATCACCTTCCAGGAGGAGTTCCAGCAGCTGGTGCTACAGGGAGAGGCAGGCTCTTCGAGAGCCCAGGGAGGAGATGGTTCGGGATTGGCTGATGTCCAATATAGGATGCTTTCGAGGAGGATGGATGCGATGTATGAGTCACAGAGTCGGTTTACGCAGGAGCTCACCCAGGCACTTGGGACTACATTTAGAGGCCTTGGAGCTAACATCCAGTGGCCCGTTTTTGGTGAGGATTCTGCTTATCTACATCCTGACACTTCACCCTCTGAGGGTGATGATGATGATTCGTCTGAGTAGGTATACCCTGTGTTCCTTTCTATTATCTTCACTGGGGATAGTGAAGATTTTAAGTTTGGGGGTAGTAGTTAAGAAACATATTTGTGTGTGTGTCATGTAGTTGCATATTCATGATAGTTTAGTTCATATAGTTGCATATTTTTGCCATATAGTTTTTTTTTTATTTATAGCTTTATTTATCATATCATATAGATCATGCATATACCATGATCCCTTTGTGTTACTTTACTGATTAATATGTGATATTGATGCGAGTGTAATGATAGCGTTAGAGTGATGTTAAATCTTGTTAGGTTGATATGCATGCTAGAAACACTTGTAATTTCACTAAGTCTTCGTGTATGCTTAAGGACTAGATCGTTGTCATGGTTTGATGGTTTTTGAGGTCAATCTATTGCTTATACTTAGAATGCATGCTAGGCTCTTAATGATAAAAGACATGAAAAGGTAAAAATTGGAGATAGAAAATTGGAATTCAGTTCTTAGGGGACTTTGTGCCTAGTGACCTAAGGCTTTTATAGTCTGGGATCCGCTAACCTAACGCTCGCTAAATGGGTACCATTACATAAGTCTTTTATGGACCTCATTCATTACACGATCAAATAAGCATTTGTTTTATGTGTTGAATAAAAGCATGATTTCGTAATAAACTCCAATAATCTTGTAGTGTTATAAGTCATTTTGTGTCTAGAATATATTCTTCGTATAAGCGTATGATTGCCTTGAGGATAATTAAGTTATGCTGATTGATCTAGTTTCGAAGCATATATGTTAAGCATTCGCATACACCACGTTTCTAGTTGTGTATTAGCTTGTGTGATTTGATTGATGATTAGTCGCCTAATTGCATTTGTTGATATGTCATATGTTGGTTGGTTTAGTTATCGCGAGGGGATCGATGCATTCATATAGTTACATTCATGCATGTTTTATTCTGAGTTTGAGTCTGTGATGCTTGAGGACAAGCATCGATTCAAGTTTGGGGGTGTGATAAGTGGCATTTTATACCACTTAGAGCGTCTCATAACAGCTTGAATTGGTGTCTTGGACTCAAGTATTTTGTGTATTTGACGCGTTTTCTAGTGTTTTTGCATTCCAGGGTATAACTTGCTTAGATAGGTGATTTTCATCAAATAAAGATTAAGGAAGTGCTTGGAATCAATCTAGGGGTGATGAGCAAAGAAATCAGCACAACATGAGCAAAATGAAGAATTTTCCAGAAGGGTAGCATGCGACCGCACGCTTGGAGCACGCGACCGCGTGCCTGCTTCCTCCACGCGAACCTTATGGGAAGAGGTTTTCTTAAATGAGAGCTATGGCAAGAAGATTGAGAAGACCGTTTTAGCACGCAACAACGAAGAAGAGGAAGCATTAGTTTATCTTGTGATTCTTTTAATTCATTGTAACAGTGGATGCTAGTTTTCTTTATACTTTGAACCTTAATACTCTTGTGACGTACTTTATTATTTATTAAGTATTTTTCATCCTTATATCGTTGTGTTATTATCATGCTTTCATATGAACTTATGATGACGATGGGTTCTATTATGGGCTAATCGTGATCATGGAATTCTAGCAGATTTACTATGGAATTCTTTAGTTAATTGTTTAATACCTTAGTATGTGGTGATTGTATGATATCTAGTATAGGTTGTGCTTATTCTTCTTATATGTGTCGCGAACATGTAAGATAGGCTGTTAATCTCTTGTGAAGCGACAGTGGATCTTGAGATTTAGAACTTGCCATGCTAGCATAGGTTCATGTGTTGTACGCATGATTAGTGGGTAAATCTAACCGTTTTACTTGCCCTGTGTAAGCATCATGAATAACTTGTGCTTAAATCGTTATGTTGTCAAATTCTGTAGACATATAGGGTCTCAACATAATTGATGCCTATTCAACTTCTATCTAAATTGTGGATGCTTGGTAGAATGGTTTTTGTAATAACCCCAAATTTTGGAATTTTTGAAATACTGATGAATAGTAACTTTTTGCTGATTATGCTGATTAAGGAAAATTATCAGACCACGCTATATAGGAGTACTGTTATAGAAATTCTAAGAGCGTTTTAGTATTCCATAAAGTAAATGAGTGTATGTAAAGATCGTTAGAATTCGAATCCGGACACTTTGATTTTTCCCGAAAATCCACCAGATACCGAAAGAATTGAGTATAAGGTAACAAGATTAAAAGGATTTTTATTTAAGGATTATAGTAGAGGATCATTAAAGGAATATAAGATATTAATAAAGGTTCAGGGATGCCCAAGTAATAAGATCCCAGATATGATCCCTCAAACTGTTAACAAGAACGAGAGTTAAGCGAACCGTATAAGAGATAAGTGGTCATTAGCCAAGTAATTAAGGGTTAATCAAAGAGGTTAGTAGATGATGATGTAATTACACCACAAAGGGAAGACAAGTGTTAAAAAGATGACACAAGCTTGATGACATAAGCATGACAAAGGGGTTTTATTTTGTTGGTTGATTTTGGGCCATGGAAAATTAACCATGGTAAAAAGCTAAACAATTGTCAAGACAAAAAGAGAAGCAATGTAGCATAATTTCATAAAACAAAAAGAAGAGAAGTTGACTTTTGCTTCCAAGAACAAAAGCTCTCGGCCAAAACAATACCAGCAACTTCAAACTTCCATATCTCCTTCAATACTCACTCAAATGTTGTGTTCTATAGCTCGTTGGAAAGGTATTGAGATGGCCTACAACTCCTGTTCACAAGTCTCGTCCAAATAATCAGGGTAAGACCCTCATGTTTACAGTTCTTTAAATCGGACTTTTAGAAACTTCAAAACCTAACTTTGTGTTCTTGATTTCTTTGGAAAGATCAAGCTTGTAGGAGGCTCCCTAAGGCTTTCTAGCAAGTTAACACCTCCCAAGGAAGGTATAAACTTTAAACCATAGCTTTGATTTTATGATTCCATTAAGTTTTATTGAAGCATTGTTAGTATTAAGGCTTGATCCTTGATTATAAGTAGTTTTGGTGGATTTGTATTAGTTTTGAATATTGGGTCTTTGATTGGTTGGATAAATTGGTAAAACTTGGAGTTGGGGACTGAGTTTGTAGTATGATGGTTGAATATTATTGTGTTGGTGGTTGTAAGTGAATTGATGAGGATTTAGAGTGATATTTATTTTGGGAATCTCGTAAACATAGCCGTCGTAATGCTCATTTTCCTTAGACTGTTTTGCATGAAACTTTAGGACCCGTGAACTCACTGTAAGCTTCTGACCTTTGCCATGTTTAGATAGTTCATGTTACGAGCTTCATTTTGATATTTCATTCGCCTAAATCCGAGTTACGAGCGATGAGAAATGACCATTTTAAGTAATCGCGTTTCGCGAGCGAACCTCGAAAGCTCGAGTAACTTTGAGACCATAATTGAGAACCTTAAATGATTAATAGAAACACGAAACAATTATTTAAGGTGGATCATGCAGTTGGTAAAGTACTCGCGAAAGAGTTGCCTTAAAATTCTTAACAGTTAATTTATTAAAATTAGGGGAGCCGAGGGTACGCGAGCGGTTAACGCAAATCGTTAAGCGTATAAGCGACCGTAAGGGACCGTTAGGGTATGAGTGAGTTTGGACTAGTTTCTTAAGCTACCGTTGTCTAATTCCGGCTTATATTGTTGTTCATAGGTTACCGGACCCCTTCGAAGCTTAAGTCTATCCCGGAACACTCAAGCAAGTTTTCTACCCGTTATACTGTTGTTGTGATGTATATGTATATATACATTATCTTGTGATAAGTGCATGATTTTTATTAGCAAATATTGCGATATATTGGAGCATGTTGATATGATATATATGCATGCCTGTTTCGTAATCATTATATCTCATTGATGATTCAAATGCATATAAACTGCATAATACCTATGCTAGAGATAAGCAGTAGTTGCGTATACCCTTGGTATAGGGGACCCAAAGGTGAACATTTTCTAAACCGGGAGTCAATTTTCCCGAGTATAATATATATTATATTATATATATATATAGTTTTCTATAACTATTAATCGAATAAGGTACATTCAATAGTTTTGAATAATAATCAAACTTATTTTCGATTATTCAAATAAAGATCGTACTTTCGTATAAGTGTATCTTTTGTTATTTATTATTCGTTTCAAGTATGAGTTTTAAAACTTCAACTTCAATTATTTTTATAAAGATTATCCTTTATGGGAATATTGTTTAAATAATAATATTCAGATAATTTTCTAATATATCGGGATTGATTTATTTTATTAAATCAACATTACTCCAAACATTCTTAAAAAAAAATTCGAGTCTTCAAAATGATTTTAAAAGTTAGAGCGGATCCCAAAACTCGTTTTCAAATTTAAGATCTTTCTTTCAAAGGGGATTTAAATACTCGCTTAAACATCTGATGGATCCGGCTCTGTGGTGTATTTTATATTCGTAACAAGGTTGCTGTTTTGATAAAAGAAATTGATTACTTGCCCAACGTTCGGGAAGTAAGTCCATCTAATTGAGTCGGCATAAGCAACAGGCCGGGGTACGGTCTATCAAAGTGTAAGTGGCTGGGTGGCAGTCCATCAACGCGTAAGAGGCCGGGTGGCGGTCCAACACAAGGTCCTAATGCGGCCAGGGTGATGACCAGTGGGGGATTCAACCATCTACTAGTAGAAAAGGTTACTTAATTGATATATTTGCCTGATCAGCAAGATATCGTGTTAATGCCAAAGGTTTCTTCTTTCCAAATTCATTGGATATTAAAACTCTATTTATAATTTTCATAACATAGGTTTTCAAGGAGTTTATTAGAGATATATATAGGTTAATATATATATCGGGACTTAATGAAGTATCTCGTAACTTCATTTCTTTCAAATGATATGTCAAAGATTGAATCTATTCAAGTCTTATCTTGTAGTCTCATCTGTGTGATGAACTTTTGAAATTGATTATAACTTGAACGGTGGTAGTTCAAGTAGTATTTGGAAAAGATATAAGTATATTGGAGTATCTTGTAACTTCATCTTTTCAACGTATATGTAGTTAATGATTATCTTACGCATGCCAAAGATTTTCTGAAAAACATTGAGACAAGGTTAGATATATGAGATCACCTTGCAACAATATTTTTATACAGTTATAAACTGGAACTCTATGTATATTATGCATGGAAGAGGATTTCCAAGATTTTGAAAAGTATATATACATATATACTGAATATTTTGCGACTTGGTCGCGTTAAGATATCAACTTGGTTCATTTCTTCTTGACCAAGACTTTCATGAGTACTATGAGAATGCTCATATATTGTTAATTATTATACATATTATTTCGGTGGGCTTGTTGCTCACCCTTGCTTCATTCTTTCATCACACAACAACAGATAGACAAGATGAATAGGACCAAGCTCCCAATTCGTAAGTGGATAGGAAACGTTCCACAGTTTCCTGTAGGCGTTGATGCCGCTGTAGCTGAGGTAGGATCTACCAATAGGCTAGGGTTTCAACTGTTGATGTACCAGACTTATGTATATTTATGAATTGTAATAATGGAAAAGAATATGTAAATTTATTCAGAAATCCTTTGAGGTGTAATGACTTATAATTGTGGAATAAAATGACTTGTATTATTTTGGTATTCATCTCGGAGACTATAACTTGTGGTGTGTGTATATTGTGGGGTCACAGTACACGATAATTGGTTGTTTATTTAGATTAAGTGTTGTCAAGGGAAATGGAACTCGTGACAACCCAGATCCCCGACCCTGGATTTGGGGGTGTTACAGTATTCGTACAACGAAAGTTGGCGTTTATCAGTTTCGTGTTGTTCGATTAATATCATCACCATTACATTCTAAGGTTAATAACAATAACTATTGAATGAAGTAGTAATGAAGTTAGGATCTCATGTGTGTTTAATATTGTTAATTCAAGTGTTTAATTCTCGTAGTTAATATTAGTTAACCAATCTTGATTGTTCTTGTCTTGGCATTGAAGAATAAGCATACATTGGTGAGTAAGTGTTAATTAAATATAATTAATCAGAGTCTCTTTGGGAATGAACTAGAAATCATTCTATATTACTTGTGAACGCGTATACTTGCGTGAATTATTTAGCGCATGCTTTTTTCCTAATAGCGATCTCTGAAAGTTGCTCACAAACTGAGCTGATTCACTAGATATAGCGCATTGCTCCGTCATATGTGAACCTGCACAAAGCTCACAAACACTTATCCTCTGATGAACTCCATAGTTATCCAGAGAATCGATCTTCATAGACAACTCCTTTAGTTGAGCTCAAATTAATTCATTAGGACTTAAACAACCCTCTATTCGTCATCACCACACTCAAATCAACATCAACTAATCAACCGAAAATAGCTCAACCTAAGGGATCATGTTAAATGCGTGCACATGCAACTAAATTAACTCACATAAAAACACAAACAAATATGTCCTATATGAACAATCGTGCAACAATATGAATGAAATACAACTAAATATGCAACATGAATCTATATGAATCTATATGGACACACACAACTAATCCCTACATTATCACCCCCAAACTTAAAATTTTCAATGTCCTCATTGAAGGTAATAATAAGGATTTCAGGCATACCTAGCTAGAGGAAGGATCACCCTTTTCGGGTGGAGGATCAGGTGGCCAATCAACATCGACACCAGTGGCCCGGAAAACAGTGCCCAAAGCCTGGGTCAAATCTGCAGCAAAATGATTGTGAATGTCATACATGGCCTCCATACGCCTAGTCAATTGCATGTACTGCGCATCACCAACACCCGTCCTATCAACTGTCTGCTGCAAATGAGAAGAACCCTCTGTAAGCACGGGAGAAACCGGCCGGTCACCCTCTACATCATCAACAATATATCTCAACCTCTAAGGTATCTGACTTTGGCAATTGCTCCTTCTTCATCTTTAATAACCGATTCCCTTATTAAGGATCTCTCTAAGGTATCTGACTTTGGCAATTGCTCCAGTTCCGAATTCACTACAAAATTGACCATCTCTACTTTAAAGCATTCCTCTTCATCCGTTGGGAATTGTGTTGCTTTGAACACATTAAAGGTGCCTTCCTGATTCATAATCCTCATTGTAAGTTCTCCCTTCTGCACATCGATTAGAGTTCAACCAATAGCTAAGAATGGTCTCCACAAGATAATGGGAATCTTGAGATATGCATGTTTCACAGCTTCAAACTCTACCAGCAACAACTCAGTTTCTTGTTTCTTATTTTCAAGCTTTTCATTTATCTTTGTCAGTCTTCTAACCTCTTTATTAGCAGCAACCATACTTATATGAATATGAAACATTTTTGTGCTCATCTTTTCTACAGTTACCTTATATTGACTCATATTTAAATCAATTGTGGTAAGAGTTGGTACCTGTGTTTTTGATGAGGATGACTCTCCTTGCTCCAAGGCCATAAATGCATAATTTCCAACTTCCTCATCTTCATCATTATCAGAATTATCCCAACTCTTTCCCTCTGCAATATAGGTTTTGCTTTGCTGTTTCTTCAGAAGAGCTTCATACTTTGCTTCTAGTTCAAGATAAGCTTTGTCTTTCTTTGCTTTCTCAGGTTTCCTGCATTTGGTAGCAAAATGGCCTAGCTCATCACAGTTATAGCACCTTATTTTTGATCTGTCAACAGATCCAGTTTTGTAACCATTTTTTCTATCAGATGTGTATTTCCCTTTTCCTTTCCAGCTGCTGTCTTTGTTGAATGATTGTCATTTACCTTTGAAGAATCTTGGCTTCTTTACTCTAATATTTGAGAACTTTCTTTCCAGATATGCCATTGACTGATCTAGCTCATCAAGTTCATCCAGGGTGTAGAACTCATCTTCTTCCAATTCCAGTATGACTTGTTCCTGTGAATCATTATTTCTTTGCTCACTTGTTGAGGCAACTGAAGTCTGGGATCTTGGCTCATCATTAGAGGTCTGGCTTTCATTGATAATTAGAGCACTTGAGCCATCTACCACATGCCCTTGACCAGCCCTTAATGACTTCTTTTGAATCATTTCCAATTCATATGTTTATAAGATTCCATATAGAACTTCCGAAGTTATTCTACTCAAGTCTCTCCCTTCTCTGATTTCTGAAATTTTCTGTTACAAATGGTCAGGGAGTGTGAGCAAAAACTTTAAGTTCACTTCTTCAGCTTCATAATATTTATCATGCAGCTGCAAGTCATTAATCAGCTTGTTAAACCTTTCAAACACATCAGTAATACTTTCCTTTAGCTTAGCCATGAAACCCTCATACTGTGAAATCAGTATCCTTCTTTGATTTGACCTAACTTCCTCTGTTCCTTCACAAAGTATTTCAATCTTCTCCCAGATCTATTTAGCAGTGTCACAGTTGACAATGTTATTGTACATTACATTGTTAAGTGACTCTATCAAGATCAGCTGCAAGCCACTGTCTAGGGAGACTTTTTCTTTCTCTGGCTCAATGTACTCTGAATGATCTTTAGGAGCATAATGAGCTGGAATGACCATATCTCCATCTGTAGATTCCTCAACTCTTACCATATGAGTGAAAGGCCCATTCTTGAGAATCTACAAATCCTCAAGAATGGGCCTTTCATTCCCATGGTAAGAGTTAAGGAATCTACAGATGGAGACATGGTCATTCTAGCACATTATGGTCCTAAAGATCCTTCAGAATATAATAAAACTGAAAAAGAGAAAGTCTCTCTGGATAGTGGCTTGCAGTTGATCTTAATAGAGTCACTTGACAATGTAATGTACAACAACATTGTCAACTGTGACACAGCCAAATAGATCTGGGAGAAGATAGAGATCTTATGTGAAGGAACAGAGGAGGTTAGGTCAAACCAAATGAGGATTCTGGTTTCTTAGTATGAAAGGTTTATGGCTAAATTAAAAGAAGGAATCACTGAAGTTTTTGAAAGGTTTAATAAATTGATGAATGACTTGCAGCTACATGATAAATATTATGAAGCTGAGGAGGTTAACCTAAACTTTCTGCTAGCTCTTCCTGATCATCTTGAACAGAAAATATCAGCCATTAGAGAAGGAAGAGATTTAAGCAAAATAACTTTGGAAGTGCTATATGGAATCTTGAAAACTTATGAACTTGAAATGATGCAGAGAAAGTCATTGAAAGCACACCATGGTCATGTTGTTGATGGTTCAAGTTCTTTGATTGTGAATGACAGAGAAGAAAGTGAAGATGAGCAAGATGATCAAGTTCCAGTTATTCAAGCTATGGAACAAAGGAACAAAGGACCTCAGAAGCAAGTTGTATTAGAGCTAGAGGAAAATGAATAGTATACCTTAGATGAGCTAGATGAAATGAATCAATTCATGGCTTACTTGGCTAGGAAATTCTCCAACATAAGGGTCAAGAAGCCAATGTTTTTCAAAGGAAATGGACAATCTTCCAATAGCAATAATTGGAAACCAAAATCTCAGTACAATTCAGCTAGCAAAGGTGGCTACAAAACAGGATCTGTTGACAGATCAAAGATAAGGTGCTTCAACTGTGATGAGTTGGGTCACTTTGTTGTTGAATGTAGAAAGCCAAAAAAGTAAAGAAAGACAAGGCCTATCTTGAATTGGAAGGAAATTATGAAGCTCTCTTAAAGAAGCAGTCTGGAAAAGCTTATATCGCAGAAGGAAAGAGTTGGGATGATACTGATGTTGATGATGAGGATGAAGAGGTTGGAAACTATGCTCTCATGGGTTTTGAGCATGGAGAAGCATCTACTTCAAAATCAAAGGTACCAACTGTAACCACTATTGATTTAAATGCTAGTCAAAATAAGGAGACTGTGGAAAAGATGAGTGTGGAGATGTTTTATATACAAACTAGCTTAGTGGCAGCTACTGAGGAAGTCAATAGGCTAACAAAAGAAAATGAGAAGCTTGAGAGTGAGAAGCAAAAGATGGATCTACTTCTTGTGGAGCTTGAGTCAGTCAAACAAGAAAATGAATATTTGAAAAATAAGCTGAAGTGTGCAAATGAGATTGAAACTGTGTTAAGAGAAAAGATTGAGAAGAATAAGGTGAAGCTAAAATCATTCAGAAATACATCTGAGTTAGTTGGTCAATACCATGAGAAGAACAAGACATGTGCTAACATAGCCATTGGTCTTGATTATGATGCTTTGAATAGCAACAAGAAAGTTGTAGGTGATAAAGGAAAAGTAACAGAAAATGAAGATGTCAGAGTTATGCTGAGAAAGGTTAGATCACCTATGTTCAAAGCATGTGAAGTAGATTTCAGTGAAGAAGAGTTGATCATAAAGAAAGAAATTGTTGATGAAGATAATCAAAAGAAAAATGCAGAAACAACTCCAATTTCCAAAGCTGAAAAGAAGCTCATGGTCAAACAAAATTCCAAGACACCTTTCAAGGAAAAGAAAATTGAAGATGCAAGAAAGAAGTGGAAGAATAGAAATGGAAAGATTGGGATAAACAAGAGCAACAATTTTGCTTATGTTGCAGATGCTCCAAGAAAACAATGTAAAAAATGTAGCTCTGTGAATCATCTAACTCACATTTGCAAAAATGTTGTTAGTAAGCCAGGAGTGGGACCATGCAAGTACAATGAAGCAAAAAATGAAGATCCCTACTCATTCTGTGACAAGTTTGTTTGCATACCTTGCAACATGAAAGTAATGACAAGTTGCCACAAGCTGAGAGTTGATCTTAAGGAAATCAATTTTGAGTCTTCAGCTGAAAAGGGACAATGCACATCATTCTATGAACTCTATTATTTTTGAATCATCAAACTCTATCTCTATCAAATCTGTTAACAAGAAGAAAGTACACAACACTGCTTGGGTTGCTAAACACACTTAAACTCATTGTGTGCAGGGCAAAAAGAAGAAAGTCATATGGATCATAGACAGTGGATGCTCAAGACATATGAGAGGTGATATGGCCCTGCAATCACAGTTTGAGGAGAAGGCTGGCCAATTAGTGACTTTTGGAGATAACAACAAAGGTTTCACATTGGGATATGGCAAATTGATTTCTGGAAATGTTTTCATTGAAGATATAGCACTGATATCCTAAGGGAACTGGTTTTGAAGTTGTTGGATACACAGATGCAGATTTTGTTGGGTGCATGGTTGACAGAAAGAGTACTAGTGGAAGCTGTTAGTTTCTTGGACAAAGACTTGTATCCTGGTATAGCAAGAAACAAAAATCTGTGTCAACTTCCACAGCTGAGGCTGAATATATAGATGCTGGAAGTTGCTGTGTTCAAGTGCTTTGGATTAGAAATAAGCTAATGAACTATGGCCTAGTGTTACACAAAATTCCAATCATGTGTGACAATACTAGTGCTATATCTATTATGGCTAATCCAGTTAATCATTCTAGGACAAAGCACATTGATGTAAGGTACCATTTTATTAGAGAACATGCTGTAAATGGTACCATTGAGCTTATTTTTGTTCCAACAGAAAAACAATTAGCTGACATTTTTACTAAACCTTTGGATGAAGCAACTTTCACTAGACTTGTAGGTGAAATTGGAATGCTTAATTTTTCATCCTAAGGCAAGAACTCAGCTAATGTTTTACAGCAGATTAATTTCTGATAAATCAAAATTCATTTAATTAATTGGAAATTAACTGAAATGTGAATTATAAATATTTCAGATATCTCTGCATATTTATTTTTCAAAATTCAAAATTTAGCTTGGAATTTTTCAATTCTAAGAAAACTGTCTAAATGTTGATTTACATTATCAATATGTAAAATTAGCACAAGGCATAATCAAAGTGATCAAAAGTATACAGAGAACTGAGTTCTCAAAATTGACTTATCGACAAGTCATTTTAAGACTTCTCGAGTGAGTTCTCGATAAGTCAATTTTCTGACTTCTCGAGAGACTTCTCGATAAGCTTTATTATGACTTATCGATAAGTCATTGTAGAGTTCTCTATAAGTGTTAACTCACAAAGTTCTCTACAAGTATAAGTTTAGACTTATAAATAACTCAGAACTGGAATAATTTAATTCAATAAATTATTTTAGTAAAATACTTTTGGCAAAATTATTATGATTTTATTTGAATTCATTCAAATAAAAATTGGAAACAATTCAGTCCATTTTGGACAAACTGAGTATTTATTTGACATCTCGACAAGTCAGTTTTAGTTCTCTAAAAGAGTAAATTAAAATGACTTCTCGATATGTAATTCTTCTTTCAAAATGACTTCTCGATAAGCAAATTCCAAATATTTATTTTTGAGTTCTCGACAAGTCATTTGCTTTTACTATAAATACTCAGACATCTCGACATACACATACTTACGCCTTCGAGAATTCTAAGTGACCTAGAATTTTCAATTCCAAACCGATTTCTCTCTCATTTCGAACTCTTTCTCTTTAATTTCTTTTACCCACCAAACTTCATACTCTTCTTAATGGCATCAAACACTATTGTACCTTTTATCACAAAAGAAACCAACTTTCTTGCATTTATGGATGTAAATCAAGCTCCTGAAGTTTTCAAGAGCTTTGCGAAGTTCTTGTCTGAGACATACTTTGTGGGGGCTCTTACTGCTAATCCTGTGCTTTACTTGGATGTGTTAGGGGATTTCTGGAATACAAAAGTAACAAGAACAGTTGTGCATGAGAACCAGGCTGCATCAATTGTGATAAACTATACAATCAAGGGCCAACAGGTGGAGATTTTTGAAAATGATGTCAACAAGGCATTAGGCATACCTACTAACAAGCTCATGGAGGCTCCAACTCAGGATGAGCTTTATGAATTCATGGAATTCATCAATTACTCTGAGAAGATTAATCTGTCAAGCATGAACAAAAAGAACCTGAGGAGAGAATGGTCCTTTCTTTTTGATTCAGTGATAAGGGCTTTCACTTGCAGAAAGTCAGGGTTTGACAACATTTCAAGTGTTGTCAAGAAGCTGGTCTACTCAATGGCTCATAACAAACAGATAAATGTAGGCCACTACATCTTGGAGTAGTTGAGCACCATGCTAACAATGCCATTGACATCAAGAGGTAAGGAAATATTTCTTCCTAGATTCATTATATCTGGTTTAAACTATAAAATAAATGACATACATATGTTAGATGGTGTAGATAGATCATTAATAGCCAATTATAAGCAAGTGTCCAAAATTCTATTTGGATCACTATCTACAAAGAATAAGGTACAAGTTGGTCTTAAATTAACTCCATTCATGTTGGAGAAATTTAGGACTTATCCTTACCCCATGCCTGATATGAGGACAAATGCTCAATCTAGTACATCAATGGTCCATAAACCTGTGGAAGTACAAACACGGGAACACAAACAGGGACCTTCCAATGCTGAGACTCTATTATCTATACCTGTAGCTACTAGGAATCCAATCACTTCATCCTCTCAAAAAGGTGAAGTGAGTAAAAAGAAGAGAAAGCAGGCACCTTCCAATTATAGATGAGAGTGGTGAGGAGTAAACACCAACAGAGTCACCCTTGGCCAAAAAATCAAAGAAGGCTAAAAACTTAGAGTTGACCACTCAAGCCACCTCTGCATCCTCTCAAAAGGATGTAGTTTTAAATAAGGGACAAAAACATATTCTAAAGGCACCCTCTCAAAAGGATGTCTCTATTGAAAAGAGCATTAGCCCAAATGCACCCTGTATAGAGTCTGCAGAACCATCACTTAAACAATCCAAGTGTATGGAAGGAGAAATAAGGATGGCACACACAAGGAGAGCACATCTCTTGAAGCTCCCTCATCCATTCAGGGGGAGCTTCCAACACTCACTTCTAATCAACGAACTCTAATCTCTAAAATTTCTTCTTCTTACACACCACTTGAATCCAATCCTCAGGTGAAACCCCACTCAAGTGACTTGGTTCAAGAAACCTTGCTCACCACCCAGACACCAAATTTAGATGGTGAGAGGCTACTAGCTGGGGTAGACCTTGATGATACCATCACAAACATGGGGGATTCATCAGTTTTTACTAAAGACCCCATGGTGGTTACAAATGCACCTTCATGTGCAAATCAGCCTTCACAGGCTGTTAGGTTTGAGGGTAGTACTCTTGAGGGGGAGCTATCTAAATCATCTCCAATTCAATTAGAGGTTCCCGTCACAGGAAAAACTCCCCTCAAAGCCCTAGCTGAAATTGCACTAACCATTGAAGTTGGGAGTACAATTGCCAATGACCCTGCTATGGGAGAGGCAAGAACATCACATTCATGTAACAGTGCTTTGCAAGAAGCACAAGGGTTTGAGGCTGGTGCACATGACAGTAACCCAGTCAAATCCCATCCAATTCAACTGGAGGTTCCCACCACAAGTGGAGAACAATACCTTATCATAACCATAGAGCAATCTGTGAGTCAAACTGTGAATCATGTCACAGGTGGTTATGTTACCTTGTCATCCTCACACCCATCCAATAAACATTCAACCTCTCAACCTCAACAACCACACCTCATCTTACAATGGCTGCAGACAACTGAAACTCAACCTACAACAGTAGATGATCTTCTTGTTGAGTAGATTTCTGGGCTGGCCAACATTTCACAGCACTTGCCTACTTCAGATATGAGCAATCAAGATTATCAAGACATTCTGCTAACATATAATGAAAAAGTTGAAAAGCAGAAGCAGAAAATTGTTAATGAAGTTGAGCAAGATGAAAATGTAGATGTTTGGTTGTCTAAGGATTTTGCTTTGGAGATGGATCAGGTCTTGGCTAGGTTTAAAGATGAATATGTCACCATTCTGGGAAGTAATGCCAATGCCTTGACTCCACAAGATGTCTATGATGCAATCACAGAAGTTTACAAAGTTTAACTCAAGGCTTTTCATCTATTTTGTAAAGCTCTGGGATTAAAGATGATTGGTCATGAGGAAAAGATCAGAAAGCTAGTTATAGAGAAGATGGATGAGATCATACCTTCTCAAATCAAGATCACCTCTAAATTTAAACATTTTACTGACCAAATGGCAAGATTTGATCTGACTTCTATGGAAACTAGTGTCAAGAATCTGAGAACCTCATTTGTAGCCTTGCATGACCATGTTCAAAATCATATCACAAACTCCAATGACTCAAGACTGAAGCTGGATCAAATGCACTCTAGCAGATACACTCGTTCAGCCTTGCTCATGGAAGAAATTAAGAAGGCTGTGCAGGATACTTTTGGGGCCTCTACTTCCTCCACATCTCACTCCTCATCAACTATGTAAATTCAAGAACTTCAACAACAAGTCTCTTCTCTCTAAACCTCAAATGAGTCACTCAATGCACAAGTACAAGCTCTCACATCTTTGGTGCAGAGTCAACAAACAGACATCAAAACCCTGGTGGACTCTCACAAGCATCTCCAAATGCAGAATTATGTAGCTTTGGGATCCATCATGGGGAAGCTCAACATACCATTGCCCTCTTTACCTGAAGATGTAAAGCAAGAATTACCAACTCCCCTACTCATGCCTATCACCAAGACTAAGGGGGAGATTGAAGCTAGGATTCGACAATCCAAGGATGATGGTAAATCTAAATCTAAAGAGCCTATCACATCAATTAAACTTGGTCAAAGTTCTTTACAAACTCAACAATTTCAAGATGTGGGAAAATACAGACTCATCAAGGCTGCAGAAGGACCAAATCAAGATCAAGAATTCAGTGAACTTCTTGCAGTCCTGAGGATGTCTCTTTAAAATAACTACATCACTTACAAAAGAGCATTGGCCAAGACTATCAACTCCATTAGGACAGTGGTTTTGAATGTTGAAAACTACTTACAGAAGAGGATTGTTGTCAATATTAATGATGGTGGTGTGGACAGATGTCTTCAGGTGTCTATTTCAAATCTCATAACTCTAAGGGCATCTGAGCTAGATGTAGTGATTGAAAAGGTATATGTAGTCATCAGAGAGGACACCCAGTTGCTTCATGAGCTTAAAAATGCATAGATAGCAGCTTTTCCTGAAGCCTATCGATATCCAAATAAAGGGGTGGCCTACATCTGTCCAAGAACCAAACAATGCAAACAACTTACTGTTCCCAAAAATTGTGTCAGGTCAAATATGAGGTTGATCATGACTATTCAATCTGATCTAAAGTACAAAAAGAACAAGAAGGCTGAAGATGTGGAGATGATAAGGATCCTGGATAGGTATCTACTGAATGTTGACACCATGTTACCAAATTCACAATTCAATATAAGGATGACAAGGATGATGATGAGCAGAAGCAAAATGATCAATCACCTTCTGGCTCAAATCCAAGTCAATCTTCCATAGCAACAGGCATCAAAGAAAAAGAGAAGAAAGGAGATTAAAAAAAGGAAGATGAGAGGAATAAAGGGGATGAAAGAAGGAAGAAAAAGAAGGAAGATGGCTCAGGACCACAGAAACAATCCCTACCAATCCAAATTAACCAAGCTCAACCCTCTAAGCCAACAAACTCAAATACTAAACCACCTCAAACCTCAAAGCCTAAATACTTGTACAAACAAACTGCTAATACTTTTTTGAAAATACCAATCACCTCAAACCAAACATTTCTCAAGAAAATCTCAAACTTACCCTCTGTTAAGCCATCAACCAAAATTCACCACAAGTCTGTTGGGAGAAAATCTAAGAAAATGCAAGTTACTGAGAGGGCCATCTGGAATTGTTATAATCAAAGTGATTTTCTACCTCTAAACTGGTGCAACTTAGATGAAGACTACTTTCAACAATTAGCTGAGGAAATGGTTAGAGTTTGGGTTGTAACACTAAGGGAAGTAAAAATCTACTATCAGGATGGGTCCTTCATATTTCTTGGAAGCAACTTAATGGATACCTTTTCACCCACAGAGATCAAGAGAGTCATAAGCTTATTGAAGGATAAGGATACTGTAACTAAGGCATGGAGATCTATTTTGGATGAATGTTTGGAAGAAAGGGAAGAAAGAAGAGCAAGAAATAAGGCTGAAAGTGAGGAGAGGAAGAGAAAGTATGATGAGGAGATAGAAATTTATATTCAAAAATCTGAAGATCTCAAGGCAAAAGGGATGAGCAGAGTTACTAAGGATGGAAAATTTCTAAATGTCAAAGATGGCACATTCTCAAAATTTAGGATTGATTTACTAAGTAGCTATTCATTAAATGACAAACTCAAACTTGTGGAAGCTTTAAGAGGGACACCAATCATTGAGGAACTGGAAATACTTGTAAGTTTAAAGGACCTCATTAGAGAAGAAACAGGATATGAGATATTTGTCTAATGTGTGTATCTGTTAAACTCAAGAAATCACCTAATGTATGAATGTTATATTTATGTCAATTTGTATGTAAAGATTAATTTTTCATTGTAGCTTGGGGTTAGTCTTGTTAACATGCATGAATTTTTGATAAGCAATCTTCTCACAGATTGGGGGAGATTGTTTTGCAAGACATGCCTGTACTATAACAAGACTAAGTCAAATTGATAGCCCTAAGTAAGTTGCATGATAATCTAAGTTTGCATTTTGTATTGTATCACTTAAGTCTGTAAAAATGAAAATAGATTAGACTGGAGTATTTTGCTGTAAACAGTCTCAAGCCTAAGAATAAACTCTGGAAGAAGATCATTAAGATCATGCCTCAGAGAAAGTGTGAAGAAGCTTGGAGTTGAATAAATCTGTTTTGGGAAAAATATTCTAAGTCAAGAAATCTACAAGTCACAGATTAAGTGTTATAGAGAAGTCATTCGAGAACTCCAGAATGACTTATCGAGAAGTCAAGAAAAGCTTATAGAGAAGTCTCAGAGATATCGACAAGCCAAATGAAGATGTGAAGATTGGATATATCGATAAGTCAAATTATCACTAGAGATCTCAGAGATATCGATAAGTCAAATTATCACTAGAGATCTCAGAGTTATCGATAAGTCAAATTATCACTAGAGATCTCAGAGATATCGATAAGTTAAAGTATCACTAGAGATCTCTGAGATATCGACAAGTCATTTCTGCACTAGATAACTCAAAGATATCGATAAGTCAAAATGAAGACATGACGATTGGAGATATCGACAAGTCAATTCTACATGCAAAAATTTAGAGACCTCAACAAGCCAAATTCTCTTATAGAGAACTCAGAGACTTCGATAAGTAAAAATCAACTATAGAGTACTAAGAGATCTCGATAAGCCATTATACTTATCGAGATGTCGAGTTCTCTATATAACAAACTGGATATCTCGAGGTAAAACTCAAAGTACAACGTGCAGACTAGTTAAATATCCAAGATTATTAATCAACATACAAATCAATCACTGATTTGAAAAGTCTACAAAAGCAGCTTGAAGAGTACAAGATCAAAGGCCAAGATTAACTGGCAAAGTAAAGTCACAGACATGCATAATTTGTAAAGATACGCTAAGCCAGAAATAGAAAGTTTTAGTTAACTTAAAGTAGGGTTTAGTACATGCTATTGCATGCTGTGTAAAACCAGTGTTTACTATTCTATAAAGTAAACACTGGATGCTTTACTTTGGGGTGTAATAAATAGATCTATAATTCTTATAACTCTCAAGAAGAGAAGCTGAGTTCTTAACATACCAAGAACCAAGTTGTAGCAAAACACTAGCTTGATTTTTATATAAAATTAAGTGAGTTTTGAAAGATAGTGTGTTCATGTGCATGTTTTAATATTCTTGTTAAAGCATATTATCTCTACAAGACAGATTACTTTGTTTACCATTCATAACAGTTCAAAAAGCCATTAAAATTATTTAAAACACATTCACTCCCCTCTGTGTTGTATTCATTACCCAACAACTTGTTTAATACGTTTACACACAGGAAGATTAACAACTGGGAAGAGACTACAATTAGCTATAAATGCATACCTAGGTACAAGAAAAGAGGAAGGCTAACTGATCAGCACTAGCCACTATGCACTTCAGTTGCACCATGAAATCTCCATGCACTTGTCCACAAATCACACTCAAATATGGCACTTTCTACGTCATTTTTCTTATTATATATTTATTGCAATAACTTGTACTCATCTCTAAATCATTATAATGGAACTATTTTGGTTTGGTATCGTCCTACCCGCGGTTTTTACCCTTTTACATGGGTTTTCCGCATCACCAATCGCTTGTGTCAAATATATTTATTGTTCTTGTTCTTTAAATTATTACATTAATCACTTAAACACTAAATCGTATAGACTTAGCTATTAACCCCAAAATTTTGGTAAAAATAATTGGCGCCGTTTGTGGGAAATTGGCTAAGAGTCTATATGATTTTGACGATGTTTGACGACACTCAACATGGAGATGATTCAAATTAAGATGGGAACATAGATATGAATGTGGCAATGTTTTGAGTCCTAAAAAGGCTCATGAAAACTATGTGTTAATGACAAAGAATGATATTAACATGACAAGACACATAAAAGATAGGGGCGTCGTAGATGTAAATCATACAACGTTCAATAACAACACACAAAAAGAATAAAAAGATAAGATGGACATAACAAAGGGATGGTAATAAATAATGTGAGGAGGTTGCTTCACATAAAGGGAATAACATGGACGTAAATGTGGAGATGATCATCTTTGTTACGATCGGTATCTTCGTGTAATATTATTTACGGATTTGGTATAATATTAAAGTCAAATAAAAATATATTCAATGATTGTACGCTAGTGTGAGCGAAAATTTCTGCATTATAAATTTGCTTTGTGTAGTATATGATTTTTCAAAGCAAGAGTTTATTTAATTTCTTTATTTTTGATTTATAAGGAATATTCTAAGCTTTGGAAAAATTTTCTTTTAAAAGGTATTTTGTTCACAAATTTTGAAAATAATTTTATAAAGTCTCTAAAAATCCAAGTTATTTTATGGTATAAATTTTATAATTTTTGAACTTCTATTTTATTTTATAAAAATAAATCATTATAAATTTTAGTTGTCATATTTATCAAATTACATAAGAGACCATGCATGCAAATCACCCTTCTATTCTCTCAAAGGGCAAATAAGACTTTTCCAACCCCACTAACTCATTTGATTATTACCAAATTACTACATTAGCCTTGCATGCAAAATGGCCTAACTTTAGCTAAAGGACATTTTTGTAAGTTCTCACTTCCACTCATTATTTGTCAACCAAAAAGCATAAAACAAAAAAAATCAAAGTGGGAGAAATCATTCCACTCATTCCACACTCCAACACACCACATATTTTCTCTCTTTTCCCCCTCCCACCTTGCTCTCGGCCGAAGGCCAAATCCCCCACCCCCTTCCATTTTTCAATTCATTCTTCATCTTCCCAAGTGTAAATCTGTTACCTACATTCATCTTATATCCTTTCCAAGTGTTTTGAGACTTGGAAGTTGAAGTTCCATGAATGCATGTGTAGTTCTTATGTGATCTCCAAAGAGAAACTCTTGATTCTTGTGAATTCAAGAGCTCTCTATGAGATATATTATGTATATGTGCTAACTAAGTGTTTTATGGAGATATCATGCTTTAAAATCCTTTGAATGCTACTGAAATTTCATTATATATTTATGTTTAGCCATGCATGCTAGTTTTAAGACATTAAAATGATGATCAACCATGTTTTGCGTGCTATTCTTTTCGAAATCATGTTGTTATGTTTAAAAATCTATAAATGCGAAATAGGTGTGCTTAAAATAGATTGTTTCCATGATAAATTTCTTATTAATACTTAAAAGAAGTTATATTTCATGATTATTAAGGATGAGTATTAGGTGCAAGTCGATTTTGCAAGCATTTAAAACTTTATGCCTAGCCGAAATCTTGTTATGTGCTTTCCATGAGTTGCATGTTATATATTTAGTTGCATATTGTTGTTTTTGGGCATGGATGATCTCACCCAAGGTTATTTTGAGAATAAGGGAGTTAGTTCAGTAGAGTACCATGTATAAGTCTTGGTTTAAGTATTGAGTTGTTAATTGAGTTTGTTAAGTCAAAACCTTGGAAAATGAGAGTTATAGTTTCTGCAGAAAATCAGTTTAGTACCCTGAGGTTTAGAGTGAGTTTTGACCATGTCATTGATGTGCACTTTGAGGCCCAAGCCACTAGAAGTTAGTATTGGGAGTATAAAAAAGGTTTTAGGAGTTGGTTGGAGGTTTGCATGTCATTTGGTTAGGTGCACAAGTAGAATAACAAAATCTGTCCAGCAGGGGACAGTTTTGTTGCAACTTAGAAATAGGGAGATTTGACCATGTCATGGGTAGGCCCTCATTAGGCCCAATTGGGCCTTAGTTAGAGGGAGTGTCAGAGAAGTTTTTCCAACCATAGTTCATAGGATATGAGTTAAAACCATGTGTCACAAGTTAATTCAAGTCAGGGTGTTTTCTTCCCAGAAAAGCAGGGGAACCTTGGACTTTTAGCTTAGGCCCAAGAAGGCCCAAGCCAGGCCCTTGAGTCACATCAAGTTTGTGAGATGCCCTTAGGTCAGGAGATTCTTGTGTAAAAGTTTTGAAGTAAAACTTGTAGTTTAAGAGTGCCTAATGCACTCAAGAAACCATAGTTGTCATTCTGAAATTTGCACCAGTGAGCACTTTCACTTATCACATAGTTTTAGAACACTTAGAAGTGAGTATTAGCTCGACCACCATAGTGTATAAGGTCAGTAAAACAAAAGGCACAAGTGAGGGTCAATAGGTTTTGGATAATTTAGGAAAGGCACAACGAGTTAGGAAGCCAAAATTAAAGGACTTTGTCTAGTTTAGCGACCAAGTGACTTAAGTGGTGAGTCGAGATCATCCAAGCCTAGTGTTGCATTATGGTATATATGGTGTTATTTGATATTAATATACGATATGTGATTATGTGGCTACGTGTGTACAATTGAAATATAAAGGTGGATATAAATTAGGTGCGTATAGGCCTAAGTGCCATCCGTGTTTAATTTCGGATTGTAAATAGGTTAAGATGGTAAGAATATATTATAATGAGGATTATTATTATTTATGTAGGATCTCGAGATGAGGGAAAACTTGCCATAAAAGTCGAGTGAAGCTCCAGTTGCTCCTACCAGTCAGACCAGACCAGCCTATCTCAAGGCAAGTGATTCAACTTGACCTTCGTATTTATTATAAACAGTTCATCTATATATTGATGCAATTATCCTGAGTCATTTGATATGTTTTAAATCAAGCGTATCTTATGTTTATCTTTGAATCATATAGAAATGCCATGAGCCCTCGAGTACGTATTGCAAGTAGTTCAAAAGTCTTATCATGACAGTATATTAAAGTAATTCGAATGCCATGATAAAATAAAGAGTTGTTATAGCATTCGGTCGATCCTCTTGATTACCATGCTAATGATTCCTAAGTAATGATATCTCATCCTGATACTTGAATCCCTATAGAACGTTACCTTGATACCTGAAAGCCAGATATTTATCAAAGTTGTCCCTAATTAATTGATACCCCTCTTTCTTATCCTAAAGCTTGTCAATTCTGATATATCCTGAGCTAAAAAAATCATTTCTTCATACCTTAACACCCTTAGTATTCATGAAGCTTACATTCTTGATGATACAGCACTTGAACCTTGATGAGAAACCATTGCTTTAAGCCCAATTTGGCACTTCCTTTCATGATATCCAATAGCCTCACTAAATTCCCTTGTCCAAACTTTGATACATGAAAACCATTCAGTTACCCTAATAGAGTTAAGTTTTGTGAATCATGGCTCTGAGATTTAGTACCATATTTCCCGTGTTTCGAGTTGATCTATAATCCCTTGATAAAAATGTTTACTGTTAAAAGAGACTTTGTTATAATTCGACATCAGTTTTTTTGAAATAAATAAAATGTGGGTTTTCAGTCCCAAAGGGGGATAAATGTTTTCTTTGAATAGTGGATCTGGACTAAGACGCGAGTCCTTTCCACACTTATATTAGGCTTAAAAGTTGCCTAGGGATTCCCGTTAATATTTTAGAACCCAGCGAGGTTCGGGATTACTTCGCGGCTGATCACCGGCTGTAATCCGTAGCGTCATAAAATGATTTTGATTAAGATATGATTTTAAAATTGTTTTGATACAAGCAAAATGATGCCATCTCACATAGTTCTATCTCTCGTTATCACTGGTTATGTCTTTCCATTATCATTCTTAAAGGTATATCTCGATTTATGTTTGTGTCGTACTGTTAGCACTTGTTGAGCATTTGGCTCACTTCTTGCTTTACCCTGATATTACAGCTAGCAGCTATGGTTAGATTTAAGCAGACTGCCCGTAAGACCTGTGATGCTGATGCTTATGTTCGAGCGCAGGTAGAATAAGTAATAATAGTTTGTGTGAGGACTCGGTACTTTTAATCAGATGTAATAGTTGGTAGTGTTGGGCTGTTCCAAACCCTAAACTGTAAGATCTTGGAGTTGGTTGTGTATTCTTCATTTAAAATATTGTAATAGTTATATTTAATTTGCTGTTTCAGTTGGGGGTGTGACAGGTTTTGGTATCAGAGCTACGGTTTAGAGTCCCTGGACAGCCCAAATAGGTTATAGGATTTGTGTGTAGCTTATAGATATTATGCGAGAGAGTAGGTTAAGTAAATTATTATTAATACTCCTCTTATTGGTTGTCAGCAAAGGGCGCATTCCTCGTCATCCTCTGGGTCGGACGACACTATTGCTTTCTCCATTTTTGGTGAGTTGAGGCGCGAGTTCGACTTGCTTCAGGGCTAGTACGACCGACTGATAGACTGACTGAAGAACGTGTATCCGGACAGCCGAAACTACGAAGGGAAGCCCAAGGAGCAGATGACTGCGAGACTTGAGACTTTGGTTCAGTACGTCAACACTAAGCTTGAGGAGATGCCAGCACACCGGGACCATACCAGCTAGTATGTCATTCAGATGGTGGCAGATGAGCTCCAGAGCATTGTGAAGACGCTTCGAGAGGAAAAGACTACCAAGCCCCGTTCAGATGGAGTGGAACCTTAGTTCTTTCCATTTACCTTTCATGTTGTTGTACTATCAGACTCTATGGAATCCCCAGTTGTTTCCGTTGTTTCCTTTAAATAAGCCTGTTATTCCTAGAATCAGACTTTGTCCCAATCCTATGTATTGTGACCTTTAAAATTTCAATAATTATGTTCTATTGTTCCATTTGCTCTCAACTGTTATTTTACGTTTTTATATGCATCATCATATCTGCCTAATTTGGAAACTTGACCCCATATGTAAATAAGAATGCCATACGATACCCTCGAATCATTTCATCATTCATATATGTTTTGACATAACTCTTATTTCAGGATTATGCCTCCCAAAAAGAAGAACCCAACAACCACATCCACCACAGACCCAAATATTCTTCGACTACTGGAAACTTTGCAACAGCAAACCAATGCTATAGCTCAACAACAACTAACTCTTCAACAATGAATTGAAAACCAAGATAACCGTGAGCCACACCAACCACCTGAACCACCATTACCACTTAGACAAATTGTCACTTTCAAGGCTTTTCAGAATGTGAATCCACCTGTATTTCATGATACCACTGATCCAGTGATAGCTAATACATGGATCAAGGAGATGGAAAGGGCTTTTGAGTTGGTACAGTTAGGAGACGATCAGAAGACGCCGTATGCTACTTACTTCTTGAAGGAAGAAGTCATCTATTGGTGGGAATCAGTAAAAGCTATGGAAATCACTCAGCAGGTTTCTTGGGAGAGATTTAAGAAGTTATTTCTGGACAAGTATTACCCTAAGTACATGCAGAATCAGATGGAGCTAAAATTTCTTGAGTTGAAGCAAGGAAACATGACTGTATTGGAGTATGAGAAGAAGTTCACTGAGTTGTCAAGGTTTGTGACAAAGTATACCGGCACTGAGGAGGAAAAAGCAAAGAAATTTCAGCAAGGATTGGAGCCTTGGGTCAGAGATAGGGTGGCTATGTTTGAGCTTGAAACTTATGCGGAAGTAGTACAGAAAGCTGCTCTGATTGAGAATAATGGGATGCAGTCAAGGAAAGAGAGGGATAACAAGAAGAGGAAGGTTCCATTTTATGGAGAAAAGTCTGAAGCCGGAAGTTTACAAGATCGGAATATAAAGAGGATTGGTTTCCAGAAGGGCGGAAATTTTCAAAAGAAGGGAAATTTGGGCAAAAGGCAAGAATCAAAAGGGAACAACCAGGCAAGCCAAGGGCAAGTTGGAGAAAACAGGTTCCAGAGACCGGAATGCAAGCACCGTGGAAGAAGGCACCCCGGAGTATGCAATAAGCTGAGCATGACCTGTTATAGGTGCAATCAGAAGGGACATTTGGCAAATGAGTGCAAGATGCCGAAGCCAGGAGTTACGTGCTACAAGTGTGGGAAGACTGGACACATGGCTAGGGAGTGTAAGGCAACAGGACCAGTAGCTCTGATGAACGTGGCAAGTACCAGTGCAAGCATACCAGCTGAGGTATTGGCATTACCTCCACCACCTACACCAACCCCACAAGCAACAGCAAGGACATTTGATTTGAAAATGAAGGATGCTGTAAAGAATTCGGAGGTGATAGCAGGTACACTTTTACTCAATAATGTCAAAGCTAAAGTATTGATTAATTCGGGAGCAACAAGATCTTTCATATCAGAATCTTTTGTTGATAAGCTCCAATGTGATAAAATGGTTATGAGTGAGGTAGTAAATGTGGTAATTGCGAACCAAGAGAAGATTCATATGAATCAATTTTGTCCAAAGTGTGAGATTGATATTTCGGGGTATAAGTTCTCAGCCGACTTGATACTCTTCAAGTTGGGAGAGTTTGATATAATTTTAGGAATGGATTGGTTAGGAGAGAATAGCGCTCAGATAAATTGTAAGACCAAGAGAGTGTATTTAAAGACGAAGAGTGGAGAGAAGGTAGTATTTAAGGGGTAGAGGCAAGAGCAACTATTTCTTACAATTGTTCAGGCTAAGAAGTTACTTAGAAAAGGTTGTGAGTCGTTCCTGGCATATGTAGTGGATTCAGAGAGAGGCAGCCTCAGCATGGAAGATATTCCTGTAGTTAGCGAGTTCCCCAATGTGTTTCCCGACGAACTACCAGGCTTACCACCAGATCGACAAATTGAGTTTGAGATCAACCTTGCTCCAGGCACGGAACCAGTTTTAAAGGCCCCGTATAGGATGGCACCAGCAGAAATGAAAGAGTTGGCGAGCCAGCTACAAGAATTATTGGATAAAGGAGTGATACGACCAATTACGTCGCCATGGGGAGCACCTGTTCTGTTTGTAAAGAAGAAAGATGGGAGTATGCGTCTATGCATAGATTACCGGGAGTTGAATCAGGTGACGATCAAGAACCGCTACCCGCTACCAAGGATAGATGACCTTTTTGATCAGTTAAAGGGAGCAAAATGCTTTTCGAAGATTGATTTGAGATCGGGATACCATCAATTAAAGATCAAAGAAGAAGATATTCCTAAGACTACATTCAGGACCAGATATGGGCATTATGAATTCCTAGTAATGCCGTTTGGATTGACCAACGCTCCGGCCACATTTATGGATCTGATGAATCGGGTATTTAAGAAGTATTTGGACAAATTTGTCATGGTATTCATTGATGACATCCTTGTTTATTCTAAGTCGGAAGAAGAACATAAGCAGCACCTCTGGATAGCATTGGAGATACTCCGACAAGAGAAGTTGTATGCCAAGTTTACCAAATGTGAGTTTTGGTTAAAGGAAGTTCAATTTTTGGGGCATGTCATTGGAAATGAGGGAGTTAAAGTGTATCCGGCAAAGATTGAGGCAGTTATGAGTTGGGAGAGGCTAAAGACTCCTACGGAAGTGCGAAGTTTTCTAGGATTGGCCGGATACTATAGAAGATTCGTCAAGGATTTTTCGAAGATCGCCACGCCATTGACCAAGTTAACCAGAAAGAATCAAAAGTTTGAATGGAGTGCAGAATGTGATGATAGCTTTCAAGAGTTGAAGCAAAAGTTGGTAACAGCTCCGGTGTTAATACTTTCAGACGATCAAGGGAACTTTGTAATTTTCAGCGACGCTTCATATAAGGGTTTGGGTTGTGTGTTGATGCAACACAGTAAAGTGATCGCATATGCATCAAGATAGTTGAAACTGCATGAGTTAAAGTACCCGACGCATGACTTGGAACTAGCCGCCATAGTGTTCGCACTTAAGATTTGGAGACATTACCTCTACGGAGAGAAGTATGAAATCTACACGGATCATAAGAGTTTAAAGTATAATTTTACTGAGAAAGAGCTCAATATGAGGCAGAGGAGATGGCTGGAATTGATCAAGGACTATGACTGTTTGATAAATTACCATCCTGGAAAGGCGAACGTAGTGGCCGATGCTCTGAGTAGGAAGGAGAGATTGAATATGATGATAACATCAAAAGAGTTATCTAAAGAAATCGAAAAATTAGAATTGGAACTTTGTGCTTATGGAAATGTCGAGGAAGTTTGTCGTGCAATGACCTTTCAGCCAACACTAGTAGAAAAGATAAAGAAGTGTTAAGAGGAAGTAATGGAAAAAGAGAAGAATCAGTTATCTGGAGAGGAGATTAATACTCAAAGGGATGAGCAAGGGATACTAAGGTATTCATCCAGAATATGGATTCCCCATGTACCTGAATTAAAGAATGAGATCCTCCATGAAGCCCATAATTCAAAATTTTCAATCCACCCGGGAAGCACCAAGATGTATCGAGACTTAAAGAAGAACTTTTGGTGGCCAAATATGAAGCGAGACGTGGCAGAATGGGTTGCGAAGTGCTATACTTGTCAGAAAGTAAAGGCAGAACATCAACGACCAAGCGGATTAATTCAGCCCCCGAAGATTCCAGAATGGAAATGGGAAAATATCACTATGGACTTTATAGTAGGACTACCGCGAATGAAATCCGGACATGACGCAATATGGGTTATAGTTGATCGTCTTACGAAGTCGGCGTATTTCCTTCCAATAAATGAGAAGTCGTCACTGGACAAGTTGGTTCATCTGCATGTGCGCGAAATCGTACTAAGGCATGGAGTACCCGTATCAATAGTTTCAGACAGAGATCCCCGATTTAACTCAAGATTCTGGAAGCAATTTCAGGAATGTCTTGGCACGAAGTTGAATATGAGCACGGTATACCACCCGCAGACTGATGGTCAGAGTGAAAGGACAATTCAAACAATCGAAGACATGTTGCGCAGTTGTGCAATCGATTTTGCAGGAAGTTGGGACGATCACTTGCCTTTGATTGAATTCTCTTACAACAACAGCTATCATTCCAGTATCGGCATGCCACCATACGAAGCTTTGTACGGGCGAAAATGTAGATCACCAACAAGTTGGGATGAAGTAGGAGAAGGAAGAATTCTCGGCTCGGATTTGGTATAACAGTTGCATGACTCGGTCAAGTTAATTCAGAAAAGGTTGCTTGCTGCTCAAGATAGACAGAGGAAGTATGCGGATCCAGCACATAAGGACGTTCAATTCTAAATTGGCGAAGCTGTGTTGCTGAAGGTGTCACCTAGAAAAGGGTTGATGAGATTTGGCAAGAAAGGGAAGTTAGCACCTAGATACATAGGTCCTTTTGAGATTTTGAGTCAAGTAGGAAAGGTGGCCTACGAGTTGGCCTTACCACCTCAGTATCAGCATGTGAATAATGTGTTCCATGTGTCGTTGCTTAAGAAGTACAATCCTGACGCTAGCCATGTGATAGAATATGAACCTGTAGAAATTCTGGCAGACCTGTCATTTGTGGAGCAACCGGTTAAAATACTCGACTGGCAAGTAAAGAGTCTTAGGAATAAGTCGATAAAGTTAGTAAAAGTGCTTTGGAGGAACCCTAAGGTCGAAGAATCGACTTGGGAGTTAGAGTCTGTTATGCGTTCCCGGTATCCTCATCTGTTCTCTTAGATTCTGGGGACAGAATCCCTTAAGGGGGAGAGGATGTTACGACCGGTATCTTCGTGTAATATTATTTATGGATTTGGTATAATATTAAAGTCAAATGAAAATATATTCAATGATTGTACGCTAGTGTGAGTGAAAATTTCTGCATTATAAATTTGCTTTGTGTAGTATATGATTTTTCAAAGCAAGAGTTTATTTAATTTCTTTATTTTTGATTTATAAGGAATATTCTAAGCTTTGGAAAAAATTTCTTTTAAAAGGTATTTTGTTCAAAAATTTTAAAAATGATTTTATAAAGTCTCTAAAAATCCAAGTTATTTTATGGTATAAATTTTATAATTTTTGAACTTGTATTTTATTTTATAAAAATAAATCATTATAAATTTTAGTTGTCATATTTATCAAATTACATAAGAGACCATGCATGCAAATCACCCTTCTATTCTCTCAAAGGGCAAATAAGACTTTTCCAACCCCACTAACTCATTTGATTATTACCAAATTACTACATTAGCCTTGCATGTAAAATGGCCTAACTTTAGCTAAAGGACATTTTTATAAGTTCTCACTTCCACTCATTATTTGTCAACCAAAAAGCATAAAACAAAAAAATCAAAGTGGGAGAAATCATTCCACTCATTCCACACTCCAACACACCACAAATTTTCTCTCTTTTCCCCCTCCCACCTTGCTCTCGGCCGAAGGCCAAATCCCCCACCCCCCTTCCATTTTTCAATTCATTCTTCATCTTCCCAAGTGTAAATCTTTTACCAAAATTCATCTTATATCCTTTCCAAGTGTTTTGAGACTTGGAAGTTGAAGTTCTGTGGATGCATGTGTAGTGCTTATGTGA
Source organism: Apium graveolens (assembly GCF_009905375.1). Lineage (NCBI taxonomy): Eukaryota > Viridiplantae > Streptophyta > Magnoliopsida > Apiales > Apiaceae > Apium > Apium graveolens. The sequence continues at coordinate 72,866,773 of NC_133654.1, forward strand.
TCTCCAAAGAGAAACTCTTGATTCTTGTGAATTCAAGAGCTCTCTATGAGATATATTATGTATATGTGCTAACTAAGTGTTTTATGGAGATATCATGCTTTAAATTCCTTTGCATGCTACTGAAATTTCATTATATATTTATGTTTAGCCATGCATGCTAGTTTTAAGACATTAAAATGATGATCAACCATGTTTTGCATGCTATTCTTTTCAAAATCATGTTGTTATGTTTAAAAATCTATAAATGCGAAATAGGTGTGCTTAATGTATATTGTTTCCATGATAAATTTCTTATTAATACTTAAAAGAAGTTATATTTCATGATTATTAAGGATGAGTATTAGGTGCAAGTCGATTTTGCAAGCATTTAAAACTTTATGCCTAGCCGAAATCTTGTTATGTGCTTTCCATGAGTTGCATGTTATATATTTAGTTGCATGTTTTTGTTTTTGGGCATGGATGATCTCACTCAAGGTTATTTTGAGAATAAGGGAGTTAGTTCAGTAGATTACCATGTATAAGTCTTGGTTTAAGTATTGAGTTGTTGTTAATTGAGTTTGTCAAGTCAAAACCTTGGAAAATGAGAGTTATAGTTTCTGCAGAAAATCAGTTTAGTACCCTGAGGTTTAGAGTGAGTTTTGACCATGTCATTGATGTGCACTTTGAGGCCCAAGACACCAGAAGTTAGTATTGGGAGTATACAAAAGGTTTTAGGAGTTGGTTGGAGGTTTGCATGTCATTTGGTTAGGTGCACAAGTAGAATAATAAAATCTGTCCAGCAGGGGACAATTTTGTTGCAACTTAGAAATAGGGAGATTTGACCATGTCATGGGTAGGCCCTCATTAGGCCCAATTGGGCCTTAGTTAGAGGGAGTGTCAGAGAATTTTTTCCAACCATAGTTCATAGGATATGATTTAGAACCATGTGTCACAAGTTAATTCAAGTCAGGGCGTTTTCTGCCCAGAAAAGCAGGGGAACCTTGGACTTTTAGCTTAGGCCCAAGAAGGCCCAAGCCAGGCCCTTGAGCCACATCAAGTTTTTGAGATGCCCTTAGGTCAGGAGAGTCTTGTGTAAAAGTTTTGAAGGAAAACTTCTAGTTTAAGAGTGCCTAATGCACTCAAGAAACCATAGTTGTCATTCTGAAATTTGCACCAGTGAGCACTTTCACTTATCACATAGTTTTAGAACACTTAGAAGTGAGTATTAGGTCGACCACCATAGCTGTAAGATAGTATAAGGTCAGTAGAGCAAAAAGCACAAGTAAGGGTCAATAGGTTTTGAATAATTTAGGAAAGGCACATCGAGTTAGGAAGCCAAAATTAGAGGATTTTGTCTAGTTTAGCGACCAAGTGACTTAAGTGGTGAGTCGAGATCATCCAAGCCTAGTGTTGCATTATGGTGTATATGGTGTTATTTGATATTAATATACGATATGTGATTATGTGGCTACGTGTGTATATTTGAAATATAAAGGTGGATATAAATTAGGTGCGTATAGGTCTAAGTGCCATCCATGTTTAATTTCGGGTTGTAAATAGGTTAAGATGGTAAGAATATATTATAATGAGGATTATTTTTATTTATGTAGGATCTCGAGACGAGGGAAAACTTGCCATAAAAGTCGAGTGAAGCTCCAGTTGCTCCTACCAGTCAGACTAGACCAGCCTATCTCAAGGCAAGTGATTCAACTTGACCTTCGTATTTACTATAAACAGTTCATCTATATATTGATGCAATTATCCTGAGTCATTTGATATGTTTTAAATCAAGAGTATCTTATGTTTATCTTTGAATCATATAGAAATGCCATGAAACCTCGAGTACGTATTGCAAGTAGTTCAAAAGTCTTATCATGACGGTATATTAAAGTAATTCGAATGCCATGATAAAATAAAGAGTTGTTATAGCACTCGGTTGATCCTCTTGATTACCATGCTAATGATTCCTAAGTAATGATATCTCATCCTGATACTTGAATCCCTATAGAACGTTACCTTGATACCTAAAAGCCAGATATTTATCAAAGTTGTCCCTAATTGATTGATACCCCTCTTTCTTATCCTAAAGCTTGTCAATTCTGATATATCCTGAGCTAAAAAAATCATTTCTTCATACCTTAACACCCTTAGTATTCATGAAGCTTACATTCTTGATGATCCAGCACTTGAACCTTGATGAGAAACCATTGCTTTAAGCCCAATTGGCACTTCCTTTCATGATATCCAATAGCCTCACTAAATTCCCTTGTCCAAACTTTGATACATGAAAACCATTCAGTTACCCTAATAGAGTTTAGTTTTGTGAATCATGGCTCTGAGATTTTGTACCATATTTCCCGTGTTTCGAGTTGATCTATAATACCTTGATAAAAATGTTTACTGTTAAAAGAGACTTTTTTATAATTCGGCATCAGTTTTTTTGAAATAAATAAAATGTGGGTTTTCAGTCCCAAAGGGGGATAAATGTTTTCTTTGAATAGTGGATCTGGACTGAGACGCGAGTCCTTTCCACACTTATATTAGGCTTAAAAGTTGCCTAGGGATTCCCGTTAATGTTTTAGAACCCAGCGAGGTTCGGGATTACTTCGCGGCTGATCACCGGCTGTAATCCGTAGCGTCACAAAATGATTTTGATTAAGATATGATTTTAAAATTGTTTTGATACAAGCAAAATGATGCCATCTCACATAGTTCTATCTCTCGTTATCATTGGTTATGTCTTTCCATTGTCATTCTTAAAGGTATATCCCGATTTATGTTTGTGTCATACTGTTAGCACTTGTTGAGCATTTGGCTCACTTCTTGCTTTACCCTGATATTACAGCTAGCAGCTATGGTTAGATTCAAGCAGACTGCCCGTAAGACCTGTGATGCTAATGCTTATGTTCGAGCGCAGGTAGAATAAGTAATAATAGTTTGTGTGAGGACTCGGTACTTTTAATCAGATGTAATAGTTGGTAGTGTTGGGCTGTTCCAAACCCTAAACTGTAAGATCTTGGAGTTGGTTGTGTATTCTTCATTTAAAATATTGTAATAGTTATATTTAATTTGCTGTTTAAGTTGGGGGTGTGACAATCTTTCAAAAAGTTAACGACAACCATGAGGGTAGTACAATCATACATTTTGACAATAATAGAGAAGCTGACTACCACCAAATTGAAGAACAACGTGATATGATATTTAGACATGGACGAAGTAACAGATGGAGAACAACATGAGACTGATGGACTGAATATGATCAACATGGATAAGAATGAAAAACTACAATGAATAAAACAAGTACTTAAGATCCAAACAATGAGGATATAGAAGAAGGACGTAATGCAAGCCGTGATAAGTGAAAAACAAAATCAGGGCACGAAATCTCCAAGTCACATGGGCACGTTCCAGAGTATAAAGAGCGGGAAGTACATGAGATAAGGAATATAATACAAAAAATTCACGATTACCTAAAGCCCTTAGAAGAGGCAACACCTGCAAGTTATGTTGATTCTCTATTTATAGATGACATCATCCTAATCGACTCACTCAATCTGCGGTATGCAAGAAGGCGACAATTTGAGAAGGCGACAAGCAACATGTACTACATTGTCCAAAGTTATAGAGAACATCTACGATATTAAGACTCAGCAAGTAAAAGGTGACTACACGTATTGGCGACATGCTAATGATGATCATAAAGGTGTTTTGATGATGACTAATAGGGTTTCAACCCTTAACAATTAGTTGATAAAGTATTTCTACAAGATAATGAATGACATACCAGGCAAAGCCATGATATAAATAAGAATTGAAGAAGCCATACATGAAGATAGAACAACTAACACTCTAGTAAGAGGTCGACGATACACAATTAGAGAGACTACAAACCCGGGGAAAACGAGAAGAGGAGAATGACAGTTCTATATAAAGGCGCACATAATGTGACATGTCCTTATACTAATAAGATGTACATTCAGAGAGGGAGTTCAAATTCTTCGACTTATTGATAGATTTACATGTTGACATGATAGTCAATACAATGCCTGGGCAGAATTGTTGGCACTACTGGAAGCATCCAACAACTTCACTTGATTCAACTATAACCTGCATACAAAAAGAATTTAACAATTACAACAAACAAAGATGTCTATTTTCCATATGAAACATGGGATCACCGCTGCTTAAATGACTTGTCATGTCTAATAATGACGACATGAACTATGGAACACAGCTGATCATGTTGAACACTTCATAGAAGCTTTTGAGCTGACATCTTTCAGACATCTCCAAATAAGTTCTTGGAAGTTGGAACGTAATCTAGTTGAAGGCTCGTCATATGTAACGTCCTTATGACAATCTCTTTTCAAAAACTCTAGTACGGTATGTTCCTCTATAAATTTCTTTCTTTTTGTGTTTATTTAAACAAGTATGCAATATGTTTGCCTTCGATAATAAATGATATCTTCTTTGCAACTTATATGTCTTATGTGAAAGTACATTTGATTATACATGTTCAATACAACATATGTCATATATGCCTATCTGTAGTGCCTTATGCGAATGTTTTTCTCATATGATGGATTTATTATGCTTTATAAACCTCTTAAATTTAATTAATCATATGCATTGCATATCGTACATGATGCAAATATATAACGAGTACAACGCACAGGGAAATATGTTGAGTGGCATTTATGACACCTTATAACATTCCATTAAGCTTTGAATTGGTGTATTTGTACTCAAGTTGTTGTTGTTTTAATGTGTTTTCTAGTGTTTTTGCATTTCAGGCATTAATCCGGAATTCAGGAGAATTAACATTAATTTGATGCTAATATGGTGTTAGGATGGTGTCAAAGGAATAAAGCTTGGGAAACCAACTCATTGCAGCAAGACAAGGAAGAAAGCAGAATTTTATCCAGGAGGCTAGCGCGCCCGCGCTGTCATAGCACGCAGCCGCGCCCAAACTTCAGAGACACAGCGCGTCCGCGCTAATCAATCACGCGCCCGCGCCGATTCGGGATGTTAAAATCCTGATACTACTTGGCTTCTGTTTGGAGGACTTCTACTTTGCATGGGCTGTTATATATAGCTAAATAAAAGACGTTTTAACAGAGATAGACGTAACAGAGCTTAAGGAGAAGACGACAAGAAAACCTATAGCACAATTCAACGATGGCGAAGAAGATCTATTTTATTCTTGTGAATCTTTGTTCTAAGTTGTAATCTTGGATGCTCGTTCCTTGTTTTGTTGAACCTAATACTCTAGATTTCGTACTTGGTTTACTATTTGTTTATAAAGACTACGTTTATTATACCATGCTTTCATCGGAACCCACGATGATGATGAGTCCGATTATAGGCTAATCGTTATCGGGGTTCTAGCGGATTTACTTATGGATTTCTTTAGTTGATTTGTTTCGATGCCTTAGTATGTGGTGATCCTATGATAACCTAGTATTGGTTGTGCTTATTCATCTTATGAGCGTCGCGAACTTATAAGATAGCTTGTTAATTCTCAATGAAGCGACAATGAATTTAAGGATTTAGAACTTGCCATGCTAGCATAGGTTCATGTGTTATTGTTATGCATGATTCGTAGGTAATTTTAACCATCTTACTTTCCCTGTGTAATCATGATAGATTGTGCATTAAACCGTTATGTTGTCAAATTCTATAGACATATAGGGTCTCAATATAATTGGTGTCTATTCACCTTCTATCTCTTTTGTGGATGTCTAGTAGTATGGTATTCGTGCAACGAAGTTGGCGTTTATCAGTCTCGTGTTATCTGATTAGTGTCATCACCATTACATGCTAAGGTTAAGAGCGAAAAGGCTATTGAATAAAGTACTAATAAAGTTAGAATTCTATGTTTGTGTCATATATTATTCAACTCTCTTTACTCTCTTTAGTTAACGTTCTCTAGTATAATTCACAATAGTTAATCTTAGTATAATCAAAACTAAATTTTTTATTCGTCTTAGTATTGAATAATAGCCATATCATTGTTGCATAAGTGCATAAATCACAAAGTTAATCTAAGCCAGTCTTGGTGGGAACGAATCTGATTTATATCTTATACTACTTGCGAACGCGTATAGTTGCGTGAATTTTAGCACGTGTTTAACAACTAACAAGTTTTTGGCGCCGCTACCAGGGAAAGGTGTTAACTTTTAGTTTATGTGTTTGCATCAGTGATCGTTAAAGTTCATTGACTCGGACATTGTTACTTACCTCCTCTTTTCTTTCTCGTATTTCAGGTACTCTAACGAGCGTGTATGCATACGCGTTCGCGGGCTCGTAAGAGAAATCTGGATCAAGCCGAGGAAGAAGTTGTAGTGATTCGAAGGGAAGTTTTTGAGGATGAAGAGAAAGTAAAAGAAGAAGAGAAAGTCGAGGAACCAGCTTTGGTAGTGATGGGAGATCAAGCAGAAAATCGTAAGGCTCTGATGGACTATTCTCAGCCTAAGATCAATGATATTCAGTCAAGCATCATCAGACCAACTATCTCGGCTAACACCTTTGAGATCAAGTCAAGCATGATTCAGATGATACAGAACTCAGTTCAGTTTGGGGGTTCTCCTACAGAAGACCCCAACATGCACATCAGGAATTTCATCGAGATCTGCGACACTTTCAAGTTCAATGGGGTGACTGAAGATGCTATCAAGCTGCGACTCTTCCCATTCTCTCAGAGGGATAAAGCAAAGTGTTGGTTACATTTTCTACCACCAGGGTCTATCACCAAATGGGAGGATCTAGCTCAAACGTTTCTCACTAAATTCTTTCCTATGGTGAAGACTGCTGCAATCAGGAATGATCTTACTCAGTTTGCTCAGCAAACTGGAGAATCTCTGTGTGAGGTTTGGGATCGATATAAGGAGATGCTAAGGAAGTGCCCACACCATGGCATGCCTGATTGGATGATTATAAACTGTTTCTATAATGGATTGGGTGCTACTTCTAGACCCATGCTCGATGCAGCATCAGAAGGAGCCCTGTGGGCTAAGAGCTACAATGAAGCGTATGAATTGATCGAACTGATGGCTGCTAATGAATACCAGAATCCTTCCCAGAGATTAACTCAGGATAAAGTAGCAGGAATTCTGGAGTTGGATGTAGCAACTGCTATAGCTGCCCAACTTAAGGCTTTGATTATGAAGGTGGACACTTTGGCTAATTATGGAGTTAATCAAATCACTAGTGTCTGTGAGCTTTGTGCGGGTGCCCATGAGACTGATGAGTGTGCTATTTCTAGTGAATCAGCTCAGTTCGTGAGCAACTTTCAGAGGTCGTGACAACCTGTGCCAGCCATCTATCATCTGAACAACCGCAATCATCCTAATTTCAGCTGGAGCAACACTCAGAATGCGGTTCAACATCCTTATCAGCAAAGCAGTACAACCCCCTAGTTTCCAACAACTGCAATATGCACCAAGACAGCAGCTCCAGCTACAATAAGTGAATGAAAAATCTGAATTGGAGGAGTTGAGGCTCATGTGCAAGAGCCAAGCTGTTTCTATCAAGACTTTGGAGAATCGGATTGGGTAGATTGCTAATGCATTATTGAATTGTAAAGGAGCATGTAAAGGAAATTTGAATTGGTGTATTTGTACTCAAGTTGTTGGTATTTTAATGTGTTCTCTAATGTTTTTGTATTTCAGGCATTAATCCGGAATTCAGGAGAATTAGCATTAATTTGATGCTAATATGGTGCTAGGATGGTGTCAAAGGAATAAAGCTCGGAAAACCAACTCATTGCAGCAAGAAAAAGAAGAAAACATAATTTTATCCAGGAGGCTAGCGCGCCCGCGCCCAAACTTCAGAGACACAGCGTGCCCACAGTGATCAAGCGCGCGGCCGCGCCAGTTCGGGATGTTAAAATCCTGATTCTACTTGGCTTCTGTTTGTAGGACTTCTACTTTGCATGGCGTAATATCCGGGATATATCGTGTAATTATTTTGCTATTAAATAATTATTATATGTGTCCAATTTCTATTCTGTGAATTAATTGTTAAGTGTTATCTGTATTTGAATATTCAAAAATAATATTAATTGAGTATTTTAATTTTTATATGTCCAAATTAAAATATAGATAATTCTCATATCTTCCTAATTATTTTTATGTTGATTTATGAATTTATAAGAATCATATGAAATTTATAAAATCTTTTTCCGGGTATTTAAAATCTATTTTATAAAAACGAGAACCAACTGACGTCACCCGTTGTTACGTTTTTGGAACCCGGAACTCTTCAGAGAACTCCTTCCTAACCTAATGGTAATATTCTGAGTATTTTCCATGTTTCGACTTTTTCGATCTGGCGTACGGTTTGTCCTGCGCGGGTCCCGACGCAATATTTTCGATACAATATTCATTTCGGTAAATCAACAAAACTCGTATTTTTGATAAACGGGAGCTTTTTATTAAACTATCACAATTATCACTTCGTAATACGTGTAACTAGGCGCTGAGACCAAGACCGCAGTACAAATTGTACTGATTTGGATAATTATCCCGAAAACCGATACCGTTTGGATCAGTTTTTATAAATAAACGTACCGTTTTATATCCGGAATGATCCAACGGGATACTAATTTTCCGTAAATATAAATAGCCTTTACCCGTATTTTATTTCGTATCAAAATCATTTACAGACAGATAATTATATAATTTTCAGAGCAAAACCCTAATTTCATAAACTGCTCTAAGAATCAAACAAGCTTTTGGAGGTGTTATTGAATTCTGTTTGAAAATCTCGAGTAACCAATCTGAAGGTCTTGAAGAGCTCTACCAGATTCTGTAATCCATACACCTGCAGAAATCAAGGTTATTTTTCTATAATTTTATTTATTTTCGAATTAATTTTAGTAAAAATATGAATTTTTGTTCGGATGATTGTTTGTATGATTTGATAATTGCATGTTGTAGAGCTTGTTTTCCTGATGATTTTGATATATTATACGTCTTATTTGGAGTTCAATAACATGTTCAAATTTGGGTATGATTTTCGAATTTTAAAATTAGGGTTTATAACCCGTATGAATGTTCTTAATTGAAATTTGGGGGTTTCATTTTCTGGAATGGATTGATGTTGTGATATAGTGAGTTGTGTTCTCTGTGAAATTTGCAATCCAGTCGTATAAGTTTCATGAATCAACGAGGTCTGTAGAGAAGGGAGTTGTGTTTTGAATATTTCCGAAGTTCGCCGGAAACTGGCAAACTTCACGGCCAAATTTCGGCCAACTCAGGGACTGTTAGGTTGATTTGTTGGCATGGGTGTGTTCTAGGTGAATTGTAGTTGTGATCTGGAGGTGGTGGTGGCCTGAGCACCCCTGTATCGTGTTCTCCGGTGAGACAGGGTGTTTTCCGGCGACCCCCTGTAAAAATTGCAGTTTGGTACCTGCACTTTTGGGGACGATACAGTTAGGTCCCTGAAGTTTCCAGACTTTGCAAATTTAGGATTCCTGTTTTAAAAATGTTTAAAAATCATTTCCTATTTATTTTTATTAGAAAAATTCGTTTTTAATTTCTGAAAATTCTAAAAACTATTATTTTAATTCCGAAAATTATTTTTAATTCAAAAATAAATCTGAATTATTTAGTTAATTAATTTCACTTAATTTTTAATTGATTAATTGGTCAATTAATTCAAAAATTAATTGATTAATTGATTTAATTAATTATTAATTGATTTTAATTAATTATTTAATTAAATTTAATTATTTAAAAATGATTTAAAAATTCCGAAAAATAGTTTCAAGCTTTAAAATATTATTCTAAATTATTTCCAAGGCTCGATAATTATTATAAAATTGTTTCGAAGCCAGAATTGGCTAACCGAACCCTGTTTATTAACCCGAAATTGATCCAACGACCCGTTTTAATTCCGAAAAATGTTTTAAAAATCATTTTAAATACCAGAAAGCCAATTTATGACTCAAAACTTCTTTATAAATGATATGTCATTGATTATGTGACGTATTATGTGTTATATGTGATTTGTTGGTTGACTGTCGGTCTCTATATTCGATGTGTACTTGTTTATTGCATAACTTTCAATCCGTTAATCGCATTTGGGTGAAACGAAGGGTAGATAGAAGTATGTGATGAATAGAGTCGTATGAGTTGATTATTGAGAGATGTTTATGATATGTGAGCAGAAAAGGCAAAACATAGGAAAAGGAAACAGGTAGTTGAGGAGTAAGGCGGTTGAGATTGGAAGCGAGTACAGTGTAGTAAGCTAACACCAGGCAAGTGTTCTGAACTTTCTCGAGATATTGTAGTGATTGATAGTCCTGTTCTAAATTGCAAGTGCTTTGAAGCACTAAAACCCAAATCCTGATTCCAGTTTTGATCTTGAGCCGTAAACCTTATTCTTTCTAAGCCATTGATTATTGCATACCCGAATACGAACCTCAAGCACACGATACTACTCTACAAATACACACAAACTAAATACCGAACACTGAATCGAATTACCTACACACTCAAACCATTGTATCCTATGCTTTGAAAGGAAAAATCCTTGAAACGTTGAAATACTGATTCCTTTGTTATCTAATTCTTTCATTACCCAACAGCTAAGCTTTGAAAATGCCATATTGATCCTCATGAACACTGAAACCATTTCATTATGAAACATCCAATGTTGTTAATGATCCTGTTTATTGTTTATTATTGCTTATTCTGTTATTATGTTAGAATTAGATTGTTTTTATAAAATTGTGGACCAGATTCGTGGTCAGACCATATAATGGTCAAGTTAGGCCAATGTGTGCCTTGGATCAAGTAGTTAGAGCAATGCTGTGTGCTTTGCTCGGGGTTAGTACGTGACTGATCAGCAGCCTAACCTTGGTTTTTAAAATGAAAGTATAATGTCCAATTCTAAATCATAATTCATTGTTCACTTGATATCCTAACCATTTTCACCTGATGATCATTATTCTCAGTTTTGTCATTGTGACTTGCTGAGATAGTTAGCTCATTTGTGCGATATTGTTTATGTTCTTTTCCAGTTAAGAAGGAACAGGTTGGTAACGAGGATCCCCAGTCCAACGCGAGAGCTAGGGGTTCAGGTTGATCGAGCTGAGCTAGTAGGCTTCTTTTGGGATAATATAAGTTTGTAAAAGTTTGTAATAATGTTTAATACTCAGTTCTGAGTTTGGATAGTTGGGGTTTGAACGGGTTGTAATATAAGTGTGTGTTCGGCTTGTGTGCTTACTTTAACCTGTTGCGGTCCGTGGTAGTTGGTAAGTAGGGTCACTGCATATTATTATTATCTTTATTATTGTTATAAGCAGGTTCTGACCCGGGTTTGGAGGGCGCCACAGGTTTGGTATCAGAGCTACAGGTTATAAGTCACTGACACAAGCCTAGGTTGACGGGAATGGGTAGAGGGTTAGGATTAGAAGTAAGGAATAGAATGATAGAACGTCGAGAGGTTGAGTGTTACGGTACAACCGGTATTAGTATAATTCACGTCGTGGTTCGAGATTCTTATATTGCGATATGATTTCAGATAGTAGCGATGGCCGACACTTTTATCCCCGTATCAGCTGAGCACTCAGAGCCTTCAGTTGGAGCACCATCATCAGATCTACGTCCTGTTATTCCACCAGCATTGGCTATTCTACCTCCACCTGTGTTGCAGCCCGTACCACTGCAGGCTATTCCACCCCCAGGCATGAGGCTCCCTGTTAGAGGACCCCCACTTGCTGATTCAGGCTTTACTGGTCATTCAGTCATAGGAATACCTTTCCAGTTCTCTTCCTATCCTGTCCTATATCATCAGTTTGAGGCCTGCCTTATGGAGCAGCGGTTCCTTCAGGGTCAGATTCAGGAGTTACTACATATTATGCGTACCAGAGAGGTTGGGAGTGGTGAGAGGCGACTCAGAGAGAGGCTACAGGCATTTCGTAGGACAGCTGCAGTGAGGATTGCTGAGGCTACACATGAGGACATCACCCCTGATTTCTTAGTGGAGTGGGCTAAGTGGGTTCTAGAAGAGCTTGAGGAGATTGGAGGTCCAGACCTGCCATGAGTCAGAGATCCAGAGATAGAGATGCTGAGCAGTGTTGTTATGGTTACATAGTATGTACAGTAGTGTGTAGTGTGTATCAGTAAGCTTTTGAGTTGTATTTACAGACTAGCTATGTTGACTAGTGAGTAGGTTGTTGTACCCTTTTGCTTTTACTTTCGAAGTGTCTTTACGCTTGTACTACCCAAAACTTTTGATCTATATATATTAGTACCTTTTTCTTTCCATTACTGTCATTTCCCTTATTACACATGTTTTACTTTACCTTATTTATTGCACCAGTTATACCCTGTAATACCATGTACCCTGTTTTTCATAACTGCTTATATTCTGTAAAGAAGCATGCAATTTACTTAGTTACAACTGTTTTCAAAAAGAGATATTTCTGTTTTACAAAACTTTTCTTTTATACAAAAGATTTGATTCAAAAGCTAAATAAGTTGTTTGATTCTTTACAGAAAATGCCTCCCAGAAGAAATACCCGCACCAATACCCAGAATGAAGAAACTAACAACAATAACAACCAAGATGATACAAACCCGAATGTGAACCCAGGACCCATAGACCCAGCAATAGCCCAGATTCTTCAAATCTTTGCCCAACAAACAGTTCACCTGGCACAACAACAAAAAGACAGACCAATCCCCAGGTAACTTTCAAAACTTTTCAAGCAATAAATCCACCAAAATTCAAGGGTTCCTTAGAGCCGATTGAAGCAAATGTGTGGTTAAAGGAAATAGAGAATGCATTTGCCTTGGTAAAAGTGAAAGATGAGCAAAAGATTGAGTTTGCAAGTTACTATTTGAAGAATGAGGCCACCTATTGGTGGGAGATGGTGAAGACATTGGAAGGTACAAAAGCTATTACTTGGGAGAGGTTTAAGGAATTGTTTCTAGAAAAGTATTTTCCTCAGTTTGTCCAAGATCAGATGGAGCTAAAGTTTTTAGAATTGAAGCAAGGGAATATGTCGGTGGTAGATTATGAAAGTAAGTTTGAAGAATTGTCAAGGTATGTGTCGTCGTATGTGGATACTGACAAGAAGAAAGCTAAGAGATTCCAGCAAGGCTTGAAGCCATGGATCAGAGGGAAGGTAGCTATTTTTGAATTGGAGACCTATACAGGAGTGGTACAGAAGGCCATGATCACGGAGACAGAGAGTGAGATGTCACAGAAGGAGAAAGAAAGTAAGAAAAGGAAAGTTGAGGGAAGTGAGGGTTAGTTACAACCAGGGAAGTTTCCAAATTTTAAGAAGGGCAAGTTTCAGCCAGGGAGAAATTTTAATTTCAGGAGACAGAATACAGGCGACGGAGGCCAAGGCAACCGTCCAGTTAATGTGAATCAGCCAAATCAGTTGAGACTAACTTTTCCAGATTGTCAAGTTTGTGGAAAGAAGCATGGAGGAGTTTGTAATAAGTTGAATGTGGTATGTTTCAAATGCAACCAGAAAGGGCACTATTCGAGGGAGTGCCGAAATCAGCCAGCAAATAAGGATCAGTCTATCCGGAATCCAGCAGCGAAGGTTCCAGCCATTGGATTTACGTGCTTCAAATGTGGAAAGCCAGGACATATGGTCAGGGATTGCAAGACACCAGCCCCAGTCAGTAATGCATTGAGGATTATGGGATCTACCCCAACAGTGAATGAGACTCCAAGGGCTAGAGTTTTTGACATGTCTGTGAAGGATGCTATCCAAGATATAGATGTCGTGGCAGGTACGCTTAATGTGAATTCTTTATGTGCCAAAGTGTTAATAGATTCGGGAGCAACTCGATCGTTTATTTCACAGGATTTTGTTAGTAAGTTAAATTGTCCAGTTGAGTATTTAAATGAAATAATAACTGTGGAATTAGCAAATCAAGAACGTATATATGTTAATCAAGTTTGTGGGAATTGTGAGATTGAGATCTCTGGTAGTAAATTTTGTGTAGATTTGATACCATTTAAGTTAGGAGAATTTGACGTTATATTAGGGATGGATTGGTTATCTAAGCATGATGCCCAGATAGATTGTCGAAATAAGAAGGTAATGGTGAAAATGCCAGACGAAAGGATAGTAACGTTCAAGGGCTAGAAGCAAGTAAAGAAGTTCTTAACAATGATTCAAGCTAAAAAGTTATTACGGCAAGGATACGAGCATTTCGTAGCGAATGTGATCGATAGAAGTCAGGAACCAGCAAAAATTGATGATATTCCAGTAGTAAATGAATTTCCAGACGTGTTTCCCGATGAATTACCAGGACTTCCTCCAGATAGAGAAATTGAATTTGCGATCGACTTAGCACCTAGAACAGAACCAGTATCCAAGGCCCCGTATAGAATGGCGCCCGTTGAGATGAAAGAGTTAACAAAGCAATTGCAAGAGCTGTTAGAGAAAGGAGTAATCAGACCCAGTGTGTCCCCGTGGGGAGCACCGGTATTATTTGTCAAGAAGAAAGATGGAAGCATGAGACTGTGCATTGACTATAGGGAGCTCAATAAGCTTACAATCAAGAACAAGTATCCGTTACCTAGAATCAACAATTTATTTGACCAATTGAAGGGAGCCAAGTATTTCTCCAAAATTGATTTAAGATCGGGATTTCATCAACTGAAGATCAAGCCAGAAGATATACCAAAGACAGCTTTCCGAACAAGCTACGGACATTATGAATTTTAGTAATGTCTTTTGGATTAACCAATTCCCCGGCAGCATTTATAGACCTGATGAACATAATTTTCAAGGAATATTTGGATAAGTTCGTTATTGTATTTATAGATGATATTTTGATCTATTCAAAGACGGAAGATGATCATGCGGAACATTTAAGAATAGTTTTGGAGATTTTAAGGAAAAAGAAGTTATATGCTAAATTCTCGAAGTGTGAGTTTTGGCTACAGGAAGTTCAGTTCTTAGGACACATAGTTAGTAATGAAGGGATCAAAGTGGACCCGGCAAAGATCGAGGCAATTACGAATTGGGATAGACCGAGAAAACCCACCGAGGTAAGAAGTTTCTTGGGATTGACAGAATATTATCAAAGATTCGTCCAGAATTTCTCAAGAATTGCAACACCATTGACAAAGCTTACACGGAAGAATGAAAAGTTTATATGGGACGATAAGTGCGAAGAGAGTTTTCAGGAGTTGAAGCGAAGATTAATCACGGCACCTGTTTTGTCACTTCCAGACGATCAAGGGAATTTCGTAATTTATAGCGATGCTTCTCATAAAGGATTAGGATGTGTTCTTATGCAACATGACCAGGTGATTGCGTATGCATCAAGGTAATTGAAACCACACGAACAGAAGTATCCTACTCATGATTTGGAGCTAGCAGCTATAGTGTTTGCTTTGAAGATTTGGAGACATTACCTATATGGAGAGAAGTGTGAGATTTATACGGATCACAAAAGTTTGAAGTATATATTCACCCAGAAGGAACTTAATATGAGGCAAAGGAGATGGTTAGAATTGATCAAAGATTATGATTGCTCGATTAATTATCATCCCGGTAAAGCGAACGTTGTAGCGGACGCGTTAAGTCGGAAGGAAAGGTTAAATGAGTTATCAGTACCTGAAGAGATATGTAAGGAATTTTAGAGATTGGAATTGGAGATTAGAGTTTGCAAGCCTGAAGAAGCGAAAGTGTACAGTATGACTTTCCAGCCGGATTTGCTGGAGAAAATAAAGAAATGTCAGGAAGATGTAATGGATCAAGATATAAATCGTTTGGTAGGTGAAGAGCTATGCACGCAAAAGGATGATCAAGGTATTCTGAGGTTTTCATCTACAATTTGGATTCCACCAGTGACGGAGCTGAAAAATGAAATTTTACAAGAGGCACAAAGTTCAAGATATTCCATCCATCCAGGGAGTACCAAAATGTACAGAGATTTAAAGAAGAATTATTGGTGGCCAGACATGAAGAGGGAAATTGTGGAATGGGTTAGCAAATGTTATACCTGTCAGAGAGTTAAAGTAGAGCATCAGAGACCAAGTGGATTGTTACAGCCATTGGAGATTCCAGAGTGGAAGTGGGAACATATTGCCATGGATTTTATAGTTGGATTACCAAGAACAAGGGCTAAGCATGATGCCATTTGGGTTATAGTGGATAGACTTACCAAGTCAGCTCATTTTCTGCCTATAAATGAAAGATTTTTGCTCGACAAGTTAGTCCATATGTACCTGAAGGAAATCGTAATTCGTCATGGAGTTCCTGTGTCTATCGTATCTGATCGAGATCCAAGATTTAACTCGAGATTTTGGAAGAGTTTTCAAGAATGTTTGGGAACAAGACTGAATATGAGTATGGCCTATCACCCCCAGACGGACGACCAAAGTGAAAGAACGATCCAGACAATCGAGGACATGTTACGCGTTTGTGCTATTGATTTTAAAGGAAGTTGGGACGAGCATTTACCCCTGGTAGAGTTTGCTTATAATAACAGTTATCACGCCAGTATTGGTATGCCACCCTATGAAGCCCTTTATGGACGCAAATGCAGATCTCCAGTATATTGGGATGAAGTAGGAGAACGCAAGATACTTGGACCTGAACTGGTACAGCAGACAAAGGAAATTGTTGAAGTTATCCAGAAGAGATTGATAGCCGCACAAGATCGTCAAAGGAAATATGCAGACTAGTCAAGGAAAGACATAGAATTTGAAGAAGGAAGCTTGGTATTACTGAAAGTATCACCGTGGAAAGGACTAACAAGGTTTGGGAAGAAAGGAAAGCTAAGTCCAAGATATGTCGGACCTTTTGAGATCCTAAAGCGCGTTGGCAAAGTAGCTTACGAGTTGGCGTTACCACCTCACATGGAGCACATTCACAATGTTTTTCACGAATCAATGCTTAAGAAGTACAATCCAGACTCCAAGCATGTAATAGAATATGAGCCAATAGAGCTTCAGGCAGATTTGTCATATGTAGAAAGTCCGATAGAGATTCTAGAGGAGAGAGAGAAAGTATTAAGAAATAAAGTGGTAAAGTTAGTAAGAGTTTTGTGGAAAAAACCCAAAGGTTGAAGAGTCAACCTGGGAGTTAGAAAGTGATATGAGAAAAAAGTACCCTCATTTGTTTTCTTAGGAGATTCTGAGGATAGAATCCTTTTAAGGGGGGGAGGATGTAATATCTGGGATATATCGTGTAATTATTTTGCTATTAAATAATTATTATATGTGTCCAGTATTTATTCTGTGAATTAATTGTTAAGTGTTATTTGTATTTGGATATTCAAAAATAATATTAATTGAGTATTTTAATTTTTATATGTCCAAAATAAAATATAGATAATTGTTATATCTTTCTAATTATTTTTATGTTGATTTA
Source organism: Apium graveolens (assembly GCF_009905375.1). Lineage (NCBI taxonomy): Eukaryota > Viridiplantae > Streptophyta > Magnoliopsida > Apiales > Apiaceae > Apium > Apium graveolens. Next base: position 72,884,114 of record NC_133654.1, read on the forward strand.
TGAATTTATAAGAATCATATGAAATTTATAAAATCTTTTTCCGCGTATTTAAAATCTATTTTATAAAAACGGGAACCAACTGACGTCACCCGTTGTTATATTTTTGGAACCCGAAACTCTTCCGAGAACTCCTTCCTAACCTAATTGTAATATTCCGAGCATTTTCCATGTTTCGACTTTTTCGATCCGGCGTACGGTTTGTCCTGCGCGGGTCCTGGCGTAATATTTTCGATACAATATTTATTTCGGTAAATCAATAAAACTCGTATTTTCGATAAACGAGAGCTTTTTATTAAACTATCACAATTATCACTTCGTAATACATGTAACCAGGCGCTGAGACCAAGACCGTAGTACAAATTGTACTGATTTGGATAATTATCCCGAAAACCGATACCGTTTGGATCAGTTTTGATAAATAAACATACTGTTTTATATCCGGAATGATCCAACAGGATACTAATTTTCCGTAAATATAAATAGCCTTTACCCGTATTTTATTTCGTATCAAAATCATTTGCAGACAGATAATTATATAATTTTCAGAGAAAAACCCTAATTTCATAAACTGCTCTAAGAATCAAACAAGCTTTTGGAGGTGTTATTGAATTCGGTTTGGAAAGCTCGAGTAACCAATCTGAAGGTCTTGAAGAGCTCTACCAGATTCTGTAATCCATACACCTGCAGAAATCAAGGTTATTTTTCTATAATTTTATTTATTTTCGAATTAATTTTATTAAAAATATGAATTTTTGTTCGGATGATTGTTTGTATGATTTGATGATTGCATGTTGTAGAGCTTATTTTCCTGATGATTTTGATATATTATACGTATGATTTGGAGTTCAATAACATGTTCAAATTTTGGTTTGATTTTCGAATTTTAAAATTAGGGTTTATAACCCGTATGAATGTTCATAATTGAAATTTGGGGGTTTCTTATTCTGGAATGGATTGATGTTGTGATATAGTGGGTTGTGTTCTCTGTGAAATTTGCAATCCAGTCGTATAAGTTTCATGAATCAACGAGGTCTGTAGAGAAGGGAGTTGTATTTTGAATATTTCCGAAGTTCGCCGGAAACTGGCAAACTTCACGGCCAAATTCCGGCCAACTCAGGGACTGTTAGGTTGATTTGTTGGCATGGGTGTGTTCCTGGTGAAGTGTAGTTGTGATCTGGAGGTGGTGGTGGCCTGAACACCCCTGGATCGTGTTCTCCGGCGAGACAGGGTGTTTTCCGGCGACCCCCTGTAAAAATTGCAGTTTGGTACCTGAACTTTTAAGAACGATACAGTTAGGTCCCTGAAGTTTCCAGACTTTGCAAATTTAGGATTCCTGTTTTAAAAATGTTTAAAAATCATATTTCCTATTTATTTTTATTAGAAAAAATCGTTTTTAATTTCTGAAAATTCTAATAACTATTATTTTAATTCCGAAAATTATTTTTAATTCAAAAATAAATCTGAATTATTTAGTTAATTAATTTCAGTTAATTTTTAATTGATTAATTGGTCAATTAATTAGAAAATTAATTGATTAATTGATTTAATTAATTATTAATTGATTTTAATTAATTATATAATTAAATTTAATTATTTAAAAATGATTTAAAAATTCCGAAAAATAGTTTCGAGCTTTAAAATATTATGCTAAATTATTTCCAAGGCTCAATAATTATTATAAAATTTTTCGAAGCCAGAATTGGCTAACCGAACCCTGTTTATTAACCCGAAATTGATCCAACGACCCGTTTTAATTCCGAAAAATGTTTTAAAAATCATTTTAAATACCAGAAAGCCTATTTATGACTCGAAACTTCTTTATAAATGATATGTCATTGATTATGTGACGTATTATGTGTTATATGTGATTTGTTGGTTGACTATCGGTCTATATATTCGATGTGTACTTGTTTATTGCATAACTTTCAATCCCTTAATCGGATTTGGGTGAAACGAAGGGTAGATAGAAGTATGTGTTGAATAGAATCGTATGAGTTGATTATTGATAGATTCTTATGATATGTGAGCAGAAGAGGCAAAACGTAGGAAAGGGAAACAGGTAGTTGAGGAGTAAGGCGGCTGAGATTGGAAGCGAGTACAGTGTAGTAAGCTAACACCAGGCAAATGTTCTGAACTTTCTCGAGATATTGTAGTGATTGATAGTCCTGTTCTAAATTGAAAGTGCTTTGAAGCACTAAAACCCAAACCCTGATTCCAGTTTTGATCTTGAGCCGTAAACCTTATTCATTCTAAGCCATTGATTATTGCATACCCGAATACGAACCTCAAGCACACGATACTACTCTACAAATACATACAAACTAAATACCGAACACTGAATCGAATTACCTACACACTCAAACCATTGTATCCTATGCTTTGAAAGGAAAAATCCTTGAAACGTTGAAATACTGATTCCTTTGTTATCTAATTCTTTCATTACCCAACAGCTAAGCTTTGAAAATGCCATATTGATCCTCATGAACACTGAAACCATTTCATTATGAAACATCCAATGTTGTTAATGATCCTGTTTATTGTTTATTATTGCTTATTCTGTTATTATGTTAGAATTAGATTGTTTTTATAAAATTGTGGACCAGATTCGTGGTCAGACCATATAATGGTCAAGTTAGGCCAATGTGTGCCTTGGATCAAGTAGTTAGAGCAATGCTGTGTGCTTTGCTCGGGGTTAGTACGTGACTGATCAGCAGCCTAACCTTGGTTTTTAAAATGAAAGTATAATGTCCAATTCAAAATCATAATTCATTGTTCACTTGATATCGTAACCATTTTCACCTGATGATCATTATTCTCAGTTTTGTCATTGTGACTTGCTGAGATAGTTAGCTCATTTGTGCGATATTGTTTATGTTCTTTTCCAGTTAAGAAGGAACAGGTTGGTAACGAGGATCCCCAGTCCAACGCGAGAGCTAGGGGTTCAGGTTGATCGAGCTGAGCTAGTAGGCTTCTTTTGGGATAATATAAGTTTGTAAAAGTTTGTAATAATGTTTAATACTCAGTTCTGAGTTTGGATAGTTGGGGTTTGAACGGGTTGTAATATAAGTGTGTGTTCGGCTTGTGTGCTTACTTTAACCTGTTGCGGTCCGTGGTAGTTGGTAAGTAGAGTCACTGCATATTATTATTATCTTTATTATTGTTATAAGCAGGTTCTGACCCGGGTTTGGAGGGCGCCACAGGTTTGGTATCAGAGCTACAGGTTATAAGTCACTGACACAAGCCTAGGTTGACGGGAATGGGTAGAGGGTTAGGATTAGAAGTAAGGAATAGAATGATAGAACGTCGAGAGGTTGAGTGTTACGGTATAACCGGTATTAGTATAATTCACGTCGTGGTTCGAGATTCTTATATTGCGATATGATTTCAGATAGTAGCGATGGCCGACACTTTTATCCCCGTATCAGCTGAGCACTCAGAGCCTTCAGTTGGAGCACCATCATCAGATCTACGTCCTGTTATTCCACCAGCATTGGCTATTCTACCTCCACCTGTGTTGCAGCCCGTACCACTGCAGGCTATTCCACCCCCAGGCATGAGGCTCCCTGTTAGAGGACCCCCACTTGCTGATTCAGGCTTTACTGGTCATTCAGTCACAGGAATACCTTTCCAGTTCTCTTCCTATCCTGTCCTATATCATCAGTTTGAGGCCTGCCTTATGGAGCAGCGGTTCCTTCAGGGTCAGATTCAGGAGTTACTACATATTATGCGTACCAGAGAGGTTGAGAGTGGTGAGAGGCGACTCAGAGAGAGGCTACAGGCATTTCGTAGGACAGCTGCAGTGAGGATTGCTGAGGCTACACATGAGGACATCACCCCTGATTTCTTAGTGGAGTGGGCTAAGTGGGTTCTAGAAGAGCTTGAGGAGATTGGAGGTCCAGACCTGCCATGAGTCAGAGATCCAGAGATAGAGATGCTGAGCAGTGTTGTTATGGTTACATAGTATGTACAGTAGTGTGTAGTGTGTATCAGTAAGCTTTTGAGTTGTATTTACAGACTAGCTATGTTGACTAGTGAGTAGGTTGTTGTACCCTTTTGCTTTTACTTTCGAAGTGTCTTTACGCTTGTACTACCCAAAACTTTTGATCTATATATATTAGTACCTTTTTCTTTCCATTACTGTCATTTCCCTTATTACACCTGTTTTACTTTACCTTATTTATTGCACCAGTTATACCCTGTAATACCATGTACCCTGTTTTTCATAACTGCTTATATTCTGTAAAGAAGCATGCAATTTACTTAGTTACAACTGTTTTCAAAAAGAGATATTTCTGTTTTACAAAACTTTTCTTTTATACAAAAGATTTGATTCAAAAGCTAAATAAGTTGTTTGATTCTTTACAGAAAATGCCTCCCAGAAGAAATACCCGCACCAATACCCAGAATGAAGAAACCAACAACAATAACAACCAAGATGATACAAACCCGAATGTGAACCCAGGACCCATAGACCCAGCAATAGCCCAGATTCTTCAAATCTTTGCCCAACAAACAGTTCACCTGGCACAGCAACAAAAAGACAGACCAATCCCCAGGTAACTTTCAAAACTTTTCAAGCAATAAATCCACCAAAATTCAAGGGTTCCTTAGAGCCGATTGAAGCAAATGTGTGGTTAAAGGAAATAGAGAATGCATTTGCCTTGGTAAAAGTGAAAGATGAGCAAAAGATTGAGTTTGCAAGTTACTATTTGAAGAATGAGGCCACCTATTGGTGGGAGATGGTGAAGACATTGGAAGGTACAAAAGCTATTACTTGGGAGAGGTTTAAGGAATTGTTTCTAGAAAAGTATTTTCCTCAGTTTGTCCAAGATCAGATGGAGCTAAAGTTTTTAGAATTGAAGCAAGGGAATATGTCGGTGGTAGATTATGAAAGTAAGTTTGAAGAATTGTCAAGGTATGTGTTGTCGTATGTGGATACTGACAGGAAGAAAGCTAAGAGATTCCAGCAAGGCTTGAAGCCATGGATCAGAGGGAAGGTAGCTATTTTTGAATTGGAGACCTATACAGGAGTGGTACAGAAGGCCATGATCACGGAGACAGAGAGTGAGATGTCACAGAAGGAGAAAGAAAGTAAGAAAAGGAAAGTTGAGGGAAGTGAGGGTTAGTTACAACCAGGGAAGTTTCCAAATTTTAAGAAGGGCAAGTTTCAGCCAGGGAGAAATTTTAATTTCAGGAGACAGAATGCAGGCGACGGAGGCCAAGGCAACCGTCCAGTTAATGTGAATCAGCCAAATCAGTTGAGACTAACTTTTCCAGATTGTCAAGTTTGTGGAAAGAAGCATGGAGGAGTTTGTAATAAGTTGAATGTGGTATGTTTCAAATGCAACCAGAAAGGGCACTATTCGAGGGAGTGCCGAAATCAGCCAGCAAATAAGGATCAGTCTATCCGGAATTCAGCAGCGAAGGTTCCAGCCATTGGATTTACGTGCTTCAAATGTGGAAAGCCAGGACATATGGTCAGGGATTGCAAGACACCAGCCCCAGTCAGTAATGCATTGAGGATTATGGGATCTACCCCAACAGTGAATGAGACTCCAAGGGCTAGAGTTTTTGACATGTCTGTGAAGGATGCTATCCAAGATACAGATGTCGCGGCAGGTACGCTTAATGTGAATTCTTTATGTGCCAAAGTGTTAATAGATTTGGGAGCAACTCGATCGTTTATTTCACAGGATTTTGTTAGTAAGTTAAATTGTCCAGTTGAGTATTTAAATGAAATAATAACTGTGGAATTAGCAAATCAAGAACGTATATATGTTAATCAAGTTTGTGGGAATTGTGAGATTGAGATCTCTGGTAGTAAATTTTGTGTAGATTTGATACCATTTAAGTTAGGAGAATTTGACGTTATATTAGGGATGGATTGGTTATCTAAGCATGATGCCCAGATAGATTGTCGAAATAAGAAGGTAATGGTGAAAATGCCAGACGAAAGGATAGTAACGTTCAAGGGCTAGAAGCAAGTAAAGAAGTTCTTAACAATGATTCAAGCTAAAAAGTTATTACGGCAAGGATACGAGCATTTCGTAGCGAATGTGATCGATAGAAGTCAGGAACCAGCAAAAATTGATGATATTCCAGTAGTAAATGAATTTCCAGACGTGTTTCCCGATGAATTACCAGGACTTCCTCCAGATAGAGAAATTGAATTTGCGATCGACTTAGCACCTAGAACAGAACCAGTATCCAAGGCCCCGTATAGAATGGCGCCCGTTGAGATGAAAGAGTTAACAAAGCAATTGCAAGAACTGTTAGAGAAAGGAGTAATCAGACCCAGTGTGTCCCCGTGGGGAGCACCGGTATTATTTGTCAAGAAGAAAGATGGAAGCATGAGACTGTGCATTGACTATAGGGAGCTCAATAAGCTTACAATCAAGAACAAGTATCCGTTACCTAGAATCAACAATTTGTTTGACCAATTGAAGGGAGCCAAGTATTTCTCCAAAATTGATTTAAGATCGGGATTTCATCAACTGAAGATCAAGCCAGAAGATATACCAAAGACAGCTTTCCGAACAAGGTACGGACATTATGAATTTTAGTAATGTCTTTTGGATTAACCAATTCCCCGGCAGCATTTATAGACCTGATGAACATAATTTTCAAGGAATATTTGGATAAGTTCGTTATTGTATTTATAGATGATATTTTGATCTATTCAAAGACGGAAGATGATCATGCGGAACATTTAAGAATAGCTTTGGAGATTTTAAGGAAAAAGAAGTTATATGCTAAATTCTCGAAGTGTGAGTTTTGGCTACAGGAAGTTCAGTTCTTAGGACACATAGTTAGTAATGAAGGGATCAAAGTGGACCCGGCAAAGATCGAGGCAATTACGAATTGGGATAGACCGAGAAAACCCACCGAGGTAAGAAGTTTCTTGGGATTGACAGAATATTATCAAAGATTCGTCCAGAATTTCTCAAGAATTGCAACACCATTGACAAAGCTTACACGGAAGAATGAAAAGTTTATATGGGACGATAAGTGCGAAGAGAGTTTTCAGGAGTTGAAGCGAAGATTAATCACGGCACCTATTTTGTCACTTCCAGACGATCAAGGGAATTTCGTAATTTATAGCGATGCTTCTCATAAAGGATTAGGATGTGTTCTTATGCAACATGACCAGGTGATTGCGTATGCATCAAGGTAATTGAAACCACACGAACAGAAGTATCCTACTCATGATTTGGAGCTAGCAGCTATAGTGTTTGCTTTGAAGATTTGGAGACATTACCTATATGGAGAGAAGTGTGAGATTTATACGGATCACAAAAGTTTGAGGTATATATTCACCCAGAAGGAACTTAATATGAGGCAAAGGAGATGGTTAGAATTGATCAAAGATTATGATTGCTCGATTAATTATCATCCCGGTAAAGCGAACGTTGTAGCGGACGCGTTAAGTCGGAAGGAAAGGTTAAATGAGTTATCAGTACCTGAAGAGATATGTAAGGAATTTTAGAGATTGGAATTGGAGATTAGAGTTTGCAAGCCTGAAGAAGCGAAAGTGTACAGTATGACTTTCCAGCCGGATTTGCTGGAGAAAATAAAGAAATGTCAGGAAGATGTAATGGATCAAGATATAAATCGTTTGGTAGGTGAAGAGCTATGCACGCAAAAGGATGATCAAGGTATTCTGAGGTTTTCATCTACAATTTGGATTCCACCAGTGACGGAGCTAAAAAATGAAATTTTACAAGAGGCACAAAGTTCAAGATATTCCATCCATCCAGGGAGTACCAAAATGTACAGAGATTTAAAGAAGAATTATTGGTGGCCAGACATGAAGAGGGAAATTGTGGAATGGGTTAGCAAATGTTATACCTATCAGAGAGTTAAAGTAGAGCATCAGAGACCAAGTGGATTGTTACAGCCATTGGAGATTCCAGAGTGGAAGTGGGAACATATTGCCATGGATTTTATAGTTGGATTACCAAGAACAAGGGCTAAGTATGATGCCATTTGGGTTATAGTGGATAGACTTACCAAGTCAGCTCATTTTCTGCCTATAAATGAAAGATTTTTGCTCGACAAGTTAGTCCATATGTACCTGAAGGAAATCGTAATTCGTCATGGAGTTCCTGTGTCTATCGTATCTGATCGAGATCCAAGATTTAACTCGAGATTTTGGAAGAGTTTTCAAGAATGTTTGGGAACAAGACTGAATATGAGTATGGCCTATCACCCCCAGACGGACGACCAAAGTGAAAGAACGATCCAGACAATCGAGGACATGTTACGCGTTTGTGCTATTGATTTCAAAGGAAGTTGGGACGAGCATTTACCCCTGGTAGAGTTTGCTTATAATAACAGTTATCACGCCAGTATTGGTATGCCACCCTATGAAGCCCTTTATGGACGCAAATGCAGATCTCCAGTATATTGGGATGAAGTAGGAGAACGCAAGATACTTGGACCTGAACTGGTACAGCAGACAAAGGAAATTGTTGAAGTTATCCAGAAGAGATTGATAGCCGCACAAGATCGTCAAAGGAAATATGCAGACTAGTCAAGGAAAGACATAGAATTTGAAGAAGGAAGCTTGGTATTACTGAAAGTATCACCGTGGAAAGGACTAACAAGGTTTGGGAAGAAAGGAAAGCTAAGTTCAAGATATGTCGGACCTTTTGAGATCCTAAAGCGCGTTGGCAAAGTAGCTTACGAGTTGGCGTTACCACCTCACATGGAGCACATTCACAATGTTTTTCACGTATCAATGCTTAAGAAGTACAATCCAGACTCCAAGCATGTAATAGAATATGAGCCAATAGAGCTTCAGGCGGATTTGTCATATGTAGAAAGTCCGATAGAGATTCTAGAGGAGAGAGAGAAAGTATTAAGAAATAAAGTGGTAAAGTTAGTAAGAGTTTTGTGGAAAAAACCCAAAGGTTGAAGAGTCAACCTGGGAGTTAGAAAGTGATATGAGAAAAAAGTACCCTCATTTGTTTTCTTAGGAGATTCTGAGGATAGAATCCTTTTAAGGGGGGGAGGATGTAATATCTGGGATATATCGTGTAATTATTTTGCTATTAAATAATTATTATATGTGTCCAGTATTTATTCTGTGAATTAATTGTTAAGTGTTATTTGTATTTGGATATTCAAAAATAATATTAATTGAGTATTTTAATTTTTATATGTCCAAAATAAAATATAGATAATTGTTATATCTTTCTAATTATTTTTATGTTGATTTATGAATTTATAAGAATCATATGAAATTTATAAAATCTTTTTCCGGGTATTTAAAATCTATTTTATAAAAACGGGAACCAACTGACGTCACCCGTTGTTATATTTTTGGAACCCGAAACTCTTCCGAGAACTCCTTCCTAACCTAATTGTAATATTCCGAGCATTTTCCATGTTTCGACTTTTTCGATCCGGCGTACGGTTTGTCCTGCGCGGGTCCCGGCGTAATATTTTCGATACAATATTTATTTCGGTAAATTAATAAAACTCGTATTTTCGATAAACGAGAGCTTTTTATTAAACTATCACAATTATCACTTCGTAATACATGTAACCAGGCGCTGAGACCAAGACCGTAGTACAAATTGTACTGATTTGGATAATTATCCCGAAAACCGATACCGTTTGGATCAGTTTTGATAAATAAACGTACTGTTTTATATCCGGAATGATCCAACAGGATACTAATTTTCCGTAAATATAAATAGCCTTTACCCGTATTTTATTTCGTATCAAAATCATTTGCAGACAGATAATTATATAATTTTCAGAGAAAAACCCTAATTTCATAAACTGCTCTAAGAATCAAACAAGCTTTTGGAGGTGTTATTGAATTCGGTTTGGAAAGCTCGAGTAACCAATCTGAAGGTCTTGAAGAGCTCTACCAGATTCTGTAATCCATACACCTGCAGAAATCAAGGTTATTTTTCTATAATTTTATTTATTTTCGAATTAATTTTATTAAAAATATGATTTTTTGTTCGGATGATTGTTTGTATGATTTGATGATTGCATGTTGTAGAGCTTATTTTCCTGATGATTTTGATATATTATACGTATGATTTGGAGTTCAATAACATGTTCAAATTTTGGTTTGATTTTCGAATTTTAAAATTAGGGTTTATAACCCGTATGAATGTTCATAATTGAAATTTGGGGGTTTCTTATTCTGGAATGGATTGATGTTGTGATATAGTGGGTTGTGTTCTCTGTGAAATTTGCAATCCAGTCGTATAAGTTTCATGAATCAACGAGGTCTGTAGAGAAGGGAGTTGTATTTTGAATATTTTCGAAGTTCGCCGGAAACTGGCAAACTTCACGGCCAAATTCCGGCCAACTCAGGGACTGTTAGGTTGATTTGTTGGCATGGGTGTGTTCCTGGTGAAGTGTAGTTGTGATCTGGAGGTGGTGGTGGCCTGAACACCCCTGGATCGTGTTCTCCGGCGAGACAGGGTGTTTTCCGGCGACCCCCTGTAAAAATTGCAGTTTGGTACCTGAACTTTTAAGAACGATACAGTTAGGTCCCTGAAGTTTCCAGACTTTGCAAATTTAGGATTCCTGTTTTAAAAATGTTTAAAAATCATATTTCCTATTTATTTTTATTAGAAAAAATCGTTTTTAATTTCTGAAAATTCTAATAACTATTATTTTAATTCCGAAAATTATTTTTAATTCAAAAATAAATCTGAATTATTTAGTTAATTAATTTCAGTTAATTTTTAATTGATTAATTGGTCAATTAATTAGAAAATTAATTGATTAATTGATTTAATTAATTATTAATTGATTTTAATTAATTATATAATTAAATTTAATTATTTAAAAATGATTTAAAAATTCCGAAAAATAGTTTCGAGCTTTAAAATATTATGCTAAATTATTTCCAAGGCTCAATAATTATTATAAAATTTTTCGAAGCCAGAATTGGCTAACCGAACCCTGTTTATTAACCCGAAATTGATCCAACGACCCGTTTTAATTCCGAAAAATGTTTTAAAAATCATTTTAAATACCAGAAAGCCTATTTATGACTCGAAACTTCTTTATAAATGATATGTCATTGATTATGTGACGTATTATGTGTTATATGTGATTTGTTGGTTGACTATCGGTCTATATATTCGATGTGTACTTGTTTATTGCATAACTTTCAATCCCTTAATCGGATTTGGGTGAAACGAAGGGTAGATAGAAGTATGTGTTGAATAGAATCGTATGAGTTGATTATTGATAGATTCTTATGATATGTGAGCAGAAGAGGCAAAACGTAGGAAAGGGAAACAGGTAGTTGAGGAGTAAGGCGGCTGAGATTGGAAGCGGGTACAGTGTAGTAAGCTAACACCAGGCAAATGTTCTGAACTTTCTCGAGATATTGTAGTGATTGATAGTCCTGTTCTAAATTGAAAGTGCTTTGAAGCACTAAAACCCAAACCCTGATTCCAGTTTTGATCTTGAGCCGTAAACCTTATTCATTCTAAGCCATTGATTATTGCATACCCGAATACGAACCTCAAGCACACGATACTACTCTACAAATATTACATACACACTCAAACCATTGTATCCTATGCTTTGAAAGGCAAAATCCTTGAAACCTTGAAACACTGATTCTTTTGTTATCTAATTCTTTCTTTACCCAACAACTAAGCTTTGAAAATGCCATATTGATCCTCATGTACAGTGAAACCATTTCATTATGAAACATCCAATGTAGTTAATGATCCGATTTATTGTTTATTATTTTTTATTCTGTTATTATGTTAGAATTTTATTGTTTTTATAAAATTGTGGACCAGATTCGTGGTCAGACCATATAATGGTCAAGTTAGGCCAATGTGTGCCTTGGATCCAGTAGTTAGAGCAATGATGTGTGCTTTGCTCGGGGTTAGTGCGTGACTGATCAGCAGCCTAACCTTGGTTTTTAAAATGAAAGTATAATGTCCAATTCTAAATCATAATTCATTGTTCACTTGATATCGTAATCATTTTCACCTGATGATCATTATTCTCAGTTTTGTCATTGTGACTTGCTGAGCTAGTTAGCTCATTTGTGCGATGTTGTTTATGTTCTTTTCCAGTTAAGAAGGAACAGGTTGGTAACGAGGATCCCCAGCTAGTTCGAGAGCTAGGGGTTCAGGTTGATCGAGCTGCGCTAGTAGGCTTCTTTTGGGATAATATAAGTTTGTAAAAGTTTGTAATAATGTTTAATACTCAGTTCTGAGTTTGGATAGTTGGGGTTTGAACGGTTTGTAATATAAGTGTGTGTTCGGCTTGTGTGCATACTTTAACCTGTTGCGGTCCGTGGTAGTTGGTAAGTAGGGTCACTGCATAATATTATTATCTTTATTATTGTTATAAGCATGTAATAAATAAGGTGTGTGTGTGGACCCCAAACTTCTGACCCGGGTTTGGAGGGCGCCACACATGGGCTGGTATATATACCTAAATAAAAGATGTTTTAACAGAGAGAGACGTAACGGAGCTTAAGGAGAATACGACAAGAAGACCTATAGCACAATTCAACGAAGGCGAAGAGGATTTATTTTATTCTTGTGAATCTTTGTTCTAAGTTGTAATCTTGGATGCTCGTTTCTTGTTTTGTTGAACCTAATACTCTGGATTTCGTACTTTGTTTATTATTTATTTATAAAGACTACATTTATTATACCATGCTTTCATCGGAACCCACGTTGATGATGAGTCCGATTATGGGCTAATCGTTATCGTGGGGTTCTATCGGATTTACTTATGGATTTCTTTAGTTGATTTGTTTCGATGCCTTAGTATGTGGTGATTGTATGATAATCTAGTATTGGTTGTGCTTATTCGTCTTATGAGCGTCACGAACTTATAAGATAGCTTGTTAATTTTTAATGAAGCGATAGTGAATTTAAGGATTTGGAACTTGCCATGCTAGCATAGGTTCATGTGTTATTGTTATGCATGATTCGTAGGTAATTTTAACCATCTTACTTGCCCTGTGTAATCATGATAGATAACTTATGCATTAAACCGTTATGTTGTCAAATTCTATAGACATAGAGGGTCTCAATATAATTGGTGTCTATTCAGCTTCTATCTCTTTTATGGATGTCTGGTAGTATGGTATTCGTGCAACGAAAGTTGGCGTTTATCATTCTCGTGTTATTTGATTAGTGTGATCACCATTACATGCTAAGGTTAAGAGCGAAAAGGCTATTGAATGAAGTACTTAATGAAGTTAGAATTTAATGTTTGTGTCATATATTATTCAACTCTCTTTACTCTTTTTAGTTAACGTTCTCTAGTATAATTCTCAATTGTTAATCTTAGTATGATCAAAACTAAATTTGTTATTCATCTTAGCATTGAATAATAGCCATATCATTGTTGTATAAGTGCATAAATCACAAAGGTAATCTAAACCAGTCTCGGTCGGAATGAATCTGAATTATATCTTATACTACTTACGAACGCGTATACTTGCGTGAATTTTAGCGCATGTTTAACGACTAACAAAATACGCCACACAGTAGATGAAGGGCCGAGTATCCTAAATCTACTACTTTGAGAGGACTGATCATTTTATGACGTGATAAGGGCTTGATTTTTCATTACGAATAAAAAAATATACATGATAGGAAAGAGGCATAGTATCCTGGGTCTATCAATATACGATCTATGATAAATTAAGTATGTTTCAAGAGGGGATGGCCTCTTAACTATTTAAACGTTGTGCTTGCACCTATGTAAGAAAATATAAACTACATGTGACACAAATCGTACGTGATAAAAATAACGTATTATTAAGTTTGTTTCAAGAAGGAAAGGCCTTTTAGCAACTTAACGCGGTGCCGACACTTACAAATGAAAACATTTATACAATTAACATTTAATAAAGATTCTTTACCATCAAATATTATTGAAGACAACAATGAAAGAGATACTTGTCATTATCATCGTCCTTAGACAGCTTCCGAGCACTGTCATCACTATAACATCATCTAACAGAAGATCATACTAAGAAAAATAATGAAATAATTGATCAAATCTCTTTTACTCTTGTTAAAGATTTTCGAAAACTTACTCGATGACAAATTAATCTCTTTGTCGGTTGACAAATATAAAAACTTTACATGTCAAACTGAAGACAACTATACATGCGACGTATGGCATCCCGGTTAGACAAGAAACAAAATTATAATTAAAGTGGCTGAAGTACGTGTGCGATAAAGTTATCAATTGAAGATGGTGTAAGGAAAATCTTAATCGACGTGAACATGAAATGAAGATAATTTCATTGGGTGTTGAACACTCCCAATAAAATTAGGGGTAATTATTAGTGTCGGATTTTTGGTCGATAAGAAGAAAATGTAAGGATGACAAGGTTCTTTACTGAAGGAAGGTTACTCGACAGAGCAAAGCTAACAAATGGAAGCGGCAAGATAAACGAACAAGTAGATTACCAGAATAGAACAAGTCAAATAACAACCTGATAATTAGGAGGGTGGTTAACTAAAATTCCTATTCTACGGTAATGATATTGGAAAGTGGCAGAGAAATAGCAATGGTTGAACTCAGGTAAGAGTATATATATCATGGGAAATAGTCATACATGAGGACGATAGATACAACACAATACATCTAAACATAAAAATATTAACTACACTCATTCAATACATCTAAACACAAAAATATTAACTACCGAAAAGAGACTACAATTAGCTATAAATGCATACCTGGGTGAAGGAAAAGAGGAAGGCTAACTGATCAGCACTACGTACTTCATCTGCACAATGAAATCTCCCTGCACTCGTCCATAAAATACACTCAAAAATGGCACTTTCTACTTCACTTTTATTATTGTATATTTATTACAATCACTTTTACTCATCTCTAAATCATTATAGTGGAACTACTTTTGCTGGATATCGTCCTACCCTCTGTTTTTACCCTTTCACGGGGGTTTTCCGCGTCAGCAATCGCTTGTGTCAAATTCGTTTATTATTCTTATTCTTTACATTCTTATTTTAATCACGTAAACACTAAATCGTATAGACTTAGCTATTAACCCGGAAATTTTGGTAAAAACATGCTCGACAAAAGCTTTTACACCGATGCGATGTTTTTTTTTTGCTTTTCCAGATTCCCGGATGTAACACTTGAGTGATGTTGGTGGGCTGAACTTTGCCAATGGTCCACCGCATCCTTCCACCATTCATCAACCCAATCACTGGGATAGACCTCCAAGAGCGGAACTTATCGGCATCATAGTATGCCTTTGATTTTACCTCGTTCATTATCTTTTTGATGGCATTCTTTATGTGTGTTACAAGATCAATATAAACTTTGATCTTGTTGAGACCCTTGAATGGCTTGTAATACTTCTACGAAAGGTAAGTTGTTGATTCGATTACGATGTTCAAAATATGATGAAATACACACACACAGTATATATATAACATGCCTTAAACTCCTTAATCACAACATCAATAAAAGTTGGATCTTTGTGCAAAATATTGGTGTACGTGAAAGCACCTCGTGGTCACTGTACTCGTAAAATTTGTTTAAAGGTCATTTTCGTATCGGAGTTCTTCACACTACATAATATAGTCAAAATTTAGATCTTGTCAATATGTATACATGCCAATAAAGAAGCCAAAAACTTAAATTGAGATTAATTGAAAAATAACCATTGCGTAAATATATATACTTACGGTCATTTCTCAATACCGATTCGAATTGGACGGGAAGGCTTTTTTTCGCAAGAACCTTTTGAGTGAGTCCTCGTCATTGGTGTATACATAGGTTGTTGTGCTTGTTCCGAGAGTTGACTCTCTATCTCCTTGTCCGTCGTCAGTATCTCATCCTCCTCAGGTTCATCCCGCAAAGAATGCGAGGATCTCCCTCGACCACTGCCACTTTTTCCCCGACCACCACCACTTTTATCACCACCGCGAGGTCTCCCCCGCCGGCCTCTTGCCTTTGATATTTTGCCATCAATTCTGAAACAATGACAAGGAAAACTCTGATTACAACAACTTACCAAAGTAAACCCTACATTGCATAAAACCAAAACCAAAGTGTTAACATACGCATTATATATACAATTATATAACACTATTACAAATAGCATGAGTTAATTCTAAATTTTCCATATTCACAAAAATAATACAACTATATCTGAAATTTGCCATATAAACATAATTATACAACTATATTTGAAATTCCTTATCTTACTATACATTCATAATTTGACATAGATCTTCATACAAAATGCAACAATTTGACATATTGACACATAATTCAACCAAACTTGTAATAAAATGAAAAATTCAACGAAGCCCAAATTTGTAATTTTACAAAATCAACAAATACGACCAAAATCGACTACATATTTTGACCTCATGCAAAATAACAATTTTTACACTTCAAGTCAACAAAATTAATCAATATCGAATAAATCAACTAAAAAACACAAAAAAATCATAAATCAACTTCACACAACATAACTACATCACATGTAACTATATCACTTGATTTAAAACCCACATACATGCAAAATAAAACCCACATATACATATAAACAAAACTTCAATACAAAACATGTTTACATCTATATAACCTCAAACAAATACATAGATACATGAAAATCGAACTGAGGAAATATAAATAAGTAAGACATGAGTAATTAATTTATGTGTGTATAAACCTCCGGAAGTGCCATTGAGTGATGATAGAGTTAAATTTTTCTTGCATTTTATGAAATGTTATACGCCATGGAGTGAAATACGAAAGTAATCAAGATCAACATGAGATGAACGATCGATTGAAGAGCCATTGTAGTAGAATTTGGTGTAATAGAGAGAGGGAATGGAAAGAATATATATTGAGAGAGAGAGAGAGTTTGTTTGGTTAAGAAATGGTAAATAGGGGAAAGAGGGGAAAAACCAGTTTTAACCAGGGAGAGAGGTCTTATACCGACCGCCATCGGTTCTTTCGGTCGTTATTAGCCGGTTGTTTTTTAACTCGCGCCCAATTATCACCAAAAAATTCTCATTTTTCGATTGGGAGCCACAATATTTTGTTCGACTTTTTAATTATTTTAAATTTCCCTCCACTCAAAAATGACCATTTCGGTCGCTTTGTTATTTTTAAATATTTTTATTTATTTATTGTTTAATAATTTTTAAAAATTGGGTTTAATTGATAAATCTAAAATACTTATTGTTGAAAATTTTTAAAAATATTAAATACAAAATATTTAATGAGGTCTCCATGTCTTTGCATGTAGAAATAACTTGTCGAGGTATCCATGTCTTTGCATATAGAAATAACTTGTCGATATCTCTAATCTTTATATCTTCATTTTGGCTTATCGATATCTCTGAGACTTCTCTACAAGATGTTTCTTGACTTCTCGATAAGTCATTATGGAGTTCTCGAATGACTTCTCTATAAGACTTAATCTATGACTTGTAGATTTCTTGACTTAGAATGTTTTTCCCAAAACATATTTATTCAACTCCAAGATTCTTCACATTGTCTCTGAAGCATGATCTTCATGATCTTCTTCCAAAGCTTATTCTTAGGCTTGAGACTGTTTACAGAAAAATACTCCAGTCTAATCTATTTACTCTTTTACAGATTTAAGTGATACAATACAAAATACAAACTTAGATTATTATACAACTTACTTAGGGCTATCAATTGACATAGTCTTGTTATAGTACAGGCATGTCGTGCACAACAATAGGGATAAGATTTAGCTTAAGACTCACGTACTTTAATTCAATGAGTCATGTTTTCATAACATTGAATTATGTAATACTGGTGTTATGTTCTGCTTAACAGCTTTAATACTTGGCCTATCTAAAAAATATTTCTATTAGTTTAAGTTTCTCATCTATAATAAATTACGTATAAAAAAATATAATATTTAATTCTAAAATATTAACGCGGATATCGATATATAAATATCTCTAATAAGTAAGTCGACAGAATAACCGTTATAAATTTTACGATACTTCCGTTATCACTAATGTCTTCTTCCATATATTAATATCAGACGAAGATAATATCAACCGTAATGTCTGATAGATGAAACATAAAATTCAAATATGATGATTACAATACTTTTTGACATCGTGTAGTTTAATATTTAGACATTATAACAAAACTGCAAAGTATAACGACTCGTATTTTATTGTATTATTTAAATGTAAAAATATTAAATAATTAAATAAGTAAAATATGTGTATCGGTTCTCGTCAGTTGTGTGTTGCTTCATTATTAATTGTGTGACTAGGTGGTGTGTGAATATTATTTGTGTGATTAATTGTTAAGCCGTATTGGTTTATTTATACTTTAAAAGTGATTTTATGGAGAATTCATTTCTATAAATATTGAGACTACCCCTAAAATCATTTTTCTTGCTTTATAATTTTGGTAATTATTTTTAAGAATTTATAAAATTTAGAAAATAATATTTCGTCAATTATTTAGCCCTAAATGATTTTTTGATTGTATTTTATTGTAAATTCAATATTAAATTCTCGAATAATTCAAAAATTACGAAACTCATATTTTATTAAGTTTAGAATATTTCGAGAATTTTAAATTATTTTGGAAATTTTTGGGATTAAATTCACCTGCGCGTTTGTTCGTTAAATCGTTAAATGCGGGTATAAGTTGCGCTTCAAAAATGGATTAAAAATTTTGAAAATTTTATTTTATTAGTATTTTATTATTCTGAGAATTTTAAAACTTGTTTGGTAATTTTTTCAATTTATTTTCAACCACGCGCTTATGCGTTAAATTGAAAATCCGGGGTAGAATCGGACTACAAGGGATTTATATTTACCCAGATTGCTACTTGGCAGGATATAAATCAGTGTGGCAGTACTTTTTGATATGTGTTGCTTGATTGTGGTTTAGCGGAAATAAAATAATAAATAAACAACAGAAACCATCCCCAGTTCCCGTTTCTCTCTCCCCTCTCATCTCATTTCTCTCTCGTTTTCTTCTCTCCGATCTCTCTGTGATTTCTCTCCTCTCTCTCCTCCAAGAACAGATGCATTTACTTATATATATATATAAGCTCTCGGTTCCTCTTCCTTTCAGGGTTGCTTCGCCGATTGCTGTCCTTTTTCCGGTTCTAGTCGGAAAACCGAAAGTTGTCGTCGGACTAAAGATAGCCTAGTGATCAGTCGACAAGTTCAGCGACAAAGCGAAGGACCTGAGTATTAAAGTCAGATCCAGGATAGCCTAATAGTTAGACGATAAAGTCGAGTATTCAAATCGGTTCAAGGTCAATCAGAGATAGTTGTAAAGCTCTGCAAGGCAAGTACCCCTGACCATTCTTTTATGGTTCAGTATATATGAATAAACTGTTACTTTATTCTCGTACGGGAACATAAACGTTTTAAGTTACGTATCCCCTGTAGTTATAAACAATTGTTTTCCAACCTGTTTTGGGGAAAAGTAACTTTGAAAGGTACTTATCTCGAATAAAAACGATTTGTGAACCAGTTTTACGTGTGCTGTTAAAATGAATGGTTTTGAAATGAGATAGGTACAAGTGTTTTGAAAACTGGATAAAATGATCAGATATGGGATACATAGGGGCCAGAGTGGCCTATTGAGGTTGCGTAAGAGGCTAATTCGGTTGCGCGCATTTCATAACTGATTAGTCCAGCAGGTCAGGCACCTAGCTAGTCTCTGAGTTCTGGAACAGGTGTAAGGGATGGAAGTTTGAGCCATCTGGTGTTGATAGCCTGATCAGCTGTCTTCACATATCTATTACGTATCTGATTTGGCTTTGTGATTCCCGTAAGGGAGTAAGTGATTTATGCAGTTGAATAACAAAGGTGAATAGCATGCTAAAATTGGACTCTGATGTTTATACAACACACGACTATTGATTTTGTTTTACAGAGAATGCTAGTATTGATATCCAGTCTATACATGTTTTACTTGTTTTCCAACAAGTTATGAATTCTGTTCCTATAACTGTTTATCATAAACTGTTTTACTTGTTATTCATATGGTGGTACTGCTGAGCAATTGATTGCTCACCCTTGCAGAAAGTTTTATATATGTATTGCAGATGCCTAGGAGACTCTTCCGTTGTATTCAGGGCAGAATTCCATTTCCCTCTATATCAGGCTCCTCTGAGGTAGTTGAATCAGACCGAAGATGGTCTGTTGAATTGCTGTATGAATTTAGTTGTATCAGAATTGTTTGTAATAAGTTGGTTTTATAAAAGTTATAACCTACATCATACTTAAACCTGGAAAAGATCTTGCTAAAGGGGTCGTGCTTATGAAATAATATTAAATTAGATTATATTGGTCGTTATTATTGATGTTGGTGACATCAGCTCATGACCCGGGGTTGAGGCCGTGACAGTTGGTATCAGAGCCATAGGTTTGAGTCCCTGATTTAGGTTAGGAGTAGAGTCAAAAGAGTGCAGGAGGTTTATATACAGATGTGATTCAGCAACTCAATCAGAGGAGCGAGTCTATGAGTTCAGTCGAGGGTTTTAAAGGCGTAACCCTAGCGTCTATTGAGGATTGGCTGGAACTGCCCTAGATTATAGTACATCTCCTTTGTGTATGTATTACTGGTAATGTTTGTTAGAGATTTCTATTTTTTTCTCGAGAAAATGAGTTGATTGTGAGAGTACAGTGTCTGAGCGAACCCTGATGTGTCGGCTGAAGAGACACCAATGTTATTACTAGTTATCATATCTTCTATGTCAAGGGATGTTGCTGGACTGAGTATGTGACCTCGGTGAATTCAGATAGTGTGATAGTAGTCGATGGCTGCTATGATAGCCAAGTTTTGTGGAGTATGTGGATCAGTACTATTGTTATATCTTAAACCCTTATACGCATTTATTGAGACACATCTTATTTCCAAGAATGATTGTCTATTGCCTAATAAGTTGCTTGTTTTTCCGTAAGAAAGTCAAACTTGACGCAAGCAACTTAAGGATTCTGTTGATTTATCAGAAATCAGATTTGCCCTTCCTATTTGTGAGTTTTCTATCTAAACATTATTTCTTTCCTCGGTGATTCTATTGGTTAATTGGGGTAAACAATGCATATGATTTGACTGTTGTCTGTGTGATAAAGGGTCTGGTGGGACGCCACCGAATTATGTGTTGTGAACTATGCGGTACTAAGAGTGGCCATCTTATGTACTTGTATGGTTGTTATCAGTCATATCTATATCTTCTTCACTTTTCCTCCCTTTACAATTGATTCCTTGATTTCAAAATTCCATTAAATATTTCATGGCAATGAATTCGTCAGTAACCTTTGTAGTTAAACAGTTTTGGTTATTGAAAGTAAACAAAAGTTGACTGTCAGGAGGAATAAAAATTTTATATCTGGTTGATACTTTAGAAATAAAGATAGCAGAGAGGATTCAGGATCCAGTGGTGAAGAGTGCAGCTTTCGAAAAGCTAACTCGGTGGTGGACGAGTCGCTTGCAGGTTATAGGAAATCGCCTTTAGAAGAATGATTGGTTGAAACTCGGACTAGTAGGCCTGTACGGTCCAGAATTCCTTAAGTTTAATTTGGTGGGTCAGATTGCTCTATGCAGTCTGTAGCCGATTGAGTCAGCCAAGTTTTGTTGTTTATTGGAATAGTTAGATGTGGTATTTGAGTGGTGGTGGGAAGTTAATTAGTTGATGTTATATTGGGGAGCCATGCTACGGTATTTAGTGTTTTCATGTTTTAGTTTTCTGCTACTGTCGTTCTTGTTATCATTAGTAGCGTTGTCAATCTTGATATCTTTTATAACTGGCTCTGTCGATAAAGACATGGGTCTTTTGTCTGGGCAGCATTTTCCTGATACAGGTGCACCGTTTAAACGGTGATATTTTTGTCATACATTCTTGTTATGTTTTTGAATAAATCCACTGCTATATTTCAGGAAAATGCCCCCAAGAAAGCTACCCGGTCTTAAGAAATTAGTAGTATCTTTACTAAGGATCCAGCTATAACTGAAATTCTAGATTTGTTACGCTAGCAGCGACAACAACATCAGCAAAGAGAGCCAAACCAAACTACTAGTTTTAAATCCTTTCAGTATGTTAAGCCTCGGAGTTTAAGGGCGAAGTGGACCCTGTTGCTGCCATAAATTGGCTTAAGGAAATAGAGAAGGCATTTACCCTCACTTGAGTAAGTAACGATCTTATCAGATTATGCGAGTTATTTTCTTAAGGGTGAGGCAAATTATTAGTGGAAATTCACTCGTGTGTTGGAAAGAGAAGATCATGTTTCTTGGACCAGAGTTACAAAATTTTCTTGGAAAAGTATTTTTCCAGATTATCTACGGAATCAGTTGGAAGCTGAGTTTTAGAACTGAAACAAGGTGAAAGAAGTGTGTTGGAGTATGAGGCCAAGTTATAGGAATTGGCCCGATTAGTTCCTGAATATGTAAGTACAGAGGCCTAGAAGGCAAGGAGGTTTCAACAAAGGTTGAAGCCTGAAATCCGTAGTGAAGTTGTGGCATTGCAACTCAAGACATATCCTTCCGTAGTTCAGGCCGCCTTAGTAATTGAGATTGATCAGAAGTTAGCCGCTAGAGAAAAAGAAGATAGGAAGCTGAAGATAGATGATGTAGGAGAACGCCAGGTTAGGGGGGATCTAGCCAAAAGTCTCAAAAAAAAAAGTTTGGAAGGGACGGAAATAATAAAAATTTAGGGGACAAAGTTTTCTTCGAACATCCCTAGTAACACCTCAATCAGTCCTAACCGAGTTAAGTCGGTCAGGTCGCTAGTATCGGAATGTAGGCAATGTAGTAAAAGGCATGGTGGAGTGTGTAGAGCAAATATTGAATGTTTCAGGTGTGGACAGAAAGGACACTATGCGTCAGAATGTAGAATGGAAAATTCAAGAGTCACCGGCTCCAACTGTAGTAAGGTGGAACTTATTGCCAAGAACTGTAGAAGTGTCTCTCGAGGTAGTATGCGAGATAGTGCATCAAAAGGTCTGACATCTAGTGCCCCCAAGGATAGGATTTTTGATATGATTAAAAGGTCAACTGCTGAAGACCCTGATGTGAAACCAGGAACCCTCTTCCTTAATTTTCTACCTATTAAAGTATAATTGGATACGGGAGCGTCTATGATACTTATAGTAAAGAGTTGTATGGGTATAATGAATTGATGTTGGAATTCTAAATAAACCCTTAATTATAAGAATGGTTAATCAAGATAAAGTACCCGTGAATCCGTCCTGTCTTAAATACCCTAAATAAATCTTAGAAATTTCTTTTACACCGGATCCATTACCTTTCGAGTTAAAAGAGATTTATATATCCTAGGAGTGGATTGAGTGTTTTTCATAGGGCAATGATTGATTTCCAGAAGAAGCAAATTGTAATATTTACGGGAGCTAATATTAGGATGAGTCTCCAAGAGCATAAGCAAGAATGTAAGGTATAACTAGCGCATGTAGTGGATAATAAGAAGGAAGCACCTAAGTTGGAAGAAATTCAGATAGCAAGTGAAGTCCCAAAGGTCTTACCAGATGACTTGCTAGGATTACCTCAGTGCATGAGATAAAATTTCTCATTGGTTAATGTACAAAGTCGAGCCAGTGTCAAAAGCTCCGTATTGTGTGGCTAGTAGGAATCAAGTAAGTAGTTAGGCAGCTTCAAGAATTGTAGGATAAGGGAGTGGTGAGGCAATGTGTATTTCGTGGGGTGCGTATATATAGTTATGCACTGATTATCGGAAGTATAATAAGTTGATAATGAAGAATCAATAACCCCTATTTAGAATGGATTACTTATGTGATCCAATGAAAGGGTCATATTATTTCTCGAAGGTTGACTTAATATTAGACTACCATTAGATAAAGATCAAGCCTGAGATTGTACCAGAGACTGCGTTTAAAACAAGATATAGACATTACGACTTCTGGTGATGTTATTTGGATTGGCAAGTGCACTAGTCGCGTTTAAAGGTTCATTGAACAGAGTGTATAAGGGGTGTTTGGGTAAGTTGTAATTGTATTTATTGATAACATCCTCGTCCCATCAAGACTAGGGAATATCAAACTGAACACCTGAAGATTTCCCTACAAAGGGTTAGAAAAGCAGCAATTGTATACTAAGTTTCAAAGTATGAATTCTAGATTGGAATTGATGAAGGATTATGATTGTTCTACTAATTACATCCAGGAAAATCCAATATAATGATAGATGCCTTGAGTAAAAAAGAAAGATTGAATATCATTAAGATTGTTGAAGAGTTAGCAGAAGAATGGGAAAAGTTAGAAATTGAAGTTCAAATACCAGAAGGTAATAAAGAGTAATTGTATAAGATCACATTTTAGTCAGAATGGATGGAAGGAATCAAGAAGTGTTAAGAAGTAGTTATGAATCAGGGATTGGATAGTTTAAATGGAAAGGAAAGTTGCACCCAAAAAGGACAGTAGAGGTATGTTTGGATTTTTCCTCTAAGAGCACGAATTCCAATGTGACTGAGCTGAAGAGTAAAATATAAAGAGAAGCCCATAATTCTAGGATTTTATTCACCTGGAAGCACTCGGGCGTATCAAGACCTGATGGAGAACTTTTGGGTAATTGTTGATAGGTTGACGAAGTTTGCATGTTTCCTTCCAATTAATGAAAGATACGCTTGGATAAGCTAGCGAAGTTGTACTTGAATGAAATCGTGACCAAGCATGGAGTCCCTGTTTTAATTGTGACTAACCCGATGTTTAACTTGAGGTTTTGGATGAAATTCCAGGAATGCTTGGCAACTGAGTGAAATATGAGTACGGCTTACCATCCCCATACAAATGATCAAGGTGAGAGGATGATTCAGATAAGGGAAGTTATCGTGCTAGTGTGGGAATGACACCTTACGAAGCTTTGTTTGGACGTAAGCATAGAACCCCGCTATACTGGAATGTAGTAAGAGAAAAGAAATTTTTAAGTCTTAAGTTAGTGCAGCAAACCGAAGACATAGCGATGTTGATTCAGAAAAAGAACGCAGACTTGCATCGAAAGGATTTAGACATAGATGCAGGATCGTTGGTCTAAGTCCTAGATATATCGGACCGTCGAGGTATTGAGAAAGGTAGGTAAATTTGCTTATGAGTTGGTGCTACCGCCATAGCTGTAATATATTTCACGTGTCTATGTTAAAACAATATGTTCCTGATTCGAACCAAGTCGTTGATTAAGAGCTAATGGACTCTCAGCCAGATTTGTTCTGCGTGGAATGGTCAATCCAAATCCTAGATCATAAAGAGCGAGTCTTTAGGAATAAGCTTATTCATATATAAATAAAGCATTTGGAGGAATCCTTGGATAGAAGAGTCTGCTTGAGAGTTAGAGTCAGATATGCTTGACAAATATTCTCACTTGTTTCATTAGTTCAGATTCTGAGGACAGAATCTTTTTAAGGGGGGAAGGATATAACGACTCTTATTTTTTTGTATTATTTAAATGTATAAATATTAAATAATTAAATAAGTAAAATATGTGTATCAGTTCTCGTTAGTTGTGTGTTGCTTCATTATTAATTGTGTGACTGGGTGGTATGTGAGTATCATTTGTATGATTATTTATTAAGACGTATTGGTTTATTTATACTTTTAAAAGTGATTTTATGGAGAATTCATTTCTATAAATATTGAGACTACCTCTAAAATCATTTTTCATGCTTTATAATTTTGGTAATTATTTTTAAGAATTTATAAAATTTAGAAAATAATTTTTCGTCAATTATTTAGCCCTGGATGATTTTCAGATTGTCTTTTATTGTAAATTCAATATTAAATTCCAGAATAATTCAAAAATTACGAAACTTATATTTTATTAATTTTGGAATATTCCGAGAATTTTAAAATTATTTGGAAATTTTTGGGATTAAATTCACCCGCGCGTTTGTTCGTTAAATCGTTAAATGGGGGTATAAGTTGAGCTTCAAAAATGGATTAAAAATTTTGAAAATTTTATTTTATTAGTATTTTATTATTCTAAGAAATTTAAAACTTGTTTGGTAATTTTTTCAATTTATTTTCAACCACCCGCTTATGCGTTAAATTGAAAATCCGGGGCAGAATCGGACTGCAAGGGATTTATATTTACTCAGATTGCTATGTGGCAGGATATAAATCAGTGTGGCAGTAATTTTTGATACGTGTTGCTTGATTGCTGGTTTAGCAGAAATAAAATAATAAATAAATAACAGAAACCCTCCCCTATTCTCGTTTCTCTCTCACCCTCTCATCTCATTTCTCTCTCGTTTTCTTCTCTCCGATCTCTCTGTGATTTCTCTCCTCTCTTTCCTTCAAGAACAGATGCATACACTTATATATATATATATAAGCTCTCGGTTCCTCTTCCTTTCGGGGTTGCTTCGCTGGTTAATATCCTTTTTCTGGTTCAAGTTGGAAAACCGAAAGTTGTCGTCGGACTAAAGATAGCCTAGTGGTCAGTCGACAAGCTCAGTGACCAAGCGAAGGACCTGAGTATTAAAGTCAGATCCAGGATAGCCTAATAGTTAGACGATAAAGCCGAATGTTCAAATCGGTTCAAGGTCAATCAGAGATAGTTGTAGAGCTGTGCAAGGCAAGTACCCTTGACCATTCTTTTATGGTTCAGTACATATGAATAAACTGTTACTTTATTCTCGTACGGGAATAGAAACGTTTTAAGTTACGTATCCCCTGTAGTTATAAACAATTGTTTTCCAACCTGTTTTGGGGAAAAGTAACTTTGAAAGGTACTTATCTCGAATATAAACGATTTGTGAACCAGTTTTACGTGTGTTGTTAAAATGAATGGTTTTAAAATGAGATAGGTACAAGTGTTTTGAAAACTGGATAAAACGATCAGATATGGGATACATAGGGGCCAGAGTGGCCTATTGAGGTTGCGTAAGAGGCTAATTCGGTTGCGCGCATTTCTTAACCGATTAGTCCAGCATGTCAGGGACCTAGCTAGTCTCTGAGTTCCGGAACAGTTGTAAGGGATGGCAGTTGGAGCCGTCTGGTATTGATAGCCTGATCAGCTGTCTTCATATATCCATTACGTATCTGATTTGGCTTTGTGATTCCGGTAAGGGAGTAAGTGATTTATGCAGTTGAATAACAAATGTGAATAGCATGCTAAAATTGGACTCTGATGTTTACACAACACACGACTGTTGATTTTGTTTTACAGAGCATGCTAGTATTGATATCCAGTTTATACATGTTTTACTTGTTTTCCAACAAGATATGAATTATGTTCCTATAACTGCTTATCATAAACTGTTTTACTTGTTATTCATATGGTGGTACTGCTGAGCAATTGATTGCTCACCCTTGCAGAATGTTTTATATATGTATTACAGATGCCTAGGAGACTCTTCTGTTGTATTAAGGGCAGAGTTCCAGTTCCCTCTGTATCAAGCTCCTCTGAGGTAGTTGTGTCAGACCGAAGATGGTCTGTTGAGTTGCTGTACGAATTTAGTTGTATCAGAATTGTTTGTAATAAGTTGGTTTTATAATAGTTGTAACCTACGTCATATACTTAAACCTGGAAAAGATCTTGGTAAAGGGGTCGTGTTTATGAAATAATATTAAATTGGATTATATTGTTCATTATTATTGATGTTGATGACGTCAGCTCCTGACCTCGGGGTTGAGGCCGTCACACACAGTCTAAATCTCGTGTCTTAGAAACAAACTTTTCTGTTTTGATTTTTTTCTTTACAACACACGTTATAATCCATTATTCTTTATATATATATATATATGCTTTTATATAATTAAAAGCATATATAATTACTGTATTATTTTTATTTTTATGACCGCATTTTGATCAATCAAATTGGTCGGTACAATATGCAACCAAATTGATCGTTATCAGTCCAGAGAAGTTTTTGGTAAAACCCTATAATGACCAATCGATACTGCCCAATTCAGAAAGAAACGATTGGTTTAGTGATCAATATGGTCGATATTGATTGAATGTTGTCGTTATTGTCTACCCAAAAATTTTAATTTTCAGTCAATATTTTCCCATTCCGTACCCAAACATATAGAGTACCAACTACAAACACTAAAGAATCACCAAATACAATAAATTCATTCATTTAAAAATGCAATAACAATAAAAATTCAAACGAAATTCCAATATAAATAGTACAATAAAAACTAATAAATCATTATGTATATCATTAAAGCAAACAATTTATCCGCCTATCATTGTTAGATACTCTAAGGTCCCCGTACAACGACCAAATTATAATGTAATATGAAATTGGCCCTATTAGAAAATGAAACATCCTCGACCTTCAAGCTTAATGTTCGTGAGAAAGATACCCATCACCAGTCATGGATTCTTGTACGTGATAAGGTGGTCTTTTGAATTGGAAGTTCCTAATAAGTTCACCGTAAGAGATTTGCAAAATATTGCCATGAGACCATGAATCGATGCTTAAACTGAACTCGCGAAAGATGTCCTATACAATGAATAATTTTGTTAAACTTATGCAAAGTGTTAAACAATCTATGAAATTTATTAAATTCCAAAATACATACAATGCAGCTATAGTAATTTTTCAAATGCGATTGTACAAATACTGATCAGCAAATAATGACGATAAATGTTCATGACGTCATCTTTGTCAAACCCTGATATCAAATGCAGATGGCAAACTCTGATAGCTAAATACTGATATCATCAAATCATATCTAACAATCTCCCTAACTTGTGCGTTATAAAAATATGTACAAGTTCTTCATTTGATGATGTCAAAACTATCTAAAAGTAGAAATACTAACAAATGTACAATCTTATAATCAGTGTAATAGACTTTATCTTCAGTCTTGAATTCTAAGAAATCATGCAGCATCATTAAAGAATTATATGAGTACATTTTCTTCAGCTTTATTCAAATACATAACCAATCTTTGCTTGACATCCTTAAGCTCATTAGAAGATTCATCAATCTAGAAGATAGCAGCTTTTAAATCAGAAATTTTACTTCTGCTCAGATTTAAGTCATCAAGTTAAATCAACCAATAATCTTTAGCATTAGGACTAAAAGAAATCAGCTTTGATCCAAGCTGTTCCAGAAGTTGTGCTCCTCCCTTAGGCATGTTAGTAACTGAATCATCATTCAGTATGTATTTAGGAATAAACTTAGATTTGGCCATACCCCTCTGCTTCTCATGAACTAGTCCTTTTAGAAATTTAGACCATCTTTCAGTAATTTGCATTATTCACAGTGAACATGCAGACGAGGTATTAAAGTTCTTTCCAAAATTTGTTCAGTATTTGTTGCTGTGACACTTTCAACCTTTTTCCAGAATCAAGAAAGTAAACCATCTTCTCTTTAGGCTTGAAACCATCAAAATTGTCAAGAATAATTTGAACACATTTGATATTCTCTAAATCCTGAAATTTTACATCTTCACCAACACCTGTTAGTGAATTTGGATCTTTTATCTTCAAAGCATCTCCTTTGTAAACTCCAAAATTTTTGTAACCAAGACCCCCTCTCTGACCAGGTTCTGTAGATTGAGATCCTCCACTGTAGGTATTCTTGATTATTCCAGTGTCTCTATCAGGAGCCGGTGTCTTATTTTTCCATAGAAGTTCCTTTTTCAGCTCAAAGTCTGATGCCAACTTATCCACAGGTTCAGGAATTGTAATTCTATTTAAATAATAATACCATTTTTAATTCATTCCAATAGCTTTGTACATAATGTACCCAGTCTCTTCATTTATTTTAAATTTAGGTTTAGATGGTTTAGGTATCCTCTTGAACCTTGGTCTGTCAGTTCTTAATTTTCTTGCAACATGAGTTTCATGAGAGGTTGTCTTGACATTAGCATTAGCTTTTATTTCTTGAGCTATTTTGTCAACAAATTGAGTAGTATTAGTGGTTGTGACTATTTGTTCTTCAGTTTTAACTTGAGCAGTGTCAGAGGTTATTCTTGCAACATCATCAGCTTTTACTGGAATATCTTCAACATGAGCTTTGTCAGGGGTTGAGATGTGAGAATCAGAGTTTAAGTCTTATAGTACAAGCTTTGATGATTCACCAACCTTTTTATTTCCCTTATAACTCCTATTATCATTTAAAATAGCTTGAGACCTTAGAATAGGACTTTCAGCTACAGTTTGACTAATTTTTTTTATCACCACTCCTTTGGTTGGTCTTTTTCCAGGAATATCAGCATATGGTGAGATAACATCGGTATTTGCTGGCCTCGGAGATTTGTATTCCTCTTCCATTAACCTCAGTTGCTCAAGATCAACTCCATAATTTTACCTTTCAAAAATCCTTTTACTCACCTTAGAATCAAAAGCTGTAATTTTAGGATCCTTGTAGAATAGAGTTATCTTCTTTCCTTTATACTACAGAGTTTATAAAAACCGACTTGCCTCAGCACCAGTTTTTACCACCAAAATAGCTCACTCTTCATCAGCATTTGTGACTATCAGAGTTTTCTTTATATTAATCACAGTTATAATCAGCTCTTTTTTAAGCACAGTCTTAGAGACTTGCTGTTTTCCACTTTTCCCTTTCTCTCCACCTCTCTCTCAACCTTTTCTGGATTGGCTAGTGTTTTTAAAAACACCACTAGATGCAAATAGATCTCCATCTTTATATCTCTCAATTAATTTGCCACCCTTGTTTTCTCCATCTTAGGCATCATTCCTACCATCAGCTTTTAGCTGGAGCTATTTGCATTTTGACTTTGAAAGTACGCAAGTGAACGAATAAACAAAATAAACCCATGCAAATCTCTATGCAAACCAACTAGTAGAAAAAGTAAACAAGGTTTGGAGATCAAATAGTAATCTTTCTAAGAAGCATAGTAATTTGATTGGATGAATAGTAGAAGAGATGGTACATTGTACTCCCTAGCTTTTACACTTGAAAGATGAGGCCATGATTCTTGATTTATACAAGTAATATACATATCTAAGGGTATATCAAACATCATACATCCAAGGAAAACCTTCCAATAACCCAATAAAGGTATAAAACTTTCTTTAAAACTTCGTTTAGTAAGAACTTTTCAAGAAAAGTATGAACCTTGGATGTAGATTAAAGTTGTAGTGATTATATGTTGGTTTGATTGTTGTGGATGTATTAGTTTGATAAAGATGATGTTGATGAACCCAAAACTTTGAGTTCTTGTGATAACTAAGTATTTAGATGATTGATTGTTGAATATTGAGTGATTAGTGATGGTGGGTATTAATCGAAACCATGGATCGTAATGTTTACGTTATTATAATATCTTATTCTAGGCGACTTAAATTTCTGCAGAGTTAAAGAATAATTAAACTGCATTTTCTTGAAAAATAAGACTTGTAAGTGATAGATCTTGTCGTAAGGATCATTTAGGCGCTTGAATGGCTTGATTCGGACTTACGGTTTAAAAGTTTGGTCCGTTTTAGTAAACACGAATTACGCGATAAAAACTGCTACGAATTATCAATTTTGGGAGTATAAATGGCTGACTTAAAATCACTCAAGAGTCATGAAAAGTTAACATAAATTGGGATATGGAGTGAATGAGCTGCCATAAAAATTTCAAGTAAAAATAGTAATTTTCAATTTTAGAAAATTATCGGAGTCGAGGTCCCGCAAGTAGAATTCCTTAGAAGTCACGAGAGGAGCCGACTTGTAAAGTGAATAATTGAAGTGGACGATAAGGATTGAAAATCTAAATCAAGGCTAATGACTACTCATGCTTTAATAAAATAATGAGAGAAGGATGAGTCGCATACGTTTATAAAATATTACATATTTAACAAAGCAGTGTTAAGTACGATCAAAGTTTAATGGGACGATAATGTTCTTATTTATAGATTTTCGAACAAACTCCCGGGCACCCTCCACCCCGAAACCCCCCAGGCAAATTTACGAACCTTACTCATGATTACTTTGGTGTTGTAAAAATGAATTACTATGTATATGCATGATGCCTTGATTACCCTAAATTTTAATTACAAGATATTAAGATGAGATTGATTATGATATAGTACAGTATCGTGTTATAAATGTTAACGCTAGCGAGTAGAGTGGTATGTATACTTTAGACCGAGAGTCGGTCGGTATAATTAAATAAAAATCCAGAAGTGTTCCGGAGACTTTTGGGATTAATAATTCCTTATCTATGTTATTATTAAAGTAAATATTCCAAGGGGCTCAATGCCTTTGCGGTTTATTAAATACCTCAAACTTTTATTAAGCGACTTCAAAAAATAGTATTCCCTCAAATTAAATATTATTTAACCGATGAGTATTATTTCAAATATTCATTTAGACGAGAAAGTATTTATAGACAATTATTTTATTATTAATTTCAAGCATTAAATATTTATTAAAGATTAATTTATTTTATTTAAATATAAATCAGTTTAGGAATATTTTTTCAAATTTTTATTTAAACATAATTATTCAAGGTTTGATATTTAATAATTATTAATTAATTACTAAATATTTATTAAACGATTTTATAGGATTAAAAAATCATAAATCCTATTTTACAATATTTTCTGAATTTCAGAAGAGCACTCAAGTACCTTCAAATCTTTGAAAAACATTATTTCAATTTATTTTAAATAATTTGACGATTATATATATATATATACATATATAAAGAGTTGTGCCTATCAACAAGCATTGTGCTTGGGGAACTCTGATATAATTCAAGTTCTGAGTATATGGTAGGATTCTTTGAAAGGACTGGGAGGGGTAGACTCTAGTACTACGGGTACTAGGGAGACTACCAAAGGTACCACATGCGAAGGTACTACGTGTACTCAGGGACTTGTGAAGTGTGTGAATACCTGAAACTGGACATGTAGCCCGTATGCGGCAAGGGTGATCACCGGAATAGAAATATGTCGTCCTTCTACTAGTATAACAGCTTTACAAACTTCCGATATATGACTGATCATCGTATAACGGTGGCTCCAACGAATGTCCTATTCTTCCAATTGTAATTGATATGTAATACTGTAATCTGAGCCTAGGTGCTGGGTTTACTAAAAAGGTATTCACAGAATAATTGAGTTAATAACATACGTTGTTTTGAAAAGATGTCTGTATCACCAAGAAAACTACTATTGAACATATATCATTCTACGAATTATAATAATTCTTTAACAGTCTTTTCATACTGCTGATTATTATGGATGGGCAATATAGCTCACACTTGTTTTCTTTATAATACCACAACACAACAATTAACCAAGATGTCGGTCCGCAAGTTTATAGCCAGGAAGTGCGTTAGAAACGCAAAGCTCTTTCGTAGACTATTTGGGGCGATGCCGCAGGTTGAACGTATAAGTTGGTTCGATTTTTAGTTGTTTTTTATTTGGCTCATATATAAGTATGATTTATGTAAGGTAGTCACGAACAAACGTTTATTTGGCCGCCGCCCAAATAGAGGTTATATCTGTGGTATAACTTAATTACTTTTGGATTGTAATAACTATCACCCTTTGGTTTTAAAACTCTAGTAATGCATTAATTTCATTTCCAAGACAATAACCTGTGATTATGTGTAATAGTAAGTGTGGGGTCATAGATGCGTGAGTTAATTATATTATTGTACAAGATAAGTGTTGAAACAAGATTCAAGACGATGTGACTTCCTAAATCCCTAACCCCGAATTTTGGGGTGTCATAGAGCCCGCCCACAGCGTGTCAAGACTTACTTTGTCAGTATAGACATCTTTAAGTGTTACGCCGACTACAGCTACATATTTTCTTATACTACGTCCATTGAAGAAGTGCATCACAACAATATACTTATGACAAAGGAGAGTCAAGTAATTACGCCACAAACAACATCATACTAGTATCGATAGCCTTGTTGTTTGAAACTTTTACATATATACAGATTTCTACAACTGTATTCTTAAGACATGTATCATATTTTATGCTTCTCTTCTTTTATCTAGTAACTCTCTCTCTCTCTCACAAATAACAATTAATGTATCTATTCATTAGAGGGCTGGTCTAAATCCGATTCAATTTAAAATCAATTTTCAATAGAAGTATTTGGATCGATAGGGTATTTAGACCAGTTGGCATTATGTCCCTGGTAGAGTTGTAATAATTTAGCATATACATACTTTTTCATGTATTCGATCTCACTTGGTTAGTCATCCCGTTATTAATTAAAGAGTCCTAGTGATGGAAATAGTCTTATGTTGATGCAAAGTTTTATTAGTAAAGAAAGTCAATTACACCGGGTAACTTACTCCTGAATAATCGTAACCTTCAAAATAATAGACTTCCATGCAGAGAAAGTATTTTTCACCAATAGAACTACATAGATTTAATTCTCCGGATAATAGAAATACATATGCAACTTGAATTGACAAAACATTTTGAGAATTCTGGAGAATGAGCCCTCGGACGCAGTCTAAAAATTTTTGAGCAACTTACCCAATTCGTCAAGTTCTTTAAGTGGAGACCCGATTTGTTGAAGAGGTCGGAAGATAAAAACCGATTTCAACATTTGGACCCCATTAAGGTGTATTTATAAAAATATATTCTTCCACTGGATCAGATGGAGGCAAGGAAATTGAGATGTAGGGAGGAAATGGTTGTCTGTATGAGGACTCAGTAATATAGAAGACACACCAGTCATCCATTATTACAGTGTGTAACCTTTGAAGAAGTGAAACTAATCATGTAAGAAGTGCATGAAGGTGTTTGTGTCGATCATTTGGTAAGTCAAGCATTGACCTTGAAGATTTTACTATAGGGGTTTTACTGACCTATCATTTTCCCAGATGCATTTGATTACTGTTGAGTGGCATTTATAACACTCTATAATGCTCTATAAAGGCTTGAATTGATGTTTTGTACTCAAGTTATTTATGTTTTTGATGTGTTTTGTAGTGTTTTTGCATTTTAGGCATATACTGATGAATCAGATGGATTAACATTGTTTTGATGCTAATATGGTGTTAGGATGGTGTCTAAAGAATAAAGCTCCGGAAGCCAACTCGATTGCATTAGGAATTAAAGAAATTCGGAAGTTTTTCCAGAAGCACGGCGCGTCCGTGCTGGTCTAGCACGCGGCCGCACCCATTTGTCAGAAAGCCAGCGCGCCCGCGCTGATGAAGAGCGCGACCGCGCCAGGTCGAGACTTTAAAATCCTGATTCTAATTGATTTACAATTGGGAGGACTTCTATCTTGCTTTGGCTGCTATATAAATAACTCTAAGTTTTTTTAAGGGGATATCAAATAGAGCGCAAGGAGAAGACGGCAAGAGACCTTTAGCACAATTCAACAAGGCGAAGACGATCTAGTTTATTCTTGTGAATCTTTGTTTTGAGTTGTAATCTTGGATTCTCGTTTCTTATTTTGTTGAACCTATACTCTTGTTTTGTACTTGATTTTAATTGTTCGTTATAAAGACTACGTTCATTTTACCATGTTTTCATCGGAACCCACGTTGATGATGAGTCCGATTATGGGCTAATCGTTATCGTGGGGTTCTAGCGGATTTATGTATGGATTTCTTTAGTTAATTTGTTCAATACCTTAGTGTTTGGTGATTGATTGATAACCTAGTATTGGTTGTACTTATTCATCTTATGAGCATCGCGAACTTATAAGATAATGTGTTAATTCTTAATGAAGCGAAAGTGAATTAAAGGATTTAGAACTTGCCATGCTAGCATAGGTTCATGTAATATATACATGATTCGTAGGTAATTTTACCCATCTTACTTGCCCTGTGTAATCAAGATAGATAACTTATGCTTAAACCGTAATATTGTCAAATTCTATAAACATATAGGGTCTCAATATAATTGGTGTCTATTCAGCTTCTATCTTTTTTGTGGATGTCTTGTAGTATGGTATTCGTGCAACGAAAGTTGGCGTTTATCAGTTTCGTGTTATCTGATTAGTATCATTACCATTGCATGCTAAGGTTAAGAATGAAAAGGCTATTGAATGAAGTATTTAATGAAGTTAGAATCCCATGTTTGTCATATTTATTAATTTAATCAATCTTATTCTCATAGTTATAATTATTAGTTTAATTCTTAGTTAATAACAACCTCAATCAGTTATCATCTTAGCATTGAATAATAACCATACATTGTTGTTTAGGTGCATGACTTGAATTAGTTAACCAATACAGTCTATGTGGGAACGAACAAGAAAAGATTCTATACTACTTGCGAACTCGTATACTTGCGTGTATTATTAGCGCGTGTTTAGCGACTAACAAGTTTTTGGCACCGCTGCCGGGGACTGCAGTGTTAATTGATAGTTTATGTGCTTTCCATCAATGGTCGTTAAAGTTCATTGACTCGGACATTGTTACTTATCTGATTCCTTGTCTTATTTCAAGTGCTCTAGCGAGGGTGTATGTATACGCGTTCGTGTACTCGTAAGAGAACAATGGATAAGGCCAAGAAAGAACTTCTGGTAATTTGAAGGGAAGTTTTCGAATAAGAAAAGAAAGTAGAAGAAGAAGAGAAAGTCGAAGAACCAGTTTTAGTAGCGATGGGAGATCAAGCAGAAAATCCGAAGGCTTTGATGGACTATTCTCAGCCCAAGATTAATGACATTCAGTCGAGCATTGTCAGACCAGCCATCAAGGCTAACACTTTTGAGATCAAGGCAAGCACGATTCAGATGATACAAAACTCAGTTCAGTTTGGGGGTTCTCCTACTGAAGACCCCAATATGCACATCAGGGATTTCATCAAGATCTGCGACACCTTCAAGTTTAATGATGTGACTGAAGATGCTATCAAGCTGCGACTCTTCCCATTCTCTCTAAGGAACAAGGCTAAGAGCTAGTTACATTCTCTACCACCAGGGTCTATCACTAAATGGGAAGATCTGGCACAAAAGTTTCTCACTAAATTCTTCCCTATGGCGAAGACTGCTGCAATCTGGAATGCCCTTACTCAGTCTATTCAGCAAACTGGAGAATCTCTGTGTGATGCTTGGGATCGATATAAGGAGATGCTAAGGAAGTGCCCGCACCTTGGCATGCCTAATTGGATGATTATTAATTGCTTCTACAATGGATTGGGTGCTACTTCTAGACCCATGCTGGATGCAGCATCAGGAGGAGCCTTGTGGGCTAAGAGCTACAATGAAGCTTATGAACTTATTGAACTGATGGCTGCTAATGAGTACTAGAATCCTTCCCAGAGGTTGACTCAGGGAAAAGTTGCAGGAATTCTAGAGTTGGATGCGGCAACTGCTATCGCTGCCCAACTTAAGGCTTTGACAATGAAGGTGGACTCTTTGGCTAATTATGGAGTTAATCAAATCACCAGTGTCTGTGAACTTTGTGTTGGAGCCCATGAGACTGATCAGTGTGCTATTTCTAGTGAATTAGCTCAGTTTGTGAGCAATTTTCAGCGTTCGCAGCAACCAGTGCCAGCCACCTATCATCCTAACAACCGCAATCATCCTAATTTCAGCTGGAGCAATGCTCAGAATGCGGTTCAACAGCCTTATCAGCAATATCCAGCTAAGCAGTATAACCTCTCGGGTTTTTAGCAACCGCAATATGCACCAAGACAACAATTCCAGCTGCAAGAAGCCAATGAAAAATCTGAACTAGAGGAGTTGATGCTTATGTACAAGAGCCAAGTTATTTCTATCATGACCTTGGAAAATCAAATTGGGAAAATTGCCAATGCTTTGCTTAATCACCAGCCTGGTACATTATCTAGTGACACCGAGGTGCCAGGAAAGAGGGAAGCTAAGGAGCAGGTAAAGGCAATCACGTTAAGGTCTAGGACGGTTGCGAATTCCGAACAAACTCACGAGTTGACTGACGAAGCTTGGAAAGAAGTAGAGCAGTAGGAAGTAGAAGTGGAACCAAGGAAGACTACTGTTAAGCACACTCCTCCTGAGGGTAATACAGGGGAGAAACAGATTTATCCTCCACCGCCTTTTCCGAAGCGGCTACAGAAGAAAAAGCTGGACAAGCAATTTGAAAAGTTTCTGGAGGTGTTCAAGAAACTTCATATCAACATACCTTTCACCGAGGCTCTCGAGCAGATGCCTAGTTATGCAAAGTTTAGGAAAGGTATTCTCTCTCGGAAAGTGAAGCTAGATGATTTAGAGATTATCGCTCTCACGGAGGAATACAGTGATGTGCTGCCACAGAAGTTACCTCCGAAGCTTAAAGATCCTGGAAGCTTCACTATTCCGTGCACTATTGGAAAAGTGTCTTTTGATAGATACTTATGTGACTTGGGAGCTAGCATCAATCTGATGCCCTTGTCAATCTTCAAGCAGTTAGACTTGCCTGATCCAAAACCAACTTATATGACCTTACAGTTGGCCGACCGTTCTATTACGTATCCGCGAGGTATTGTGGAAGATGTCTTGGTCAAGGTTAATAAACTCATCTTCCCTGCTGATTTCCTTATTCTGAATTTCGAGGAAGATAAGAAGATTCCCGTAATCTTGGGAAGACCTTTCTTGGCAACTGGATGAACTTTGATAGATGTGCAGAAGGGTAAGCTCACGATGCGAGTACTGGATCAGGATGTGACTTTTAATGTGTTCAATGCTATGAAATTTCCTACTGATAATGAGGAATGTTTAAAAGTGGATTTGGTCGATTCTGTGGTTACTTCAGAACTTGATCAATTGCTAAGGTCTGATGCCTTAGAGAAAGCCTTATTGGGAAATTCAGACAGTGAAGATGACGAAGGTGAAGAACAATTGCAATACTTGAATGCTTCTCCCTGGAAAAGGAAGATTGATATACCTTTTGAATCTCTTGGAATGGAGGAATTAAGCAAGGCTCATAAACGCCTCAAGCCATCTATCGAGGAAGCGTCCACTCTTGAGCTTAAGCCTTTACCTGAGCATTTGAGGTATGCGTTTTTAGGTGATGCATCCACTCTGCCTGTTATTATTGCATCTGACCTTTTAGGTAGTGATGAGGAAAAGCTTTTGAGAATTCTGAGAGAGTTCAAGTCGGCAATTGGATGGACTATAGCAGATATCATGGGAATCAGCCCTTCTTATTGTATGCATAAAATTCTGCTAGAGGAAGGTAGCAAGCCTACGGTCAAGCAGCAAAGATGCCTCAATCCAATCATGAAGGAAGTAGTAAAGAAGGAAATTCTTAAGTGGCTAGATGCAGGGATCATCTGCCCCATTTCTGAAATTTTATGGGTAAGCCCGGTACAATGTGTACCAAAGAAAAGTGGTATTACTGTGGTAGCCAATGAGAAGAATGAGCTTATTCCTAAAAGAACAGTCACTGGGTGGAGAGTTTGCATGGATTATAGGAAGCTGAACAAAGCCACTAGGAAGGATCACTTCCCCTTGCCCTTCATTGATCAGATGCTTGACAGGTTGGCTGGGCATGATTACTACTGTCTTCTGGATGGCTATTCAGGTTACAATCAGATTTGTATCGCTCCAGAAGATCAGGAGAAAACTACCTTTACTTGTCCATTTGGTACGTTCGCCTTCAGACGAGTTTCTTTTGGTATGTGTGGTGCACCAGCCACATTTCAGAGATGCGTGATGGCCATCTTTTCTGATATGAGAGGCCAGAATGTGGGGGTGTTCATGGACGATTTCTCTGTATGTGGCGATTCTTTTGATGAATGCTTGTAGAATCTTGGACAAGTTCTCAAGAGGTGTGTTGAGACCAATTTGGTTCTCAATTGGGAGAAATGTCACTTTATGGTGCGACAGGGCATTATTCTCGGGCATAAGGTTTCTTGTAAGGGTCTTGAGGTAGACAAAGCCAAGGTGGGGATCATTGAGAATCTTCGTCCACCGATTTCTGTTAAGGGAATTCGCAGTTTTCTCGGTCATGCGGGTTTCTACAGGCGTTTCATCAAGGACTTTTCTAAGATTTCGAAGCCGCTATGCAGTTTTCTAGAAAAAGATGTCCCTTTCAAGTTTTATGACGAGTGCCTTGCAGCTTTTGAAATATTGAAGAAGAGTTTAATCACGGCACCTGTCATAACTGCACCTGATTGGAACCAGCCTTTTGAGATGATGTGCGATGCAAGTGACTATGCAGTGAGAGCAGTTCTTGGGCAGAGGAAGAACAACATATTTCATGTGGTCGACTACGCTAGTAAGACCCTTAATGGTGCCCAACTGAATTATACGACTACGGCGAAAGAGCTTTTGGCTATCGTCTATGGTTTTGAGAAATTTCGATCTTATCTACTTGGGACTAAGTTGACAGTTTTCACTGATCATGCCGTAATTCGATATCTAGTCTCAAAGAAGGACTCGAAGCCTAGATTGATTAGATGGGTTCTTTTGCTCCAGGAATTTGAACTTGAGATCAAGGACAGAAAAGGGACTGAAAATTAAGTCGCTGATCATCTCTCGCGTTTAGATAATCTCATGCTACTTCATTAGATAAGACATTGATAAATGAGTCTTTTCCTGACGAGCAGTTGTTTGGAGTGCAAGAAGAAGAACCGTGGTTTGCAGACATTGTGAACTACCTTGTGAGTAATGTCATGCCTCCCGACTTATCCTTTGCTCAAAGGAAGAAGTTTCTACATGAAGCGAAGTGGTATATGTGGGATGAGCCGTTTCTTTTTCGACGAGGAGCTGACCAAATCATCAGGAGATGTATTCCTTACAGCAAACGGGGGGGATCTTGCGAGATTGCCACTCAAATGCTTATGGAGGACTGTATGGTGAAGAAAAGACAGCAGCTCATGTTCTTCAGGCAGGTTTCTTTTGGCCGACCTTGTTTAAAGATGCTTACCAGTTCATTTTGAAATGCGATCGATGTCAACGTGTGGGCAATATGTCTAAGAGGGATGAGATGCCTCTTAATGTGCTTGTCGAGGTTGAGGTCTTTGATGTTTGGGGAATTGACTTTATGGGGCTATTCGTCTCATCTTGTAACAATCAATATATCTTGTTGGCGGTTGATTACGTGTCAAATTGGGTTGAAGTTAAGGCGTTGCCAACGAACGATGCAAAAGTGGTGCTTAATTTTCTTCACAAGCAAATATTCACAAGGTTTGGAACTCCAAGAGTCATAATCAGTGATGAGGGATCGCATTTTTGCAATCGCAAGTTCACTGCTATGATGAGAAGGTATAATGTGAATCATCGCATTGCTACGGCTTATCATCCTCAGACGAATGGTCAAGCTGAGGTTTCTAACAGAGAGATCAAGCGCATTTTAGAGAAGGTTGTGTGTCCATCAAGGAAAGATTGGTCTTTGAAGCTTGATGAAGCTGTTTGGGCTTATAGAACAGCATATAAAACTCCTTTGGGAATGTCGTCATTTTAGTTGGTTTATGGTAAGGGGTGTCATTTGCCTGTGGAGATCGAGCATAAAGCATATTGGGCTTTAAAGAAATTAAATCTGGACTTGGATGCAGCTGGAAAGAAGAGGATGCTTCAATTAAATGAACTAAATGAGTTTCGACTTCAAGCTTATGAGAACAACAAAATGTACAAGGAAAAGGTCAAGAGGTGGCACGATAGGGGTCTAGTGCTCAAATCGTTCATGCCGGGGCAGCAAGTTCTTTTATTCAACTCTCGTCTCCGTCTTTCCCCTAGAAAGTTGAAGTCAAGATGGTCAAGGCCCTTCACAATCAAAACTGTGTTTCCATATGGAGCGGTGGAAATTTTTGAGAATGATCTGGGCCAAGCATTCAAGGTAAATGGTCAAAGGTTGAAGCATTATTATGGTGACACGGCAAACCGCGAGTTGGTTAGTGCCGTTTTATTGTCCATTTGATCTCGAGATTATACATCGAGCTAACGATGTAAAAGAAGCGCTTCTTGGGAGACAACCCAAGTTTGTTGTACATTAGGAAGTAGAAGAAGCAAGAAGAAAGGAGAAAAAACATAAAAAATTCAGAAAAAGAAAAAAATTCAGGGCCAACTATAGAAGCTGAGCACGCCCGCGCTGATCA
This sequence comes from Apium graveolens, assembly GCF_009905375.1. Lineage (NCBI taxonomy): Eukaryota > Viridiplantae > Streptophyta > Magnoliopsida > Apiales > Apiaceae > Apium > Apium graveolens. The sequence goes on from NC_133654.1 coordinate 72,926,010, forward strand.
GGCGCGCCCGCGCTGATCAAGCGCGCGCCCGCGCCATTTTTCCAGTAACCAAGCGCGCCCGCGCTGATCAAGCGCGCGCCCGTGCCGATTTCTAGAGAGCAAGCACGCCCGCGCTGTCCTAGCGCGGCCACGCCGGGTTCTATTCGAAAATAAAATAAAATAACACAGCAGTTTTATAAGGTAAAATTGGGACTTTCACTCCAAAATCAATTCTAACCTGATTTTTACTCTTCCACATCCCATAATTCCCTCTCCTAATCAATTTCATTATTCCCATGATTCCCATAATTAATTCCCACTTCTATTCCTTATCAAGTTCTCACCTATCCACCTATAAATACATACACTTATACACAACTTCTCCACCACATCACAAACTCTCAAACACAAATTCTCTCTAAACACTTACACTTTTATTTTCTCTCATTCAATCCCGATGGCACCCAAGATACAAAGAATACAAGTAAGCAGCAGCACCGCCGGTTCTTCATCTGCGGGTGGTGTGAGGCCCAGATTTTCTACTCCCGGGGCTGAAGAGGAGTACACGAGGCTTCTCTCGAAGCCTATTGCTAAGGAGCGAGGGTTTTTTCCATCAGGGAACGATGGTAAGCTTTTGGAGATGATCCTTGAGATGGGCTGGGTTTCTTTTTGTAAGGCTCCCGCTGCTGTGCCCATGAGTGTTGTGCGGGAGTTTTATGCTAACGCAAAGGCGGAGAAGAATGGCTTCACGGTGGTTAGGGGGACGACTGTTGAGTATAGTGCAGAGGCTATCAGGACGGTAATTGAGCAACCTGTGAGGAAGGTGGGTCAGGACACATTGAATGATAAGACTCCGGAGGACTTCAATTTGGATCTGATCGTTACAACTCTCTGTGTGCCTAAGACTCATTGGAAGTTCAAGAGGGGCACTACTGATTACTCCATATTCCATGCGTCGTGCATGAACAGGTTTGCACGTGCTTGGAACTCGTTTATTTGTGCTAACATCATGCCTTCTTTGCATGTGTATAAGATTACTGTGGAGCGTGCTCGTCTGTTGTGGGGGATTCTGCAGGGTGATTACATTGATTTGGGGATGGTTATTTACCAGGGGATTCTGAGATTCTTGAAGGGAGGTACTACAGGTGCTATTCCGTATGCGTCCGTTGTGACGAAGTTGTGCGTGGCAGTTGGTGTTCATTGGCCAGCACATGAGCAGATGCAGCTTCCCAGTGCTCCTATTAATAGTGTTACGCTGCACAACATGGTTGAGTGGTATGGTGGCAAGCCCGATCCTAAGGGACTTGGTTATTCTTATGCTCATCTGCCAGGTGGTGTGCCTATAGAGGCAGCTACAGTGGGAGGTTCTCAGCATGCCCGCCGAGCAGCTTAGAGAGCTCAGTATGGAGAGGAAGTTGGTCCATCGCAGCAGTAGCAGGAGCAGAGATGGGAGCTGGTTTGAGTTTGGCGCAGTACAGGCATCTAGCATGGAGGATGGATGCAATGCACGACATTCATAGTCGGTTTACACGCGATCTCACCCAGGTACTTGGGACAACTTTTAGAGCCACCGGAGTTGACATCCAGTGGCCAGTATTTGGTGAGGATTCCGTGTATCCACCTCCGGACACGCCTGACACTTTACCCGTTGAGGGTGACGATTCTGATTCGCAGTAGGTATGCCTGATTCCTTACTATTACATTCACTGAGGACAGTGAATATTTTAAGTTTGGGGGTAGTAGTTGAAGGAATATGTTTTTGTGTGAGTCTCATATAGTTGCATGTTCATGATAGTTTAGTTCATATAGTTGCATTTTTATTTTTCCATGTAGTTTTTTTTATTATTATTATTTATTTCATTTTTGGTAGTTTTATGATATTTTGTTCATATAGTTTCATGCATTTGCATTATAACATGATCCCTTAGATGATTTTTCCGATTAATTGGTGATATTGATGCTAGTGTAGTGATGTTTTGTTTAGAAATGTTAAGTCGTATTAAGTTGATTTGCATGCTAGACACACTTGTATTTCACTAAGTCTTATAGGTTGCTAGAGTGCTAGATCATAGTCATGCTTTGTTTGATTGTCGAGGTTTAAAAAATTGGAGAAAATTGGATTTCATTGCTAGTTGTATGGCTAGGTGTCAAATGGCTAGTAGTTGGCTCATATTTATATGAGTAGTCTAGGGTTGAATGAGATGGAGCGAAACGCACTCATTCGGAAATTGTTCAGGAAAAAAAAAGAAAAAAAAAGGAATAAGTGTTATGTATAATTGATCACGAGTGGGCTCTTTAGTACTTGAGTTATTAAGTTCTTAGGGGACTTTGTGCCTAGTGACCTAAGGCTTGTATAGTCTGGGATCCGCTAACCTAACGCTCGCTACATGAGTACTATTGTATAAGTCTTTTATGGACTTCACTCATTGCACGATCAAATAAGCATATGTGTTTTGTTTTGTTTAAATAAAAGCATGAATCCATGATTAACTCCGATATAAGAATTGAAGTGTTATAAGTTATTTTGAGTCTAGCTTTTATTCTGTTTATAAACTTACGATTGTCTTCATAAGTAGTGAGTCATGATTGTCGATCTAGTTGTGCTAGTATATCTGTAAGCGTTTGCACACACGCACGTCTTTATTTTGTGAGTTGATTAATATGATTTAGTTGATCTTTATGCGAGTAAATGCATTTTCTGAGGTGTTGCTTGTTGATTGGGTGAGTTATTCTAGTGGGGATCATTGCATTCATATTAGTTGCATTGATGTATTTTTATTCTCTTATTTTTTGAGTCTGTTTATGCTTGAGGACAAGCATCGATTCAAGTTTGGGGGTATGTTGAGTGGCATTTATGACACTCTATAATGCTCTATAAAGGCTTGAATTGATGTTTTGTACTCAAGTTATTTGTGTTTTTGATGTGTTTTATAGTGTTTTTGCATTTCAGGCATATACTGATGAATCAAATGGATTATCATTATTTTGATGCTAATATGGTGTTAGGATGGTGTCTAAAGAATAAATTTCCGGAATCCAACTCGATTGCAGCAGGAATTAAAGAAATTCAGAAGTTTTTCCAGAAGCACGGTGCGCCCGCGCTGGTCTAGCGCGCGGCCGCTCCCATTTGTCAGAAAGCCAGCGCGCCCGCGCTGATGAAGCGCGCGGCCGCACCAAGTAGAGACTTTAGAATCCTGATTCTAATTGATTTACAATTAGGAGGACTTCTATCTTTCTTTGGCTGCTATATAAACAACTCTAAGTTTTTTTTAAGGGGATATCAAGAGAGAGCGCAAGGAGAAGAGGGCAAGAGACCTTTAGCACAATTTAACAAGGCGAAGACGATCTAGTTTATTCTTATGAATCTTTGTTATGAGTTATAATCTTGGATGCTCGTTTCTTGTTTTGTTGAACCTATACTCTTGTTTTGTACTTAATTTTAATTGTTCGTTATAAAGAGTACGTTCATTTTACCATATTTTCATCGGAACCCACATTGATGATGAGTCCGATTATGGGCTAATCGTTATCGTGGGGTTCTAGCGGATTTATTTATGGATTTCTTTAGTTAATTTTTTCAATACCTTAGTGTGTGGTGATTGATTCATAACCTAGTATTGGTTGTACTTATTCGTCTTATGAGCGTCGCGAACTTATAAGATAGTGTGTTAATTCATAACCTAGTATTGGTTCATGTAATGTATACATGATTAGTAGGTAATTTTACCCATATTACTTGTCCTGTGTAATCAAGATAGATAACTTATGCTTAAACCGTTATGTTGTCAAATTCTATAGATATATAGGGTCTCAATATAATTGGTGTCTATTCAGCTTCTATCTCTTTTGTGGATGTCTTGTAGTATGGTATTCATGCAACGGAAGTTGGCGTTTATCAGTTTCGTGTTATCTGATTAGTATCATCACCATTGCATGCTAAGGTTAAGAATGAAAAGGCTATTGAATGAAGTATTTAATGAAGTTAGAATCTCATGTTTGTCATATTTATTAATTTAATCAATATTATTCTCGTATTTATAATTATTAGTTTAATTCTTAGTTAATAACAATCTCAATCAGTTATCGTCTTAGCATTGAATAATAATCATACATTGTTGTTTAGGTGCATGACTTAATTAGTTAACCAATACAGTCTCTGTGGGAACGAACTAGAAAAGATTATATACTACTTGCGAACTCGTATACTTGCGTGTATTATTAGCGCGTGTTTAGCGACTAACAATTACGTACAAAAATATCGTAAATGTTAGATTCACGCCGATATTTAACGAAATCCTTCAACTGTATTGACTCCGATGCTCTACCAGATCATGTTTGCTATGTCGGGGATTGATATTGTAAGAAAATTACCTAAGGGGAAGGGGCCGGCTATTTTTTGTATTGTGTCAGTCGACTATATGATCAAATGGGACAAGGTGAAACCTCTTTCACAAATCATTGAGTTAGTAACAATAAAATTTGTCTAATAATGAACATTAACACGACTATTTTCAAGTAGAGACAAAAATGACTTGATGATGCAAAAGGTCTTTGGGTGGACGAGTTGCTCAATGTGTTATGGGCATAGCGAACAACAAATGAAATGGAACAAAAAAAGTTGCTCAATATTATGATGTTGGGGTTGAGAAACAAAATTTTCAAGTGGGAGATTTGGTGTTTAGGGAAACAACAACATCAAAACCCAACTAGCTTAGTAATTTTAAAAACCCATGTTAAACGAGTGAATTTTTCAAACCCCTGAAGTAGAGGTTGTTTCCCTTCCTCAACAACCTTTTAAAAATCTTTTGTGACTTTATTCATTCTATTTCTAATTTTACCTGCATTGCGAATCATTTATCGAAATCATCACCTCGGGACTATACCCATGTCATAATTCATCACTGTCATTATTAATTTTTCTAAACTTATCGGTTGACACTTCATATATCCAATTAGAAAATTATGTACATGGACCATTAAGCATGAGATGATCATATACATTTACTTGCTAGTACTAGTAACAATTACTATAATCTTTGTACGGGCATCGTAGTTCATTTCCTATCACAAAATTATCAAATGCAATCTCAAGAAAATTTGTAGCCCCAATACTATAAGCCTCAATATGCTTTGGCAGTAAAAGCCAATTCATTGATGCAAATTTCCCAACCTATTTTATACACAAGGAAGCAAACAAAGAATCTACATAAATATATGACGTCAAATTATATTCTACTTATACTCAACAAATTCTTACAAACACAAGTAGAATACGGTTAAATAGAGCACATTAACAAATATATTATTACTTAAATTAAGCTAAATTAATAGCCGAGTTTGCGCAATAAACACGAATAGAGCATGAATATTTACAAAAAACAATCACAGTGAAGCTTACACACACATTCATACAAATAGAGCCCTATTTTAAGAGAAATACAGACACAGTTAAAGCTCTAATTTAAAATTTTCCAATTTAAATCTTGGACAAAATCACATTCGAACCCCTAATTTTAAATGCCCAATTTGACTTCGACAACATCACAAATCGAAGCCCTAATTTCAAAAAGCTACACAAACAAAATCTCAATTGAAAGTCCTAATCAACAAACAACCCATAATTTAAACAAACATTTCGATTTACCAATAAATAAAATTGAATGGGGGAAGAAAATCGATATTAAGTTCAGTTTTTTACCTTCGAGCTTGAAAATTGTCCGAGCTTGAGTGTTGGAATCTTCAACCTTGATTGTTCCTCGACCTCGAATTTTCAAGCTTGAGTATTCCTCAAGTTTGAATATCTGATGTCACCGCTGAATCTCCTCTGTCACATTGGAATCCTCCAATTGCCTCCTAGTGTAGCTCATTTTTTTTACTTAGTCGGTGTATAGTGAAAAGTTTTGTGTATTGTTGACTTGGTTGCTTATTTTGGAAAGTCCGGGAAAATAAAATTATACCCGCTTATTTTTTGTAATATCCGGGATATCGCGTGTAATTATTTTTATCAATAAGTAAATTTTTATATGATTATTATGTGATTTTTGGTGAATTATCTGATGATTGGTGTAGATATGTGAATGCTTATATGTGATACAGTATAAGTATGTAAATTTTATTATGACCAGAATAAAATATAGATAATTACGATATTTTTCTGGTAATTTTTGGGCTGTCATATGATTTTATATTGATTTATGAATTTATTTATTATTTTCTGAATAATTACAAAATTATTTTATAAAGCTGGGAATCGTCCGACTTCAACCATTTTTACGTTTTTACAACCCGAAACTCTTCCGAAAACTCATTCCTAACCTAATCTGGTAATTCCGGACATTTTCCGTGTTTTGACTTTTTCGATCCGGATTACGGTTTGACCCGTGCGCGGCCCGGCGCAAGATTTTTGATACGATAATCATTTCGGTGAATCAACAAAACCCGTATTCTCGAAAGACGGGATATTATTACGTTATTTTCATATATAGTATTTTATAAGAAGCCCGATTTGGATAATTATCCAATACGGGTATCAAATCGGATCGTTTTTGCACTTACTTAGCGGCTAAGTAACTAATTTAACGATCCGAAACGAACCAATATTCCAAAAATATATATAACCCTTTTATCATTTCATTTTATTCATATAATCATAATCAGTCAGTAAAACCCCATAAAATACAGAGAAAATGTCGAATTAATATCGCATTTTTGAGAATCAAACGCACGAACGAAGGCGTTATCGAACTCCGATTCAAGCGTGCGATATATCAAAATGAAGCTCTCGAAAAGTACTTTCTGAATCAATCAACCATTTTAGTGCAGAAATCAAGGTGATTTTATTATTTATTTATTTTAATTCGAATTTATTAAAGATTAAATTATGAAAATTTGTTCTTGATGTTGTTGATATGATTTGATGATTCCATCATGTAGATAATATTTTTCTGGTCAATTTGGTATATTATATGTCAAAAACTGAGTTCAGTAACAGGTAGAAAAGTTGGTGTGATTTTCGGGTTTGAATGTTCTTGGTGTTCTTGAATAATTTCAATCGAAATTTGGGATTTTTACTTCTATCAATTCTGGGCTAAAAAGACTGATACCAGCTTATAGATCGTTTTAAAATAAGTCGATCCATGTGTCTTCTTGTGGTATTGGGTGACATAATTAAGTCGCCGGAAAAAGCTTGAGCCCGGCCACCTTTAATAGTGGTTGTCGCCGGCCAGGGCCTTCACGAAGTCTATTCCCACTGTTACAGGGCTCATCAGTCTGCTGGGTAAACCTGGAATCGATTAGTATCATGAACAGAAGAGATTCAGGTCGTTATGGGGGTCAATCGGGGTTCGCCGGAATCCAGAAGACTCGCCGAATTTCCGGCTTGTGTTTCGGGTTCATAGTTACCCGATTTCAGACCCGATGGGTCTAATTTCTGACCCGGCTTCGATCTGTTTCACCCGGAAGTTAATTCTAAAAATCTGTTACCTGATTTTCTTTTTCTAAAATTATTTAAAATTCATTTTTTTAAATCCAAAAATCAATATTTTCAATTCTGAAAATTATTTTTATTCTAAAATAAATCTTAATTAATTAATTAATTAATTTTAGTTGATAATTAATTATTTAATTAGTCAATTGATTTAAATAATAATTGATTAATTAAATTAATTAATTATTAATTGATTTTAATTGATTTAATAATTAGATTTAATTATTTAAAATTAATTTAAAAATTCTGAAAAATAGTTTCGAGCTTTAAAATATTATTTTAAATTATTTCCAAAACTCGATAATTATTATAAACTTATTTTAAAGCCAAATTCGGGTGTTCGAACCCTATTATTTAATTATAAAATGATTCAGAGTCCAATTTTTATTCCGAAAAATGTTTAAAAATTCGTATGGAATACCTGAAAAATCATTTTGACCCTGAATCTTCTTTGAAAAATTATTTTGATCGAGTATCTTGAGTGCTATGTGCTACGTGCTATCTGATTAATGTGTTATATGCCTATGTGGTTATTTTTTGACTGTTCCAGTCATAACTTTCAATACGTAAATCGGATTTGGGTAAAACGAAGGGTACATAAAAGCTTATGACGTCTATGTGACGATTAAAATAATATGAGTACGAATAATTTATAGATACGTGTGATGCCTAGCAGAGTCAGCAAGGCATAGAAAAGGAAACCAGTGATCCATAAATAGAATTGAAGCGTAGAAAGAGAAGACAAGTGATTGATAAATAGAAGCAAGGCATAGAAAGAGAAGGAAAGTGGTTGATGAGTAAAACTATTAGATGAGTACCAGTAAACTGGAGATCGTCGGTGATAAGGCAAGTACTTCTGAACCTTCTTCAAGATATATTGCAAATATTTTCGAACTATCTCATACCATGTCGCTATTATTAAAAATAACTCATGTTTTATATTGCAAACGCTTTAAACTATTTAACCTTGAACCCTGATTCTTATTGATCTTGAGCCATAAGCCTTATTCTTCATAAACCCTTGATTGTTGAATTCCCATATTCAAGTCAGACACATACGATACTACTCCATAAATACATATCTACCACATACTGATTTCTGATATTGAATTGCTTGACATACCAACCCTTATTCCTTATTTAATAGAAGACCAATCCTTGGAACCCTTGAACCCTTAGTCTTCTACTTTCTAATTCTTTTCTTGATTGAAAGCCAATCTTTTTGAATTCCTTTTTATACCTTCATGGTATTGTGAAACACCTTATGCTTCAAAATAAATGGTGTTTATGATTCAGCTTATTGAATTACATTGGTTATCATATTGAATTGTTTTAGAATTGGATGGTTTTCTAAATACGGACCAGATTCATGGTCGTACCAGATTCGTCATCATAATAGGCCAATGCGTGCTTTGGATCCAATATATAGAGCAAAGTTGGGAGCCTTGCTCGGGGTTAGTGCGTGACTGATCAGCAGCCTAACCTTGGTTTTTAAAATAAAAAGTGAATATCCAATTCTAATCATTGCTTATTCAGAAACTTGATTCTTCTGAATCATTTCACTTAGTTATTGTTTAACCTCAATTATTGCTATTATTACTTGCTGAGCTAGTTTGCTCACTCTTGCAAATCTTTTTATGTTTTCAACAGTTGAAAAGGAAATTGTTGGTAACGAGGATTTCTAGTCCAGTGTGTGAGCTAGGATTCCAGGTTAAGTTGGATCGAGTTAGCAGGAGCTTTATATTGTAGATAAGTTATGCAAGATTGTAAGAATAATAATATCATTATCAGATGTAAGTTGAACTAGTTGGGTTTTGGTACGATGTAATAAAAGATAAGGTTGTGGATTATTTTCATACTTGAACCTGTTGCGATCCATGGTTGTGAAAAGAAGGGTCAATGCATATGATATTTTATATATAGGTTTATATGTTGTGTGTATGTGTTGTGAGCCCCAGACTTCTGACCCAGGTTTGGAGGACGTTACAGTTTGGCATCAGAGCCACAGGTTATAAGTCACTGAAATAAGCCTAGATTGTCGGGATTGGATAAAGGGTTAGGAATAGGATTAGGAAATAGAAAGATAGGACGTCGAGAGGTTGAGTGCGACCAAATAATAGGTTTTAGTGAAATTCGTGATGAGATTTGACATCCTTATCTAGCGACATGATTTTTAGATGACGGCGATGGAAGATTCTTTTATCCGTGGATCATCTGATCATTCGGAACCTTTATTCGGAAGACTATTATCTGATCCACGCCCTGATCTTCCACCGGTGTTAGCCATGCCACTTCCTGTTGCAACGATTGCACCTTTTCAAACTATTATCTCATCCCTTGATGCGAGGCTATCTATTCGAGAATTCCCTACACGCTGATTCTAGTTCTACCGGATATTCAGTTATGCGCGCATCTTTTCTGTCTCCTCTACATTCTATTTTATAACATCTTTTTAAAACTTGTCTTATGAAGTAACAACACCCATGAAGATCGATTTGAGAGCTACAATATATGGTGAGTACGAGGTATTAAGAAGGGTGATAAGAAACCTAGAGAAAAGATTCGTGTGTGCCGGAAAATGGTTGCTACCAGGTTATATGGAGCTACTAGTAAGTATGCTACCTGTGATTATCTTGTAAAGTGAGCTAAATGAATTTTAAAGGAGTTTGGAAAGAATAGAAATCGAGAATTTTCTTGGAAGTAGATGATGATGATATGACCAAACATAATGCGTATAGTGGTAAAGTGATGTGATGTTAGCCGATTTGGTTTTATAAAATAGGTTTGATAGACCTATTATACTTAGTAATCGTAAGAAGTAATGATGGAAGTATTACCAGTATGAAAGATTTGAAGAGAAGCTATGAATAAGAAAATATGCAACGGTAACTAGAATTTTTATTGACCAATGAAGATAAAATAGACTCAACGAGGAATAGAGGATATGCAGAATTGAATGAGCTTTTATCAGATGGTGTTCCTAATTTGATCCTTTGTAGTGGTTGAAAAGAACGACAACCAATTCATATAGTAATAACGACCAGGTGTATGATTTCCAAAATTTAAACCAGTTTGTCCAATTACTACTTGAGTTTCTTGTTCGTTATAAAATTCAGATTATCCAGACGAATACTTGTTCTAGAAATTAGTATGGTTTGTTTCGAAGGCCAAGTGGACCCGCTATTACGGAAAAACTGTTCACCCAATTTCTGAGACAATTAGAGCACGAGGAATATGTCGATTCACGAGAAGCTGAGTACGAGCAAAGAAGATTAAGGAAATCTCTAGACCTTCTAAAGGAAGAACATTATTAGCATAAGAAGCGACAAGGTGAACGATTAGCAACATAAACAAAATTTGAAGTTATGAGTGTAAATCACGTAAGATTGCAAATAAAATCGTATATGAACGTGAAAGCGTGACGCTAAAGATACAAGACCTAATAAATGGGAAATTATTTTAATGATCGATTCAAGAAAGCATTTCTGAGAACTTTCTAAAGTTGATATGCGACTCGGCATTGGACCTATTGGTTGGACAAGCGTTGAAGCTATAAACTGATGTAATATGGATGACAACCAAGGATATCAATCTTTCGTATCATTCTTATAAATCTCGAGTAATGTATGAACTTCTTTCATGATCAGCTTTATAAGGTGATTGTTGAATCCTTTTCAAATCATTCCTTATTCAAAATATTGTTTCTAATTGGGACAAACAGTGTTATGGTGTGACGATTTGTCGAAATGACAAAGAGTCTGGTGGGCCGCCACCTAATCATGTGCTGTGTGCCATATGGTATGAAAGACTGGCCATCTTGAGTACTAATATGGTTGTCTCATTCCTATTCAAATCATTTTCATTCATTCTTCTTAAATCCTGATTTGTTGATTCATGAATTTCTCCGATTGCTTCCTTGTACTCTTATCCCTTACCAAAAAGTTTCCGATCAGAATTAGATACACAAATTTCTTCTTGTGTAAGATATGTTCTTTGAATATCTTAAAAGGAAGTAAAATGAACCCGTACAGCAAAGGGAGTTATGTGAGCAATTGTAAGCCGAAGAATGGTGAACATTTACGTGTAGAAAGGAATCATTATGCCGATAACGGGATTGTTGCAAGGACATTAAATCAAAGGCGGAAATCTGTATACATGATACGTTGCAAGTAGGAAATTTTGGTGTAAATTGGAGTAATTAGCAAATCGTTTGAGGTAAATTAACTAGAGAAAACAAGAAAGTAAAGCTGCATGTATCAGGTGAGGCAAATGATCGATTCGACAATGAAGACGAATGAAGAAATTCTTAATAATAACCAGATGATCGATTAAAACGTTATGAAAATAATATCTCAATCATGTGAGAGATATTCGTCATGAAGATTCAAGATCGAAGAAATGCTAGTTACGAATAAACTTTAAGTGTGTTCATCAAGGGGTGGTTGGGCTTTCCACTCAAGTTAGTGAGTTGTGGTAAAATTTATGCTTGTAGGAGGGTCGACAAAGAAGGTTCGATATGGAAAGACATAAGGGGAGATGAAGGTATGACGGTTTGACTGCAATAATTTTTAAGATGTGAAGCTTTAAAACCAAATGAACTCATTCGCAAGATTTTAAGAGTGTTGGTTGAGACCAGGTGTTGGTCATCAGAGGTTGAATAAGTTAATTAATAAGAACAAGTGTATATTGCCAAGGATGGATGAATTGTTAAGTAGAGAGCTTGAATTGAAACATGAACTAGAAGAATTTTAGAATAAGTTGTAATTGTACTCAGTAGTGATATTCTGTTATAATTAGAGAATATGAGAAAAAGGTATGGTATAATAAGAATTGTTCGTTATAATCTTAAGTTGAATTAGAGACATGGGTTATACTGATTAATATTACATGAGGTAGTGAAATGGTAAGTTTAGAAAGTGAAAGTGGACTGGTATATTGAGAGTTGATTGTTGGTTATTTGATTGATTGTTAGTGTCGGCTTGAGTCCGACTGGTGATCAATAATATAAAGGAGATGCTGCCCAAATTTATTTATTTATTCGGAAAATACCCTACTCTTAAAGATGGAAAGTATACTTCCGTGTGTCATAGATATTCATGTTGTTACTCCAATTAATTGTGATCTCGGTTCTCGAAAGAGGTTGTTACATCCAATTCGACTATATATAACTGGTCTTTGATTTCATTTAGCTAGTCATCACTTGGTGCAATTGATCAATTAAGTGAGTAAATTGGTCAATTTTACTAACTAATGGCCAGTTACATGGAGATCGATTCCAATTAGAATAAGTCAAATTTTGATGTAACTTTCAAACCCGAAATCAAAACAATGAGGAATTAGGGAAAAGTAAGGACGCTGGTAGAATTCAGAAAAATTGCTGCAAATGTGTGAGTTTTACTTGGATGAGTATGTGCTTCATAATGAACAAGAGAAATAAAAAGTCATTTGTATGGGCAAGTGAGAAGAATATTTTCAAGAGCTAAAGATTTAAGATGAAGCAACAAGAAGAAAGGAAGAAGGGAGATGGAATAAAGCAGAGATTAATAACTACACCAAGATGGATTTCATTAGACAGTCAAGGAGATGTTATCATCTGCAACAAAGTTTTTTCAAAGGACATCTTGTTTCTAAATGGTTGTGATAATCATACAATAAATGATTTGTCAAGTATTTCTATTTTGGATAAAGTGTGAGATACAGTTTTAATTCAGTTTCCCACTGATGTTTATACTTAGGTTATTGTTAATATCGAAAGTGGTATTAATACAGATGATTGATGTTTACTTCAGAATGGGATGTTGTGAGCATCAAAGTTCGTATTAATATTTAATTTGATATGACAACAAAATGAGTATTAATGTCAAGAGTTCGGTTTTCAATAAGCTATGAGAATAAAGAACGGAGATATAAAAGGAAGTGGAATCAAAAAGGGTGATAAAGAAACTTGATAAGATGCCAGGAAAACTAACGTAGTAACAGATGCATTAATTAGAAAGGAAAGACCAAACATGTTGACAGTGTCAGAAGAATTATACAAGGAATTTCAAAAGATGAAATTAGAAGCCAGATTTTGCAAACCTAATAATGCAAAGATGTATAGTATGACTTTTCAGCCAGAATTGCTAGAGAGTGTAAAGAAACGTCAAGGGGAAATAATAGATCAAGATATTATCGTTAAAAAATATATCTATATATATATATATATTCAAAAGGATGATCAAGGCATTCCCAAATTTTATTTCAGAATATGGAATTCCACCAGTGACAGAATTGAAGAATGGAATTTGACAAGAAGCTCGCAACCCAAGACATTCAATCCATCCATGGAGTACCAATATGTATAGAGATTTAGAGGAATATTATTGGTGGCCAGATATGAAGAAAAAAAAATGGCGGGATAGATTAGCAAATGTTACACGTATCAAGGAGTTAAGGAGGGACATCAAAGACTAGATGGATATATTTCGTCAAGAAATGTCATGGTGATGCCACCTAGGAACCAAATGTGAGGAAAGCGTTGATTGCATTATTATTGATAGGTTATTTAAATCTGATCATCCTCATTTATTAATAAATAGTTTAGCCAATAAATAGGTAGTTGTTGCTTGAAGAAATGATGGTACATCATCAGATCTAGAAATTTATTTTAAATGATCAATATTGTTTGATGTGAGATTTGACGGGAGTATTCAGAATATACCTGTCGAACCAAAATAGTATATACCACTCCTAGATGAACGGACATTAAGTAAGGCGGAACTAAAAAGATAGAAATTTGGGTGAATGACAATAACTCAAGAGATTCAACTTACTCCGAAGGTATGATACGAGACATAGATGTCAAAGAGGACTCTCTGATAATATGGCACAAAGAAAGAATAAATGTTATACGTAACTAGCCGTGAAGGAAAGCATTGCAGTCAGTTCGTATGAGAACTCCTTAGAACCAAAATAAATGATAATATAGATTAGAATATGCCGGTGATGCCTCCAGGTTATTGTATTTTCCTCAAAATGGTAAGAGATCTTTGCCCGATGAATATACTCGATGGTGGTTTAAGGAAAATAAGATATGGTGATAAGTCTGTGCGTCAGTCATATTTAGTCAAAATTTTCTCGTAAATTCTTAACTCTGGAGTAATTTCGAGAACGTTAGAAATTGAATACGCCTTGGTTTCAATATGTCATTTGCAGATAGACGAGAAGATTAAAAGAACAATTAGAGAGCCTGGAATGCGATTGGAAGCGATTATGAACTAAGTTAAGTGAATAGAGAAATATGAGGGAATGGGGTTCAATAACTAGTAGCTATTGCAAACGTTCACGAGCACGAATTACTAGAATTACAAAGAAAGGATAATAGATAAGCATTATGCTGGTCCTTTTGAGACAGTAAAATAGTCAGGATAAGTGTAAGTAAGTTGGCTTCACCGCCACACGTTTAACAGATTCATAGGGTATTTATATGTGTATACTCAGGAAGAGTAATTTAGCTCCATTATATACAAAATGGACACTTGAGTTGAGTTATATGAGCAACAGATAGAATATGAAATCAGCGAGAGGCTGTTAAGTAATAAGTGATGCTGCGAGTAAAAGATTATGAAAGGTTGTAAGGTTGAGGGATCAACATGAAAAAAAAATGGAAGTGAGATACTAGAATGTATCATTATCTGATCCTTAGTATGATTCTGAGGACAGAATCCTTTTAAGGGGGGAAGGATGTAATATCTGGGATATCGCGTGTAATTATTTTTATCAATAAGTAAATTTTTATATGATTATTATGTGATTTTTGTTGAATTATCTGATGATTGGTGTAGATATGTGAATGCTTATATGTGATACAGTATAAGTATGTTAATTTTATTATGACTAGAATAAAATATAGATAATTACGGTATTTTTCTGGTAATTTTTGGGCTGTCATATGAATTTATTTATTATTTTCAGAATAATTACAAAATTATTTTACAAAGCCGGGAATCGTCCGACTTTAACCGTTTTTACGTTCTTACAACCCAAAACTCTTCCTAAAACTCCTTCTTATCCTAATCTGGTAATTCCGGACATTTTCTGTGTTTTGACTTTTTCGATCTGGATTACGGTTTGACCCGTGCACGGCCCGGCGCAAGATTTTTGATACGATAATCATTTCGGTGAATCAACAAAACCCGTATTCTCGAAAGACGGGATATTATTACGTTATTCTCATATATAGTGTTTTATAAGAAGCCCGGTTTGGATAATTATCCGATACGGGTATCAAATTGGATCGTTTTTGCAGTTACTTAGCGGCTAAGTAACTAATTTAACGATCCAAAATGATCCAAAACGAACCAATATTCCAAAAATATATATAGCCCTTTTATCATTTCATTTTATTCGTATAATCATAATCAGTCAATAAAACCCCGTAAAATATAGAGAAAATGTCGAATTAATATCGCGTACTTGAGAATCAAACGCACGAACGAAGGCGTTATCGAACTCCGATTCAAGCATGCGATATATCAAAACGAAGCTCTCGAAAAGTACTTTCTGAATCAATCAACCATTTTAGTGCAGAAATTAAGGTGATTTTATTATTTATTTATTTTAATTCGAATTTATTAAAAAATAAAATATGAAAATTTGTTCTTGATGTTGTTGATATGATTTGATGATTTCATCATGTAGATAATATTTTTCTGGTCAATTTGGTATGTTATATGTCAAAAACTGAGTTCAGTAACAAGTAGAAAAGTTCGTTTGATTTTCGGGTTTGAATGTTCTTGGTGTTCTTGAATAATGTCAATCGAAATTTGGGATTTTTACTTCTATCAATTCTGGGCTAAAAAGACTGACACCAGCTTATAGATCGTTTTAAAATAAGTCGATCCATGTGTTTTCTTGTGGTATTGGGTGACAGAATTAAGTCACCGGAAAAAGCTTGAGCCCGGCCAGTTTTAATGGCGGTTGTCGCCGGCCAGGGCCTTCACGAAGTCTATTCCCACTGTTACAGGGCTCATCAGTCTACTGGGTAAACTTGAAATCGATTGGTATCATGAACAGAAGAGATTCAGGTCATTATGGGGGTCAATCGTGGTTCGCTGGAATCCAGAAGACTCGCCGGATTCTGCGAATTTTTGGCTTGTTCTTCGGGTTCATGGTGACTCGATTTCAGACCCGATGGGACTAATTTCTGACCCGGCTTCGATCTGTTTCACCCGGAAGTTAATTCTAAAAATCTGTTACCTGATTTTCTTTTTCTAAAATTATTTAAAATTCATTTTTTTAAATCCAAAAATTAATATTTTCAATTCTGAAAATTATTTTTATTCTAAAATAAATCTTAATTAATTAATTAATTAATTTTAGTTGATAATTAATTATTTAATTAGTCAATTGATATAAATATTAATTGATTAATTAATTTAATTAATTTTAATTGATTTAATAATTAGATTTAATTATTTAAAATTGATTTAAAAATTCTGAAAAATAGTTTCGAGCTTTAAAATATTATTTGAAATTATTTCCAAAGCTCGATAATTATTATAAACTTATTTTAAAGCCAAATTCGGGTGTTCGAACCCTATTATTTAATTATAAAATGATTCGGAGTCCAATTTTTATTCCGAAAAATGTTCAAAAATTCGTATTAAATACCTAAAAAATCATTTTGACTCCGAATCTTCTTTGAAAAATTATTTTGATCGAATATATTGAGTACTATGTGCTACGTGCTATCTGATTAATGTGTTATATGCCTATGTGGTTATTGTTTGACTATTTCAGTCATAACTTTCAATCCGTAAATCGGATTTGTGTAAAATGAAGGGTACATAAAAGCTTATGACGTCTATGTGACGATTAAAATAATATGAGTATGAATAATTGATAGATACTTGTGATGCCTAGCAGAGTCAGCAAGGCATAGAAAAGGAAACCAGTGATCCATAAATAGAATTGAAGCGTAGAAAGAGAAGACAAGTGATTGATAAATAGAAGCAATGCATAGAAAGAGAAGGAAAGTGGTTGATGAGTAAAATTATTAGATGAGTACAAGTAAACTGGAGATCGTCGGTGATAAGGCAAGTACTTCTGAACCTTCTTCAATATATATTGCAAATATTTTCGAACTATCTCATACCATGTCGCTATTATTCAAAATAACTCATGTTTTATATTGCAAACGGTTTAAACTATTTAACCTTGAACCCTGATTCTTATTGATCTTGAGCCATAAGCCTTATTCTTCATAAACCCTTGATTGTTGAATTCCCAGATACAAGTCAGACACATACGATACTACTCCACAAATATATATCTACCACATACTGATTTCTGATATTGATTTGCTTGACATACCAACCCTTATTCCTTGTTTAACAGAAGGCCAATCCTTGGAACCCTTGAACCCTTGGTCTTCTACTTTCTAATTCTTTTCTTGATTGAAAGCCAATCTTTTTGAATTCTTTGTTATACCTTCATGGTATTATCAAACACCTTATGATTCAAAATAAATGGTGTTTATGATTCAGCTTATTGAATTACATTGGTTATCATATTGAATTGTTTTAGAATTGGATGGTTTTATAAATACGGACCAGATTCATAGTTGGACCAGATTCGTGGTCATAATAGGCCAATTCGTGCCTTGGATCCAGTATATAGAGCAAAGTTGGGAGCCTTGCTCGGGGTTAGTGCGTGACTGATCAGCAGCCTAACCTTGGTTTTTAAAATAAAAAGTGAATATCCAATTCTAATCATTGCTTATTCAGAAACTTGATTCTTCTGAATCATTTCACTTGGTTATTGTTTAACCTCAATTATTGCTATTATGACTTGCTGAGCTAGTTAGCTCACTCTTGCAAATCTTTTTATATTTTCAACAGTTGAAAAGGAAATTTTTGGAAACGAGCAATTCCAGTCCAGTGTGCGAGCTAGGATTCCAAATTAAGTTGGATCGAGTTAGCAGGAGCTTTATGTTGTAGATAAGTTATGCAAGATTGTAAGAATAATATCATTATCAGATGTAAGTTGAACTAGTTGGGTTTTGGTACGATGTAATAAAATATAAGGTTGTGGCTTGTTTTCATACTTGAACCTGTTGCGATCCATGGTTGTGAAAAGAAGGGTCAATGCATATGATATTTTATATATAGGTTT
The DNA here is from genome assembly GCF_009905375.1 of Apium graveolens. Classification (NCBI taxonomy): domain Eukaryota; kingdom Viridiplantae; phylum Streptophyta; class Magnoliopsida; order Apiales; family Apiaceae; genus Apium; species Apium graveolens. The sequence goes on from NC_133654.1 coordinate 72,944,629, forward strand.
ATATGTTGTGTGTATGTGTTGTGAGCCCCAGACTTCTGACCCGGGTTTGGAGGGCGTTACAGTTTGGCATCAGAGCCACAGTTTATAAGTCACTGAAATAAGCCTAGATTGTCGGGAATAGATAAAGGGTTAGGGATAGGATTAGGAAATAGAAAGATAAGACGTCGAGAGGTTGAGTGCGATCAAATATTAGGTTTTAGTGAAATTCGTGATGAGATTTGACATCCTTATCTAGCAACACGATTTTCAGATGACGGCGATGGAAGATTATTTTATCCCTGGATCGTCTGATCAATCAGAACCTTTATTCGGAAGACTATTATCTGATTCACGCCCTGCTCTTCCACCAGTGTTAGCCATGTCACTTCCTGTTGCAGCGATTGCACCTTTTCAAACTATTATCTCATCCCTTGATGCGAGACTACCTATTCGAGAATTCCCTACACGCTGATTCTAGTTCTACCGGATATTCAGTTGTGCGCGCATCTTTTCTGTCTACTCTACATTCTATTTTATAACATCTTTTTAAAACTTGTCTTATGAAGTAACAACACCCATGAAGATCGATTTGAGAGCTACAATATATGGTGAGTACGAGGTATTAAGAAGGGTGACAAGAAACCTAGAGAGAAGATTCGTGTGTGCCGGAAAATGGTTGCTACCAGGTTATATGGAGCTACTAGTAAGTATGCTACCTGTGATTATCTTGTGAAGTGAGCTAAATAAATTTTAAAGGAGTTTGGAAAGAATAAAAATCGAGAATTTTCTTGGAAGTAGATGATGATGATGTGACCAATTATAATGCGTATAGTGGTAAAGTGATGTGATGTTAGCCGATTTGGTTTTATAAAATAGGTTTGATAGACCTATTATACTTAGTAATCGTAAGAAGTAATGATGGAAGTATTACCAGTACGAAAGATTTGAAGAGAAGCTATGAATAAGAAAATGTGCAACGGTAACTAGAATTTTTATTGACCAATGAAGATAAAATAGACCCAGCGAGGAATAGAGGATATGCAGAATTGAATGAGCTTTTATCAGATGGTGTTCCCAATTTGACCCTTTGTAGTGGTTAAAAAGAACGACAACCAACTCATATAGTAATAATGACCAGGTGTATGATTTCCAAAATTTAAACCAGTTTGTCCAATTATTACTTGAGTTTCTTGTTCGTTATATGATTCAGATTAGAAGGCCAAGTGTACCTTCTATTACGGAGAAACTGTTCACCCAATTTCTGAGACAATTAGAAGTTATTGTTAAATTTTTTATAAAAATTATACTCATTTGTAACATTTTCTAAAAACCTTACGGCAACTATAAACTTGTCAAAAGTGGTAATGAAACAACAACAATTTAAGAGCATATTTTTAATTGGACATTATTATAGCCAATTTATGATTTAGTGTATATAAGCTGACTCATCAAATCTTACTCGTAATACACTAGAAATTGAAGGCAAACATTAAATATTTACATTGACTCATAAAATTTTTTATGTCTATTCTAAAAGGGTATCTTGTAACTATCCATCCAAAACTATAAAAATCAAGATCAATGAGAACATCGACTATCCATCAGGGATGCTGCTAGTGAATGAGAGACATTAGTCGAGACTAAAATATGAGGCAATGATTCAAAAAATTAAATTTATTACATATATATTAATAAAATGAAATTTAATTAATTTTTATAATGAAATTTTAGGTTAATGTTTATGTACACTTTTATATTTTTGATTAAATTTTTTTATCATATATTTTAACAATTAATGAGTTTAATTATAAATATTTTTGTTCAAATTTTTCCTTTTTAGTTGTAGAACCAAGGTTAACTTCTTTGAGATCTAATCTCAGTTTATGAAATCTTGTCATCACTTTCATATTGCAAGGAATGCAATAAAATTTATCACAGAATGAGTAGGGAACTTCAGTCTTTACTTCATTATATTTGCATGCTCCCACTTTTGGCTCACTAACTGCCTTTTTACAAAGATGACTTAGGTGCTTGGTTGAGCCACACTTTTGACATTGTTTCTTGGGAGCATCTGCAATAAATGCAAAGTTATTGCTCTTGTTCACTCCAATTTTCTCATTTCTGTTCTTCTTCTTCTTTCCTACATTCTCAGTCTTGATTTCCTTGATTGGTGTCTTAGAAACTTGATTGACCATGGGCTTCTTCTTAATTGTAGCAGTAGGAGTGGTTTCTGCATTTTTTTACTATCTTCATCTACAAGTTCTTGTTTGATGACCAACTCAACCTCACTGAAATTAACCTCACATGTGTTGAACAAAGGTGCATCAACTTTTCTCCGCATAATTGGGACATCTTAATCTGCAATTGCCTTACCTTTGTCATATTTATTTTCCTTGAGGCATCATAGTCCAAACCAGTAGCTATATTAGCACATGGTTTGTTCTTCACATGATATTTTCCAACCAACTGAGATGCATTTCTGAAAGACTTCAATTTCACCTCATTCTTTTTCAATTTTTCCCTCAACACAGCTTCAATTTCATTTGCACGCTAGAGCTTGTTTTTCAGATATTCATTTTCTTGCTTGATTGTTTCAAGCTCAACAAGCTGCAGCTCCAATTCTTGCTTTTCAATCTCAAGCTTCTCATTAATCTTTGACAGTCTACTAACTTCCTCAGTAGCTACCACCATGCTTGTGTGGATATGAAACATCTCTACACTCATCTTTTCAATAGTTTCTTTATATTGGCTTGTATTTAAATCAATGGTAGTTAAAGTTGGTACCTCTGATTTTGATGAGGATAATTCTCCTTGCTCAAGAGCCATGAGTGCATAATTTTCAAATTCTTCTTTGTCATCATTTTCTTTAGTGTCATCTCAACTCTTACCTTCAGCTATGTAAGCCTTTCCCTATTGTTTCTTCAAGAGAATTCCATGCTTTGCTTCTAATTCCAGATAGACTTTATCCTTCTTCACTTTCTTTGGCTTCCTGCACTCAGTTGCAAAGTGGCCCAACTCATCACAGTTAAAGCACCTTATTTTTTATCTTTCAACAGATCCAGTTTTGTAGCCACCTTTGCTAGCTGAGTTGAACTGAGTTTTTGATTTCCAGTTGTTGCTGTTTGAGGACTATCCCTTGTTCTTGAAGAACCTTGGCTTTTTAACCCTGATGTTAGAGAATTTTCTATCCAGGTAAGCCATTGATTGATCCATCTCATCTAGCTCATCGAGGGTATAGTATTCATCTTCCTCTAGCTCCAAAACAACTTGTTTTTGAGGTCCTATATTATTTTGCTCAATAGCATGAATGACTGGAATTTGAGCATCTTGTTCATCTTCACTTGCTTCAATGTCATTGACCACTCAGGCACTGGATCCATCAACCACATGTCCTTGGTTTTCCTTTAATGACTTCCTTTGTAACATCTCAAGCTCATATGTTTTTAAGATCCCATACAAGACTTCTAGTGTCATTCTGCTCAAGTCTCTTCCTTCTCTAATAGCTGATATTTTCTGTTCAAGATGGTCAGGAAGGCCTAGCAAAAACTTTAGGTTAACCTCCTCAACTTCATAATATTTATCATGAAGTTGCAAGTCATTAATCAACTTGTTGAACCTTTCAAAAACTTCAGAAATTCCTTCTTTGGGCCTAGCCATGAAACCCTCATACTGAAACACTAGTATTCTCCTTTGATTAGATCGTACTTCCTCTATACCCTCATAAAGAATTTCAGTTTTCTCCCAAATCTGTTTGGTTGTGTCACAGTTGACTATATTGTTGTACATAACATTGTCAAATGACTCTATCAGTATTAGTTGCAGACCATTGTCCAGAGAAACCTTTTCCTTTTCAGGTTCTGTGTATTTTGAGGGCTCTTTAGGGGTAAAATGAGCAGGTATGACCATGTCTCCTTCAGTAGACTCATCAATTCTTTCCATGGGGATAAAAGGGCCATTCTTGAGAATCTGAATGTAAATAGGGTTGGCTATCCTTATGAACAGCATCATCTTTTCTTCCATAGAGTATAGTTGATTTTATCAAAGGTTGGTATCTTGATACTACCTATCTTTTGTGCATTCCTTCTTCCAAGATCTTTATCTGTTTACTTTCAGATTTTGCTCTGATACCACTTGTTAGATATTGAATGCAACACAGATGGGGGTGAATGTGTTTCTTGGATTTTTAGCCTTTTTAAAAATTATTTAGATTGTATGTGAAGAAAGCGGTTAAGATATTGTAGAGATATTGTGTTTACAGAATTAATCAACAAGCACAATGTTTTCAAAACTCACTTAATTTATATTAATTAAGTTGGTGTTGCTACAAATTCTGTGTTCTTAAGAAAATAAAAACTCAGCTTCTATCTTGAGAGAATACAAGAAAATTTAGATCTGTTTGTTACTAGTGAACTAAGGACCTGTACATGCTTTATAGACTAGCAGCACGGGCTTACAAGGTTTGCACTAAAATGTACTAAACTACTTTCTATAGCAATCTTTTTCTATTACCATTTCTAGCTTAGAAAATCTGTGCAGAATCTTGCAGGTCTGTGACCACCCTTTGTCCAGTTAATCTTGGCTCTTGATCTTGTATTCTCCCAGCTACTTTGTAGACTTTTCAATCTAGTGAATAGATCATTTGTTGACTGATAATCTTGAATTTTGAACTTGTCTGCATTCTGTATTTGAGATGTATGTCGAGATCTCCAATTTGTATTATAGAGAAGTGACATATATAATCCATTATTCTTTATATATATATGCTTTTATATAATTAAAATCATATATAATTACTATATTATTTTTATTTTTATGACCGCATTTTGATCGATCAAATTGGTCGGTACAATATGCAACCAAATTGATAGTTATCAGTCCAGAGAAGTTTTTGGTAAAACCCTATAACGACCAATCGATACTGCCCGATTCACAAAGAAACGATTGGTTTAGTGATCAATATGGTCGATATTGATTGAATGTTGTCGTTATTGTCTACCCAAAAATTTTAATTTTCAGTCAATATTTTCCTATTCCGTACCCAAACATATAGAGTACCAACTACAAACACTAAAGAATCACCAAATACAATAAATTCATTCATTTAAAAATGCAATAACAATAAAAATTCAAACGAAATTCCAATATAAATAGTACAATAAAAACTAATAAATCAATATGTATATCATTAAAGCAAACAATTTATCTGCTATCATTGTTAGATACTCTAAGGTCCCCGTACAACGACCAAATTATAATGTAATATGAAATTGGCCCTATTAGAAAATGAAACATCCTCGACCTTCAAGCTTAATGTTCGTGAGAAAGATACCCATCACCAATCATGGATTCTTGTACGTGATAAGGTGGTCTTTTGATTTGGAAGTTCCTAATAAGTTCACCGTAAGAGATTTGCAAAATATTGCCATGAGACCATGAATCGATGCTTAAACTGAACTCGCGAGAGATGTCCTATACAACGAATAATTTTGTTAAACTTATGCAAAGTGTTAAACAATCTATCAAATTTATTAAATTCCAAAATACATACAATGCAACTATAGTAATCTTTCAAATGCGATTGTACAAATACTGATCAGCAAATAATGACGATAAATGTTCATGATGTCATCTTTGTCAAACCCTGATATCAAATGTAGATGGCAAACTCTGATAGCTAAATACTGATATCATCAAATCATATCTAACAATCTCCCTAACTTGTGCGTAATAAAAATATGTACAAGTTCTTCATTTGATGATGACAAAACTATCTAAAAGTAGAAATACTAACAAATGTACAATCTTACAATCAGTGTATTAGACTTTATCTTCAATCTTGAATTCTAAGAAATCATGCAGCTTCATTAAAGAATTATCTGAGTACATTTTCTTCAGCTATATTCAAATACATAACCAATCTTTGCTTGACATCCTTAAGCTCATTAGAAGATTCATCAATCTAGAAGATAGCAGCTTTTAAATCAGAAATTTTACTTCTGCTCAGATTTAAGTCATCCAGTTAAATCAACCAATAATCATTAGCATTATGACTAAAAGAAATCAGCTTTGATCCAAGCTGTTCCACAAGTTGTGCTCCTCCCTTAGGCATGTTAGTAACTGAATCATCATTCAGTATGTATTTAGGAATAAACTTAGATTTTGCCATACCCCTCTGCTTCTCATGAACTAGTCCTTTTAGAAATTTAGACCATCTTTCAGTAATTTGCATTATTCACAGTGAACATGCAGACGAGGTATTAAAGTTCTTTCCAAAATTTGTTCATTATTTGTTCCTGTGACACTTTCAACCTTTTTCCAGAATCAAGAAAGTAAACCATCTTCTCTTTAGGCTTGAAACCATCAAAATTGTCAAGAATAATTTGAACACATTTGATATTCTCTAAATCCTGAAATTTTACATCTTCACCAACACCTGTTAGTGAATTTGGATCTTTTATCTTCAAAGCATCTCCTTTGTAAACTCCAAAATTTTTGTAACCAAGACCCCCTCTCTGACCAGGTTCTGTAGATTGAGATCCTCCACTGTAGGTATTCTTGATTATTCCAGTGTCTCTATCAGGAGCCGGTGTCTTGTTTTTCCATAGAAGTTCCTTTTTCAGCTCAAAGTCTGATGCCAACTTATCCACAGGTTCAGGAATTATAATTCTATTTAAATAATAATACCATTTTTAATTCATTCTAATAGTTTTGTACATAATGTACCCAGTCTCTTCATTTATTTTAAATTTAGGTTTAGATGGTTTAGGTATCCTCTTGAACCTTGGTCTGTCAGTTCTTGATTTTCTTGCAACATGAGTTTCATGAGATGTTGTCTTGACATTAGCATTAGCTTTTATTTCTTGAGCTATTTTGTCAACAAATTGAGTAGTATCAGTGGTTGTGACTATTTGTTCTTCAGTTTTAACTGGAGCAGTGTCAGAGGTTATTCTTGCAACATCATCAGCTTTTACTGGAATATCTTCAACATGAGCTTTGTCAGGGGTTGAGATGTGAGAATCAGAGTTTAAGTCTTATAGTACAAGCTTTGATGATTCAACAACCTTTTTATTTCCCTTATAACTCCTATTATCATTTAAAATAGCTTGAGACCTTAGAATAGGACTTTCAGCTACAGTTTGACTAATTTTTTTGATCACCACTCCTTTGGTTGGTCTTTTTCCAGGAATATCAGCATATGGTGAGATAACATCAGTATTTGCTGGCCTCAGAGATTTGTATTCCTCTTCCATTAACCTCAGTTGCTCAAGGTCAACTCCATGATTTTACCCTTCAAAAATCCTTTTACTCACCTTAGAATCAAAAGCTGTAATTTTAGGATCCTTGTAGAATAGAGTTATCTTCTTTCCTTTGTACTTCAGAGTTTATAAAAACCGACTTGCCTCAGCACCAGCTTCTACCTCCAAAATAGCACGGTCTTCATCAGCATTTATGACTATCAGAGTTTTCTTTATATTAATCACAGTTATAATCAGCTCTTTCTTAAGCACAGTCTTAGAGACTTGTTGTTTTCCACTTTTCCCTTTCTCTCCACCTCTCTCTCAACCTTTTCTGGATTGGCTAGTGGTTATAAAAACACCACTAGATGCAACTAGATCTCCATCTTTATATCCCAATTAATTTGCCACCCTTGTTTCCTCCATCTTGGGCATCATTCCTACCATCAGCTTTTAGCTGGAGCTATTTGCATTTTGACTTTGAAAGTACGCAAGTGAACGAATAAACAAAATAAACCCATGCAAATCTCTATGCAAACCAACTAGTAGAAAAAGTAAACAAGGTTTGGGGATCAAATAGTAATCTTTCTAAGAAGCATAGTAATTTGATTGGATGAATAGTAGAAGAGATGGTGCATTGTACTCCCTAGCTTGTACACTTGAAAGATGAGGCCATGATTATTGATTTATACAAGTAATATACATATCTAAGGGTATATCAAACATCATACATCCAAGGAGAACCTTCCAATAACCCAATAAAGGTATAAAACTTTCTTTCAAACTTCGTTTAGTAAGAACTTTTCAAGAAAAGTATGAACCTTGGATGTAGATTAAAGTTGTAGTGATTATATGTTGGTTTGATTGTTGTGGATGTATTAGTTTGATAAAGATGATGTTGATGAACCCAAAACTTTGAGTTCTTGTGATAACTAAGTATTTAGATGATTGATTGTTGAATATTGAGTGATTAGTGATGGTGGGTATTAATCGAAACCATGGATCGTAATGTTTACGTTATTATAATATCTTATTCTAGGCGACTTAAATTTCTGCAGAGTTAAAGAATAATTAAACTGCATTTTCTTGAAAAATAAGACTTGTAAGTGATAGATCTTGTCGTAAGGATCATTTAGGCGCTTGAATGGCTTGATTCGGACTTACGGTTTAAAAGTTTGGTCCGTTTTAGTAAACACGAATTACGCGATAAAAACTGCTACGAATTATCAATTTTGGGAGTATAAATGGCTGACTTAAATCACTCAAGAGTCATGAAAAGTTAACATAAATTGGGATATGGAGTGAATGAGCTGCCATAAAAATTTCAAGTAAAAATAGTAATTTTCAATTTTAGAAAATTATCGGAGTCGAGGTCCCGCAAGTAGAATTCCTTAGAAGTCGCGAGAGGAGCCGACTTGTAAAGTGAATAATTGAAGTGGACGATAAGGATTGAAAATCTAAATCAAGGCTAATGACTACTCGTGCTTTAATAAAATAATGAGAGAAGGATGAGTCGCATACGTTTATAAAATGTTACGTATTTAACAAAGCAGTGTTAAGTACGATCAAAGTTTAATGGGATGATAATGTTCTTATTTATAGATTTTCGAACAAACTCCTAGGCACCCTCCACCCCGAAACCCCCCAGGAAAATTTACGAACCTTACTCATGATTACTTTGGTGTTGTAAAAATGAATTACTATGTATATGCATGATGCCTTGATTACCCTGAATTTTAATTACAAGATATTAAGATGAGATTGATTATGATATAGTACAGTATCGTGTTATAAATGTTAAAGTAGAGTGGTATGTATACTTTAGACCGAGAGTCGGTCGGTATAATTAAATAAAAGCCCAGAAGTATTCCGGAGACTTTTGGGATTAATAATTCCTTATCTATGTTATTATTAAAGTAAATATTCCAAGGGGCTCAATGCCTTTGCGGTTTATTAAATACCTCAAACTTTTATTAAGCGACTTCAAAAAATAGTATTCCCTCAAATTAAATATTATTTAACCGATGAGTATTATTTCAAATATTCATTTAGACGAGAAAGTATTTATAGACAATTATTTTATTATTAATTTCAAGCATTAAATATTTATTAAAGATTAATTTATTTTATAAAAATAAAAATCAGTTGAGGAATATTATTTCAAATTTTTATTTAAACATAATTATTCGAGGTTTGATATTTAATAATTATTAATTAATTACTAAATATTTATTAAAGGATTTTATAGGATTAAAAAATCATAAATCCTATTTTACAATATTTTCTGAATTTCAGAAGAGCACTCAAGTACCTTCAAATCTTTGAAAAACATTATTTCAATTTATTTTAAATAATTTGATGATTATATATATATATACATATATAAAGAGTTGTGCCTATCAACAAGCATAGTGCTTGGGGAACTCTGATATAATTCAAGTTCCGAGTATATAGTAGGATTCTTTGAAAGGACTGGGAGGGGTAGACTCTAGTACTACGGGTACTAGGGAGACTACCAAAGGTACCACAGGCGAAGGTACTACGTGTACTCAGGGACTTGTGAAGTGTGTGAATACCCGAAACTGGACATGTAGCCCGTATGCGGCAAGGGTGATCACCGGAATAGAAATGTGTTGTCCTTCTACTAGTATAACAGCTTTACAAACTTCCGATATATGACTGATCATCGTATAACGGTGGCTCCAACGAATGTCCTATTCTTCCAATTGTAATTGATATGTAATACTGTAACCTGAGCCTAGGGGCTGGGTTTACTAAAAAGGTATTCACAGAATAATTGAGTTAATAACATACGTTGTTTTGAAAAGATGTCTGTATCACCAAGAAAACTACTATTGAACATATATCATTCTACGAATTATAATAATTCTTTAACAGTCTTTTCATACTGCTGATTATTATGGATGGGCAATATAGCTCACACTTGTTTTCTTTATAATACCAAAACACAACAATTAACCAAGATGTCGGTCCGCAAGTTTATAGCCAGGAAGTACGTTAGAAACGCGAAGCTCTTTCGTAGACTATTTGGGGCGATGCCGCTGGTTGAACATATGAGTTGGTTCGATTTTTACTTGTTTTTTATTCGGCTCATATATAAGTATGATTTATGTAAGGTAGTCACGAACAAACGTTTATTTGGCCGCCGTCCAAATAGAGGTTATATCCGTGGTATAACTTAATTACTTTTGGATTGTAATAACTATCACCCTTTGGTTTTAAAACTCTAGTAATGCATTAATTTCGTTTCCAAGATAATAACCTGTGATTATGTGTAATAGTAAGTGTGGGGTCATAGATGCGTGAGTTAATTATATTGTTGTACAAGATAAGTGTTGAAATAAGATTCAAGACGATGTGACTTCCTAAATCCCTAACCCCAAATTTTGGGGTGTCATAGAGCCCGCCCACAGCGTGTCAAGACTTACTTTGTCAGTATAGACATCTTTAAGTGTTACGCCGACTGCAGCTACACATTTTCTTATACTACGTCCATTGAAGAAGTGCATCACAACAATATACTTATGACAAAGGAGTGTCAAGTAATTACGCCACAAACAACATCATACTAGTATCGATAGCCTTGTTGTTTGAAACTTTTACATATATACAGATTTCTACAACTGTATTCTTAAGAGATCTATCATATTTTATGCTTCTTTTCTTTTATCTAGTAACTCTCTCTCTCACACACACAAATAACAATTAATGTATCTATTCATTAGAGGGCTGGTCTAAATCCGATTCAATTTAAAATCAATTTTTAATAGAAGTATTTGGATCGATAGGGTATTTAGACCAGTTGGCATTATGTCCCTGGTAGAGTTGTAATAATTTAGCATGTACATACTTTTTCATGTATTCGATCTCACTTGGTTAGTCATCCCGTTATTAATTAAAGAGTCCTAGTGATGGAAATAGTCTTATGTTGATGCATAGTTTTATTAGTAAAGAAAGCCAATCACACCGGATAACTTACTCCTGAATAATCGTAACCTTCACAATAATAGACTTCCAAGCAGAGAAACTAATTTTCACCAATAGAACTACATAGATTTAATTCTCCGGATAATAGAAATACATATGCAACTTGAATTGAAAAACATTTTGAGAATTCTGGAGAACGAGCCCTCGGACGCAGTCTAAAAATTTTTGAGCAACTTACCCAATTCGTCAAGTTCTTTAAGTGGAGACCCGATTTGTTGAAGAGGTCAGAAGATAAAAACCGATTTCAACATTTGGACCCCATTAAGGTGTATTTACAAAAATATATTCTTCCACTGGATCAGATGGAGGCAAGGAAATTGAGATGTAGGGAGGAAATGGTTGTTTGTATGAGGACTCAGTAATATAGAAGACACACCAGTCATCCATTATTACAGTGTGTAACCTTTGAAGAAGTTAAACTAATTATGTAAGAAGTGCATGAAGGTGTTTGTGTCGATCATTTGGTAAGTCAAGCATTGACCTTGAAGATTTTACTATAGGGGTATTACTGACCTATCATTTTCCCAGATGCATTTGATTACTGTTGAGTGGCATTTATAACACTCTATAATGCTCTATAAAGGCTTGAATTGATGTTTTGTACTCAAGTTATTTATGTTTTTGATGTGTTTTATAGTGTTTTTGCATTTCAGGCATATACTGATGAATCAGATGGATTAGCTTTGTTTTGATGCTAATATGGTGTTAGGATGGTGTCTAAAGAATAAAGCTCCGGAAGCCAACTCGATTGCATCAGGAATTAAAGAAATTCGGAAGTTTTTTCAGAAGCACGACACGTCCGCGCTGGTCTAGCACGCGGTCGTACCCATTTGTCAGAAAGCCAGCGCGCCCGCGCTGATGAAGCGCGCGGCCGCGCTAGGTCGAGACTTTAAAATCCTGATTCTAATTAATTTACAATTGGGAGGACTTCTATCTTGCTTTGGCTGCTATATAAATAACTCTAAGTTTTTTAAGGGGATATCAAATAGAGCGCAAGGAGAAGACGGCAAGAGACCTTTAGCACAATTCAACAAGGCGAAGACGATCTAGTTTATTTTTGTGAATCTTTGTTTTGAGTTGTAATCTTGGATTCTCGTTTCTTATTTTGTTGAACCTATACTCTTGTTTTGTACTTGATTTTAATTATTCGTTATAAAGACTACGTTCATTTTACCATGTTTTCATCGGAATCCACGTTGATGATGAGTCCGATTATGGGCTAATCGTTATCGTGGGGTTCTAGCGGATTTATGTATGGATTTCTTTAGTTAATTTGTTCAATAACTTAGTGTTTGGTGATTGATTGATAACCTAGTATTGGTTGTACTTATTCGTCTTATGAGCATCGCGAACTTATAAGATAATGTGTTAATTCTTAATGAAGTGAAAGTGAATTAAAGGATTTAGAACTTGCCATGCTAGCATAGGTTCATGTAATGTATACATGATTCGTAGGTAATTTTACCCATCTTACTTGCCCTGTGTAATCAAGATAGATAACTTATGCTTAAACCGTAATGTTGTCAAATTCTATAGACATATAGGGTCTCAATATAATTGATGTCTATTCAGCTTCTATCTTTTTTGTGGATGTCTTGTAGTATGGTATTCGTGCAACGAAAGTTGGCGTTTATCAGTTTCGTGTTATCTGATTAGTATCATCACCATTGCATGCTAAGGTTAAGAATGAAAAGGCTATTGAATGAAGTATTTAATGAAGTTAGAATCCCATGTTTGTCATTTTTATTAATTTAATCAATCTTATTCTCATAGTTATAATTATTAGTTTAATTTTTAGTTAATAACAATCTCAATCAGTTATCGTCTTAGCATTGAATAATAACCATACATTGTTTTTTAGGTGCATGACTTAAATTAGTTAACCAATACAGTCTATGTGGGAACGAACAAGAAAAGATTCTATACTACTTGCGAACTCGTATACTTGCGTGTATTATTAGCGCGTGTTTAGCGACTAACAAGTTTTTGGGACCGCTACCGGGGACTGCAGTATTAATTGATAGTTTATGTGCTTTCCATCAGTGGTCGTTAAAGTTCATTGACTCAGACATTGTTACTTATCTGATTCCTTATCTTATTTCAAGTGCTCTAGCGAGGGTGTATGCATACGCGTTCGTGTACTTGTAAGAGAACAATGGATAAGGCCAAGAAAGAACTTCTGGTAATTCGAAGGGAAGTTTTCGAGGAAGAAAAGAAAGTAGAAGAAGAAGAGAAAGTCGAAGAACCAGTTTTAGTAGCGATGGGAGATCAAGCAGAAAATTCGAAGGCTTTGATGGACTATTCTCAGCCCAAGATTAATGACATTCAGTCGAGCATCGTCAGACCAGCCATCAAGGCTAACACTTTTGAGATCAAGGCAAGCATGATTCAGATGATACAAAACTCAGTTCAGTTTGGGGGTTCTCCTACGGAAGACCCCAACATGCACATCAGGGATTTCATCAAGATCTGCGACACCTTCAAGTTTAATGATGTGACTGAAGATGCTATCAAGTTGTGACTCTTCCCATTCTCTCTAAGGAACAAAGCTAAGAGCTAGGTACATTCTCTACCACCAGGGTCTATCACTAAATGGGAAGATCTGGCACAAAAGTTTCTCACTAAATTTTTCCCTATGGCGAAGACTGCTGCAATCAAGAATGCCCTTACTCAGTTTGTTCAACAAACTGGAGAATCTCTGTGTGAGGCTTGGGATCGATATAAGGAGATGCTAAGGAAGTGCCCGCACCATGGCATGCCTAATTGGATGATGAGTATTAATTGCTTCTACAATGGATTGGGTGCTACTTCTAGACCTATGATGGATGCAGCATCAGGAGGAGCCTTTTGGGCAAAGAGCTACAATGAAGCTTATGAACTTATTGAACTGATGGCTACTAATGAGTACCAGAATCCTTCCCAGAGGTTGACTCAGGGAAAAGTTGCAGGAATTCTAGAGTTGGATGCGGCAACTGCTATCGCTGCCTAACTTAAGGCTTTGACAATGAAGGTGGACTCTTTGGCTAATTATGGAGTTAATCAAATCACCAGTGTCTGTGAACTTTGTGCTGGAGCCCATGAGACTAATCAGTGTGCTATTTCTAGTGAATCAGCTCAGTTTGTGAGCAATTTTCAGCGTTCGCAGCAACCAGTGCCAGCCACCTATCATCCTAACAACCGCAATCATCCTAATTTCAGCTGGAGCAACGCTCAGAATGCGGTTCAATAGCCTTATCAGCAATATCCAGCTAAGCAGTACAACCCCTCAGGTTTTCAGCAACCGCAATATGCACCAAGACAACAACTCCATCTGCAACAAGCCAATGAAAAATCTGAACTAGAGGAGTTGAAGCTTATCTATAAGAGCCAAGTTGTTTCTATCATGACCTGGGAAAATCAAATTGGGCAAATTGCCAATGCTTTGCTTAATCACCAGCCTGGTACATTACCTAGTGACACCGAGGTGCTAGGAAAGAGGGAAGCTAAGGAGCAAGTAAAGGCAATCACGTTAAGGTCTGGGACGGTTGCGAATTCCGAACAAACTCACGAGTTGACTGACGAAGCTTGGAAAGAAGTAGAGCAACAGGAAGTAGAAATGGAAGCAAGGAAGACTACTGTTAGGCACACTCCTCCTGAGGGTAATACAGGGGAGAAACAGATTTATCCTCCACCGCCTTTTCTGAAGCGGCTGCAGAAGAAAAAGCTGGACAAGCAATTTGAGAAGTTTCTGGAGGTGTTCAAGAAACTTCATATCAACATACCTTTCACCGAGGCTCTCGAGCAGATGCCTAGTTATGCAAAGTTTAGGAAAGGTATTCTCTCTCGGAAAGTGAAGCTAGATGATTTAGAGATTATCGGTCTCACAGAGGAATACAGTGATGTGCTGCCACAGAAGTTACCTCTGAAGCTTAAAGATCCTGGAAGCTTCACTATTCCGTGCACTATTGGAAAAGTGTCTTTTGATAGATGCTTATGTGACTTGGGAGCTAGCATCAATCTGATGCCCTTGTCAATCTTCAAGCAGTTAGACTTGCCTGATCTAAAACCAACTTATATGACCTTACAGTTGGCTGACCGTTCTATTACGTATCCGTGAGGTATTGTGGAAGATGTCTTGGTCAAGGTTGATAAACTCATCTTCCCTGCTAATTTCCTTATTCTGAATTTCGAGGAAGATAAGAAGATTCCCATAATCTTGGGAAGACCCTTCTTGGCAACTGGATGAACTTTGATAGATGTGCAGAAGGGTAAGCTCACGATGTGAGTACTGGATCAGGATGTGACTTTTAATGTGTTCAATGCTATGAAATTTCCTACTGATAATGAGGAATGTTTAAAAGTGGAGTTGGTCGATTCTGTGGTTACTTCAGAACTTGATCAATTGCTAAGGTCTGATGCCTTAGAGAAAGCCTTATTGGGAAATTCAGACAGTGAAGATGACGAAGGTCAAGAACAATTGCAATACTTGAATGCTTCTCCCTGGAAAAGGAAAATTGATATACCTTTTGAAT
This sequence comes from Apium graveolens, assembly GCF_009905375.1. NCBI lineage: Eukaryota > Viridiplantae > Streptophyta > Magnoliopsida > Apiales > Apiaceae > Apium > Apium graveolens. The sequence goes on from NC_133654.1 coordinate 72,960,362, forward strand.
CTCTTGGAATGGAGGAATTAAGCAAGGCTCATAAACGCCTCAAGCCATCTATCGAGGAAGCGTCCACTCTTGAGCTTAAGCCTTTACCTGAGCATTTGAGGTATGCATTTTTAGGTGATGCATCCACTCTGCCTGTTATTATTACATCTGACCTTTTAGGTAGTGATGAGGAAAACCTTTTGAGAATTCTGAGAGAGTTCAAGTCGGCAATTGGATGGACTATAGCAGATATCAAGGGAATCAGCCCTTCTTATTGTATGCATAAAATTCTGCTAGAGGAAGGTAGCAAGCCTACGGTCGAGCAGCAAAGACGCCTCAATCCAATCATGAAAAAAGTAGTAAAGAAGGAAATTCTTAAGTGGCTAGATGCAGGGATCATCTGCCTTATTTCTGACAGTTTATGGGTAAGCCTGGTACAATGTGTACCAAAGAAAGGTGGTATTACTGTGGTAGCCAATGAGAAGAATGAGCTTATTCCTAAAAGAACAGTCACTGGGTGGAGAGTTTGCATGGATTATAGGAAGCTGAACAAAGCCACTAGGAAGGATCACTTCCCCTTGCCTTTCATTGATCAGATGCTTGACAGGTTGGCTGGGCATGATTACTACTGTCTTCTGGATGGCTATTCAGGTTACAATCAGATTTGTATCGCTCCAGAAGATCAGGAGAAAACTACCTTTACTTGTCCATTTGGTACGTTCGCCTTCAGACGAGTTTCTTTTGGTATGTGTGGTGCACCAGCCACATTTCAGAGATACGTGATGGCCATCTTTTCTGATATGAGAGGCCAGAATGTGGAGGTGTTTATGGACGATTTCTCTGTATGTGGCGATTCTTTTGATGAATGCTTGTAGAATCTTGGACAAGTTCTCAAGAGGTGTGTTGAGACCAATTTGGTTCTCAATTGGGAGAAATGTCACTTTATGGTGCGACATGGCATTATTCTCGGGCACAAGGTTTCTTGTAAGGGTCTTGAGGTAGACAAAGCTAAGGTGGGGATCATTAAGAATCTTCGTCCACCGATTTCTGTTAAGGGAATTCGCAGTTTTCTCGGTCATGCGGGTTTCTACAGGCATTTCATCAAGGACTTTTCTAAGATTTTGAAGCCGCTATGCAGTTTTCTAGAAAAAGATGTCCCTTTCAAGTTTTATGACGAGTGCCTTGCAGCTTTTGAAACATTGAAGAAGAGTTTAATCACGGTACCTGTCATAACTGCACCTGATTGGAACCAGCCTTTTGAGATGATGTGCGATGCAAGTGACTATGCAGTGAGAGCAGTTCTTAGGCAGAGGAAGAACAACATATTTCATGTGGTCGACTATGCTAGTAAGACTCTTAATGGTGCCCAACAGAATTATACGACTACGGAGAAAGAGCTTTTGGCTATCGTCTATGGTTTTGAGAAATTTCGATCTTATTTACTTGGGACTAAGTTGACAGTTTTCACTGATCATGCCGTAATTCGATATCTAGTCTCAAAGAAGGACTCGAAGCCTAGATTGATTAGATGGGTTCTTTTGCTCCAGGAATTTGAACTTGAGATCAAGGACAGAAAAGGGACTGAAAATCAAGTCGCTGATCATCTCTCGCGTTTAGATAATCTAATGCTACTTCATTAGATAAGACATTGATAAATGAGTCTTTTCCCGACGAGCAGTTGTTTGGAGTGCAAGAAGAAGAACCGTGGTTTGCAGACATTGTGAACTACCTTGTGAGTAATGTAATGCCTCCCGACTTATCCTATGCTTAAAGGAAGAAGTTTCTACATGAAGCGAAGTGGTATATGTGGGATGAGCCATTTCTTTTTCGACAAGGAGCTGACCAAATCATCAGGAGATGTATTCCTTACAGCGAAACGGGGGGGATCTTACGAGATTGCCACTTAAAGGCTTATGGAGGACAGTATGATGGAAAAAAGACAACAGCTCATGTTCTTCAGGCAGGTTTCTTTTGGTCGACCTTGTTTAAAGATGCTTACCAGTTCATTTTGAAATGCGATCGATGTCAACGTGTGGGAAATATGTCTAAGAGGGATGAGATGCCTCTTAATGTGCTTCTCGAGGTTGAGGTCTTTGATGTTTGGGGAATTGACTTTATGGGGCTATTCGTCTCATTTTGTAACAATCAATATATCTTGTTGGCAGTTGATTACGTGTCAAATTGGGTTGAAGTTAAGGCGTTGCCAACGAACGATGCAAAAGTGGTGCTTAATTTTCTACACAAGCAAATATTCACAAGGTTTGGAACTCCAAGAGTCATAATCAGTGATGAGGGATCGCATTTTTGCAATCGCAAGTTCACTGCTATGATGAGAAGATATAATGTGAATCATCGCATTGCTACGGCTTATCATCCTCAGACGAATGGTCAAGCTGAGGTTTCTAACAGAGAGATCAAGCGCATTTTAGAGAAGGTTGTGTGTCCATCAAGGAAAGATTGGTCTTTGAAGCTTGATGAAGCTGTTTGGGCTTATAGAACAGCATATAATACTCCTTTGGGAATGTCGTCATTTCAGTTGGTTTATGGTAAGGGGTGTCATTTGCCTGTGGAGCTCGAGCATAAAGCATATTGGGCTTTAAAGAAATTAAATCTGGACTTGGATGCAGCTAGAAAGAAGAGGATGCTTCAATTGAATGAACTCGACGAGTTTTGACTTCAAGCTTATGAGAATAACAAAATGTACAAGGAAAAGGTCAAGAGGTGGCACGATAGGGGTCTAGTGCTCAAATCATTCATGCCGGGGCAGCAAGTTCTTTTATTCAACTCTCGTCTCCGTCTTTTCCCTAGAAAGTTGAAGTCAAGATGGTCAGGGCCCTTCACAATCAAAACTGTGTTTCCATATGGAGCGGTGGAAATTTTTGAGAATGATCCGGGCCAAGCATTCAAGGTAAATGGTCAAAGGTTGAAGCATTATTATGGTGACACGGCAAACCGCAAGTTGGTTAGTGCCGTTTTATTGTCCATTTGATCTCGAGATTATACGTCGAGCTAACGATGTAAAAGAAGCGCTTCTTGGGAGACAACCCAAGTTTGTTGTACATTAGGAAGTAAAAGAAGCAAGAAGAAAGGAGAAAAAATATAAAAAAATCAGAATAAGAAAAAAATTCAGGGCCAACTACAGAAGCTGAGCACGCCCGCGCTGATCAGGCGCGACTGCGCTGATCAAGCGCGCGGCTGCGCCATTTTTCCAGTAACCAAGCGTGCCCGCGCTGATCAAGCGCGCGCCCGTGACGGTTTCTAGAGAGCAAGCGCGCCCGCGCTGTCCTAGCGCGGCCACGCCAGGTCCTATTCGAAAAAAAAATAAAATAACACAGCAGTTTTATAAGGTAAAATCAGGACTTTCACTCCAAAATCAATTCTAACCTGATTTTTACTCTTCCACATCCCATAATTCCCTCTCCTAATCAATTTCATTATTCCCACGATTCCCATAATTAATTCCCACTTCTATTCCTTATCAAATTCTCACCTCTCCACCTATAAATACATACACTTATACACAACTTCTCCACCACATCACAAACTCTCAAACACAAATTCTCTCTAAACACTTACACTTTTATTTTCTCTCATTCAATCCCGATGACACCCAAGAGACAAAGAATACAAGTAAGCAGCAGCACCGCCGATTCTTCATCTGCGGGTGGTGTGAGGCCCAGATTTTCTACTCCCGGGGCTGAAGAGGAGTACACGAGGCTTCTCTCGAAGCCTATTGCTAAGGAGCGAGGATTTTTGCCATCAGGGAACGATGGTAAGCTTTTGGAGATGATCCTTGAGATGGGTTGGGTTTCTTTTTGTAAGGCTCCCGCTGCTGTGCCCATGAGTGTTGTGCGGGAGTTTTATGCTAACGCAAAGGCGGAGATGAATGGATTCACGGTAGTTAGGGGGATGACTGTTGAGTACAGTGCAGAGGCTATCAGGACGGTGATTGAGCAACCTGTGAGGAAGGTGGGTCAGGACACATGGAATGATAAGACTCCGGAGGACTTCAATTTGGATATGATCGTTGCAACTCTCTGTGTGCCTAAGACTCATTGGAAGTTCAAGAGGGGCACTACTGATTACTCCATATTCTATGCGTCGTGCATTAACAGGTTTGCACGTGCTTGGAACTCGTTTATTTGTGCTAACATCATGCCTTCTTTGCATGTGTATAAGATTACTGTGGAGCGTGCTCGTCTGTTGTGGGGGATTCTGCAGGGTGATTACATTGATTTGGGGATGGTTATTTACCAGGGGATTCTGAGATTCTTGAAGGGAGGTACTACAGGTGCTATTTCGTATGCGTCCGTTGTGACGAAGTTGTGCGTGGAAGTTGGTGTTCATTGGCCAGCACATGAGCAGATGCAGCTTCCCAGTGCTCCTATTAATAGTGTTACGCTGCACAGCATGGTTGAGTGGTATGGGGGCAAGCCCGATCCTAAGGGACTTGGTTATTCTTATGCTCATCTGCCAGGTGGTGTGCCTATAGAGGCAGCTACAGCGGGAGGTTCTCAGCATGCCCGCCGAGCAGCTTAGAGAGCTCAGTATAGAGAGGAAGCTGGTCCATCGCAGCAGTAGCAGGAGCAGAGATGGGAGCTGGTTTGAGTTCGGCATAGTACAGGCGTCTAGCATGGAGGATGGATGCAATGCACGACATTCATAGTCGGTTTACACGCGATCTCACCCAGGCACTTGGGATAACTTTTAGAGCCACCGGATTTGACATCCAGTGGCCAGTATTTGGTGAGGACTCCGTGTATCCACCTCCGGACACACCTGACACTTTACCCGTTGAGGGTGAGGATTCTGAATCGCAGTAGGTATGCCTGATTCCTTACTATTACATTCACTGAGGACAGTGAATATTTTAAGTTTGGGGGTAGTAGTTGAAGGAATATATTTTTGTGTGAGTCTCATATAGTTGCATGTTCATGATAGTTTAGTTCATATAGTTGCATTTTTATTTTTCCATGTAGTTTTTTTTTTATTATTATTTATTTCATTGTTGGTAGTTTTATGATATTTTGTTCATATAGTTTCATGCATTTGCATTATAACATGATCCCTTAGATGATTTTTCTGATTAATTGGTGATATTGATGCTAGTGTAGTGATGTCGTGTTTAGAGATGTTAAGTCGTATTAAGTTGATTTGCATGCTAGACACACTTGTATTTCACTAAGTCTTATAGGTTGCTAGAGTGCTAGATCATAGTCATGGTTTGTTTGATTGTCGAGGTTTAAAAAATTGGAGAAAATTGGATTTCATTGCTAGTTGTATGGCTAGGTGTCAAATGGCTAGTAGTTGGCTCATATTTATATGAGTAGTCTAGGGTTGAATGAGATGGAGCGAAACGCACTCATTCGGAAATTGTTCAGGAAAAAAAAAGAAAAAAAAGGAATAAGTTTTATGTATAATTGATCACGAGTGGGCTCTTTAGTACTTGAGTTATTAAGTTCTTAGGGGACTTTGTGCCTAGTGACCTAAGGCTTGTATAGTCTGGGATCCGCTAACCTCACGCTCGCTACATGAGTACTATTGTATAAGTCTTTTGTGGACCTCACTCATTGGGAGGACTTCTATCTTTCTTTGGCTGCTATATAAACAACTCTAAGTATTTTTTAAGGGGATATCAAGAGAGAGCGCAAGGAGAAGACGGCAAAAGACCTTTAGCACAATTCAACAAGGCGAAGACGATCTAGTTTATTCTTGTGAATCTTTGTTTTGAGTTATAATCTTGGATGCTCGTTTCTTGTTTTGTTGAACCTATACTCTTGTTTTGTACTTGATTTTAATTATTCGTTATAAAGAGTACGTTCATTTTACCATATTTTCATCGGAACCCACGTTGATGATGAGTCCGATTATGGGCTAATCGTTATCGTGGGGTTCTAGAGGATTTATTTATGGATTTCTTTAGTTAATTTTTTCAATACCTTAGTGTGTGGTGATTGATTGATAACCTAGTATTGGTTGTACTTATTCGTCTTATGAGCGTCGCGAACTTATAAGATAGTGTGTTAATTCTTAATGAAGTGAAAGTGAATTTAAGGATTTAGAACTTGCCATGCTAGCATAGGTTCATGTAATGTATACATGATTAGTAGGTAATTTTACCCATATTACTTGTCCTGTGTAATCAAGATAGATAACTTATGCTTAAACCGTTATGTTGTCAAATTCTATAGACATATAGGATCTCAATATAATTGGTGTCTATTCAGCTTCTATCTCTTTTGTGGATGTCTTGTAGTATGGTATTCGTGCAACGAAAGTTGGCATTTATCAGTTTCGTGTTATCTGATTAGTATCATCACCATTGCATGCTAAGGTTAAGAATGAAAAGGCTATTGAATGAAGTATTTAATGAAGTTAGAATCTCATGTTTGTCATATTTATTAATTTAATCAATATTATTCTCGTAGTTATAATTATTAGTTTAATTCTTAGTTAATAACAATCTCAATCAGTTATCGTCTTAGCATTGAATAATAATCATACATTGTTGTTTAGGTGCATGACTTTATTAGTTAACCAATACAGTCTCTGTGGGAACGAACTAGAAAAGATTATATACTACTTGCGAACTCGTATACTTGCATGTATTATTAGCGCGTGTTTAGCGACTAACAATTACATACAAAAATATCGTAAATGTTAGATTCACGCCGATATTTAACGAAATCCTTCAACTGTATTGACTCCGATGCTCTACCCGATCATGTTTGCTATGTTGGGGATTGATATTGCAAGAAAATTACCTAAGGGGAAGGGGCCGGCTATTTTTTGTATTGTGTCAGTCGACTATATGATCAAATGGGACAAGGTGAAAGCTCTTTCACAAATCATTGAGTTAGTAACAATAAAATTTGTCTAATAATGAACATTAACAAGACTATTTTCAAGTAGAGACAAAAATGCTTGATGATGCAAAAGGTCTTTGGGTGGACGAGTTGCTCAATGTGTTATGGGCATAGCGAACAACAAATGAAATGGAACAAAAAAGGTTGCTCAATATTATGATGTTGGGGTTGAGAAACAAAATTTTCAAGTGGGAGATTTGGTGTTTAGGGAAATAACAACATCAAAACCCAACTAGCTTAGTAATTTTAAAAACCCATGTTAAACGAGTGAATTTTTCAAACCCCTGAAGTAGAGGTTGTTTCCCTTCCTCAACAACCTTTTAAAAATCTTTCGTGACTTTATTCATTCTATTTCTAATTTTACCTGCATTGCGAATCATTTATCGAAATCATCACCTCGGGCCTATACCCATGTCATAATTCATCACTGTCATTATTAATTTTTCTAAACTTATCGGTCGACACTTCATATATCCAATTAGAAAATTATGTACATGGACCATTAAGCATGAGATGATCATATACATTTACTTGCTAGTACTAGTAACAATTACTATAATCTTTGTACAGGCATCGTAGTTCATTTCCTATCACAAAATTATCAAATGCAATCTCAAGAAAATTTGTAGCCCCAATACTAAAAGCCTCAATATGCTTTGGCAGTAAAAGCCAATTCATTGATGCAAATTTCCCAACCTATTTTCTACACAAGGAAGCAAACAAAGAATCTACATAAATATATGACGTCAAATTATATTCTACTTATACTCAACAAATTCTTACAAACACAAGTAGAATACGGTTAAACAGAGCACATTAACAAATATATTATTACTTAAATTAAGCTAAATTAATAGTCGAGTTTACGCAATAAACACGAATAAAGCATGAATATTTACAAAAAACAATCACAATGAAGCTTACACACACATTCATACAAATAGAGCCCTATTTTAAGAGAAATACAGACACAGTTAAAGCTCTAATTTAAAATTTTCCAATTTAAATCTTGGACAAAATCACATTCGAACCCCTAATTTTAAATGCCCAATTTGACTTCGACAACATCACAAATCGAAGCCCTAATTTCAAAAAGCTACACAAACAAAATCTCAATTGAAAGTCCTAATCAACAAACAACCCATAATTGAAACAAACATTTTGATTTACCAATAAATAAAATTGAATGGGGGAAGAAAATCGATATTAAGTTCAGTTTTTTACCTTCGAGCTTGAAAATTGTCCGAGCTTTAGTGTTCCTCAAGCTGGAATCTTCAACCTTGATTGTTCCTCGACCTTGAATTTTCAAGCTTGAGTATTCCTCAAGTTTGAATATCTGATGTCACCGCTGAATCTCCTCCGTCACATTGCAATCTTCCAATTGCCTCCTAGTGTAGCTCGTTTTTTTTACTTAGTCTGTGTATAGTGAAAAGTTTTGTGTATTGTTGACTTGGTTGCTTATTTTGGAAAGTCCGGGAAAATAAAATTGTACCCGCTTATTTTTTGTAATATCCGGGATATCGCGTGTAATTATTTTTATCAATAAGTAAATTTTTAGATGATTATTATGTGAATTTTGGTGAATTATCTGATGATTGGTGTAGATATGTGAATGCTTATATGTGATACAGTATAAGTATGTAAATTTTATTATGACCAGAATAAAATATAGATAATTACGATATTTTTCTGGTAATTTTTGGGCTGTCATATGATTTTATATTGATTTATGAATTTATTTATTATTTTCTGAATAATTACAAAATTATTTTATAAAGCTGGGAATCGTCCGACTTCAACCATTTTTACGTTTTTACAACCCGAAACTCTTCCGAAAACTCCTTCCTAACCTAATCTGGTAATTCCGGACATTTTCCGTGTTTTGACTTTTTCGATCCGGATTACGGTTTGACCCGTGCGCGGCCCGGCGCAAGATTTTCGATACGATAATCATTTCGGTGAATCAACAAAACCCGTATTCTCGAAAGACGGGATATTATTATGTTACTTTCATATATAGTGTTTTATAAGAAGCCCGGTTTGGATAATTATCCAATACGGGTATCAAATGGGATCGTTTTTGCACTTACTTAGCGGCTAAGTAACTAATTTAACGATCTGAAACGAACAAATATTCCAAAAATATATATAGCCCTTTTATCATTTCATTTTATTCGTATAATCATAATCAGTCAGTAAAACCCCATAAAATACAGAAAAAATGTCGAATTAATATCGCATTCTTGAGAATCAAATGCACGAACAAAAGCGTTATCGAACTCCGATTCAAGCGTGCGATATATCAAAACGAAGCTCTCGAAAAGTACTTTCTGAATCAATCAACCATTTTAGTGCAGAAATCAAGGTGATTTTATTATTTATTTATTTTAATTCGAATTTATTAAAGATTAAATTATGAAAATTTGTTCTTGATGTTGTTGATATGATTTGATGATTCCATCATGTAGATAATATTTTTCTGGTCAATTTGGTATATTATATGTCAAAAACTGAGTTCAGTAACAGGTAGAAAAGTTGGTGTGATTTTCGGGTTTGAATGTTCTTGGTGTTCTTGAATAATTTCAATCGAAATTTGGGATTTTTACTTCTATCAATTCTGGGCTAAAAAGACTGATACCAGCTTATAGATCGTTTTAAAATAAGTCGATCCATGTGTTTTCTTGTGGTATTGGGTGACAGAATTAAGTCGCCGGAAAAAGCTTGAGCTCGGCCAGCTTTAATGGCGGTTGTCGCCGGCCAGGGCCTTCACGAAGTCTATTCCCACTGTTACTGGGCTCATCAGTCTGCTGGGTAAACCTGGAATCGATTGGTATCATGAACAGAAGAGATTCAGGTCGTTATGGGGGTCAATCGGGGTTCGCCGGAATCCAGAAGACTCGCCGGATTCTGCGAATTTCCAGCTTGTTCTTCGGGTTCATGGTGACCCGATTTCAGACCCGATGGGTCTAATTTCTGACCCGGCATCGATCTGTTTCACCCGTAAGTTAATTCTAAAAATCTGTTACTTGATTTTCTTTTTCTAAAATTATTTAAAATTCATTTTTTTAAATCCAAAAATCAATATTTTCAATTCTGAAAATTATTTTTATTCTAAAATAAATCTTAATTAATTAATTTTAGTTGATAATTAATTATTTAATTAGTCAATTAATTTAAATAATAATTGATTAATTAAATTAATTAATTATTAAATAATTTTAATTGATTTAATAATTAGATTTAATTATTTAAAATTAATTTAAAAATTCTGAAAAATAGTTTTGAGCTTTAAAATATTATTTTAAATTATTTCCAAAGCTCGATAATTATTATAAACTTATTTTAAAGCCAAATTCGGGTGTTTGAACCCTATTATTTAATTATAAAATGATTCGGAGTCCAATTTTTATTCCGAAAAATGTTCAAAAATTCGTATGGAATACCTGAAAAATCATTTTGACCCTGAATCTTCTTTGAAAAATTATTTTGATCGAATATCTTGAGTGCTATGTACTACGTGCTATCTGATTAATGTGTTATATGCCTATGTGATTATTGTTTGACTGTTCCAGTCATAATTTTCAATCCGTAAATCGGATTTGGGTAAAAAGAAGGGTAGATAAAAGCTTATGACGTCTATGTGACGATTAAAATAACATGAGTATAAATAATTTATAGATACTTGAGATGCCTAGCAGAGTCAGCAAGGCATAGAAAAGGAAATCAGTGATCCATAAATAGAATTGAAGCGTAGAAAGAGAAGACAAGTGATTGATAAATAGAAGCAAGGCATAGAAAGAGAAAAAAGTGGTTGATGAGTAAAACTATTAGATGAGTACCGGTAAACTGTAGATCGTCGGTGATAAGGCAAGTACTTATGAACCTTCTTCAAGATATATTGCAAATATTTTCGAACTATCGCATACCATGTCGCTATTATTAAAAATAACTCATGTTTTATATTGCAAACGCTTTAAACTATTTAACCTTGAACCCTGATTCTTATTGATCTTGAGCTATAAGCCTTATTCTTCATAAACCCTTGATTGTTGAATTCCCATATTCAAGTCAGACACATACGATACTACTCCACAAATACATATCTACCACATACTGATTTCTGATATTGAATTGCTTGACATACCAACCCTTATTCCTTATTTAAAAGAAGATCAATCCTTGGAACCCTTGAACCCCTGGTCTTCTACTTTCTAATTCTTTTCTTGATTGAAAGCCAATCTTTTTGAATTCCTTGTTATACCTTCATGGTATTGTGAAACACCTTATGCTTCAAAATAAATGGTGTTTATGATTCAGCTTATTGAATTACATTGGTTATCATATTGAATTGTTTTAGAATTGGATGGTTTTATAAATACCGACCAGATTCATGGTCGTACCAGATTCATCGTCATAATAGGCCAATGCGTGCCTTGGATCCAGTTTATAGAGCAAAGTTGGGAGCCTTGGTCGGGGTTAGTGCGTGATTGATCAGCAGCCTAACTTTGGTTATTAAAATAAAAAGTGAATATCCAATTCTAATCATTGCTTATTCGGAAACTTGATTCTTCTGAATCATTTCACTTAGTTATTGTTTAGCCTCAATTATTGCTATTATGACTTGCTGAGCTAGTTTGCTCACTCTTGCAAATCTTTTTATGTTTTCAAAAGTTGAAAAGGAAATTGTTGGTAACGAGGATTTCCAGTCCAGTGTGTGAGCTAGGATTCCAGGTTAAGTTGGATCGAGTTAGCAGGAGCTTTATATTGTAGATATGTTATGCAAGATTGTAAGAATAATAATATCAGTATCATATGTAAGTTGAACTAGTTGGGTTTGGGTACGATGTAATAAAAGATAAGGTTATGGATTATTTTCATACTTGAAACTGTTGCGATCCATGGTTGTGAAAAGAAGGGTCAATGCATATGATATTTTATATATAGGTTTATATGTTGTGTGTGTGTTGTGAGCCCCAGACTTTTGACCCAGGTTTGGAGGACGTTACAGTTTGGCATCAGAGCCACAGGTTATAAGTCAATTAAATAAGCCTAGATTGTCGGGAATGGATAAAGGGTTAGGAATAGGATTAGGAAATAGAAAGATAGGATGTCGAGAGGTTGAGTGCGACCAAATAATAGGTTTTAGTGAAATTCGTGATGAGATTTGACATCCTTATCTAGCGACACGATTTTCAGATGACGGCGATGGAAGATTCTTTTATCCGTGGATCATCTGATCATTCTGAACCTTTATTCGGAAGACTATTATCTGATCCACGCCCTGCTCTTCCACCGGTGTTAGCCACGTCACTTCCTGTTGCAACGATTGCACCTTTTCAAACTATTATCTCATCCTTTGATGCGAGGCTATCTATTCGAGAATTCCCTACACGCTGATTCTAGTTCTACCGGATATTCAGTTATGCGCGCATCTTTTCTGTCTACTCTACATTCTATTTTATAACATCTTTTTAAAACTTGTCTTATGAAGTAACAGCACCCATGCAGATCGATTTGAGAGCTACAATATATGGTAAGTACGAGGTATTAAGAAGGGTGATAAGAAACCTAGAGAAAAGATTCGTGTGTGCCGGAAAATGGTTGCTACCAGGTTATATGGAGCTACTAGTAAGTATGCTACCTGTGATTATCTTGTGTAGTGAGCTAAATGAATTTTAAAGGAGTTTGGAAAGAATAGAAATCGAGAATTTTCTTGGAAGTAGATGATGACGATGTGACCAAACATAATGCGTATAGTGGTAAAGTGATGTGATGTTAGCCGATTTGGTTTTATAAAATAGGTTTGATAGACCTATTATACTTAGTAATCGTAAGAAGTAATGATGGAAGTATTACCAGTATGAAAGATTTAAAGAGAAGCTATGAATAAGAAAATATGCAACGGTAACTAGAATTTTTATTGACCAATGAAGATAAAATAGACTCAACGAGGAATAGAGGATATGCAGAATTGAATGAGCTTTTATCAGATGGTGTTCCGAATTTGATCCTTTGTAGTGGTTGAAAAGAACGACAACCAACTCATATAGTAATAACGACCAGGTGTATGATTTCCAAAATTTAAACCAGTTTGTCCAATTACTACTTGAGTTTCTTGTTCGTTATAAGATTCAGATTAGAAGGCCAAGTGTACCTTCTATTACGGAGAAACTGTTCACCCAATTTCTGAGACAATTAGAAGTTGTTGTTAAATTTTTTATAAAAATTATACTCATTTGTAACATTTTCTAAAAACCTTACGACAACTATAAACTTGTCAAAAGTGGTAATGAAACAACAATGATTTAAGAGCATATTTTTAATTGGACATTATTATAGCCATTTTATGATTTAGTGTATATAAGCTGACTTATCAAATCTTACTCGTAACAGACTAGAAATTGAAGGCAAACATTAAATATTGACATTGACTCATAAAATTTTTTGTGTCTATTCTAAAAGGGTATCTTGTAACTATCCATCCAAAACTATAAAAATCAAGATCAATGAGAACATTGACTATCCATCAGGGATGCTGCTAGTGAATGAGAGACATTAGTCGAGACTAAAATATAAGGCAATGATTCAAAAAATTAAATTTATTACATATATATTAATAAAATGAAATTTAATTAATTTTTATAATGAAATTTTAGGTTAATGTTTATGTATACTTTTATATTTTTGATTAAATTTTTTTATCATATATTTTAATAATTATAGAGTTTAATTATAAATATTTTTGTTCAAATTTTTCCTTTTTAGTTGTAGAACCAAGGTTAACTTCTTTGAGATCTAATCTCAGTTTATGAAAGCTTGTCATCACTTTCATATTGCAAGGAATGCAATAAAATTTATCACAGAATGAGTAGGGAACTTCAGCCTTTGCTTCAATATATTTGCATGCTCCCACTTTTGGCTCACTAACTGCCTTTTTACAAAGATGACTTAGGTGCTTGGTTGAGCCACACTTTTGACATTGTTTCTTGGGAGCATCTGCAACAAATGCAAAGTTATTGCTCTTGTTCACTCCAATTTTCTCATTTTTGTTCTTCTTCTTCTTCTTTCCTACATTCTCAGTCTTGATTTCCTTGATTGGTGTCTTAGAAACTTGATTGACCATGGGCTTCTTCTTAATTGCAGCAGTAGGAGTGGTTTCTGCATTTTTTTTACTATCTTCATCTACAAGTTCTTGTTTGATGACCAACTCAACCTCACTGAAATTAACCTCACATGCGTTGAACAAAGGTGCATCAACTTTTCTCCGCATAACTGGGACATCTTAATCTGCAATTGCCTTACCTTTGTCACATTCATTTTCCTTGAGGCATCATAGTCCAAACCAGTAGCTATATTAGCATATGGTTTGTTCTTCACATGATATTTTCCAACCAACGGAGATGCATTTCTGAAAGACTTCCATTTCACCTCATTCTTTTTCAATTTTTCCCTCAACACAGCTTCAATTTCATTTGCACGCTAGAGCTTGTTTTTCAGATATTCATTTTCTTGCTTGATTGTTTCAAGCTCAACAAGCTGCAGCTCCAATTCTTGCTTTTCAATCTCAAGCTTCTCATTAATCTTTGACAGTCTACTAATTTCTTCAGTAGCTACCACCATGCTTGTGTGGATATGAAACATCTCTACACTCATCTTTTCAACAGTTTCTTTATATTGGCTTGTATTTAAATCAATGGTAGTTAAAGTTGGTACCTCTGATTTTGATGAGGATAATTCTCCTTGCTCAAGAGCCATGAGTGCATAATTTTCAAATTCTTCTTTCTCATCATCTTCTTCAGTGTCATCTCAACTCTTACCTTCAGCTATGTAAGCCTTTCCCTATTGTTTCTTCAAGAGAATTTCATGCTTTGCTTCTAATTCCAGATAGACTTTATCCTTCTTCACTTTCTTTGGCTTCATGCACTCAGTTGCAAAGTGGCCCAACTCATCACAGTTAAAGCACCTTATTTTTTTATCTTTCAACAGATCCAGTTTTGTAGCCACCTTTGCTAGCTGAGTTGAACTGAGTTTTCGATTTCCAGTTGTTGTTGTTTGAGGACTATCCCTTGTTCTTGAAGAACCTTGGCTTTTTAACCCTGATGTTAGAGAATTTTCTAGCCAGGTAAGCCATTGATTGATCCATCTCATCTAGCTCATCGAGGGTATAGTATTCATCTTCCTCTAGCTCCAAAACAACTTGTTTTTGAGGTCCTTTATTATTTTGCTCAATAGCATGAATGACTGGAATTTGAGCATCTTATTCATCTTCACTTGCTTCAATGTCATTGACCACTCAGGCACTGGATCCATCAACCACATGTCCTTGGTTTTCCTTTAATGACTTCCTTTGTAACATCTCAAGCTCATATGTTTTTAAGATCCCATACAAGACTTCTAGTGTCATTCTGCTCAAGTCTCTTCCTTCTCTAATAGCTGATATTTTCTGTTCAAGATGGTCAGGAAGGCCTAGCAAAAACTTTAGGTTAACCTCCTCAACTTCATAATATTTATCATGAAGTTGCAAGTCATTAATCAACTTGTTGAACCTTTCAAAAACTTCAGTAATTCCTTCTTTGGGTCTAGCCATGAAACCCTCATACTGAAATACTAGTATTCTCCTTTGATTAGATCGTACTTCCTCTATAACCTCATAAAGAATTTTAGTTTTCTCCCATATTTGTTTGGCTGTGTCACAGTTGACTATATTGGTGTACATAACATTGTCAAATGACTCTATCAGTATTAGTTGCAGACCATTGTCCAGAGAAACCTTTTCCTTTTCAGGTTCTGTGTATTTTGAGGGGTCTTTAGGGGTAAAATGAGCTGGTATGACCATGTCTCCATCAGTAGACTCATCAATTCTTTCCATGGGGATAAAAGGGCCATTCTTGAGAATCTGAATGTAAATAGGGTTGGCTATCCTTATGAACAGCATCATCTTTTTCTTCCATAGAGTATAGTTGATTTTATCAAAGGCTGGTATCTTGATACTACCTATCTTTTGTGTATTCCTTCTTCCAAGATCTTTATCTGTTTACTTTCATATTTTGCTCTGATACCACTTGTTAGATATTGAATGCAACACAGATGGGGGTGAATGTGTTTCTTGGATTTTTAGCCTTTTTAAAAATTATTTAGATTGTATATGAAGAAAGCAGTTAAGATATTGTAGAGATATTGTGTTTACAGAATTAATCAACAAGCACAATGTTTTCAAAACTCACATAATTTATATTAATTAAGTTGGTGTTGCTACAAATTCTGTGTTCTTAAGAAAATAAGAACCCAGCTTCTATCTTGAGAGAATACAAGAAAATTTAGATCTATTTGTTACTAGTGAACTAAGGACCTGTACATGCTTTATAGACTAGCAGCACGGGCTTACAAGGCTTGCACTAAAATATACTAAACTACTTTCTATAGCAATTTTTTTCTATTACCATTTCTAGCTTAGAAAATCTGTGCAGAATCTTGCAGGTCTGTGACCACCCTTTGTCCAGTTAATCTTGGCTCTTGATCTTGTATTCTCCCAGCTACTTTGTAGACTTTTCAATCTAGTGAATAGATCATTTGTTGACTGATAATCTTGAATTTTGAACTTTTCTGCATTCTGTATTTGAGATGTATGTCGAGATCTCCAGTTTGTATTATAGAGAAGTGACATACATAATCCATAATTCTTTATATATATATATGCTTTTATATAATTAAAAGCATATATAATTACTGTATTATTTTTATTTTTATGACCGCATTTTGATCGATCAAATTGGTCGGTACAATATGCAACCAAATTGATCGTTATCAGTCCAGAGAAGTTTTTGGTAAAACCCTATAACGACCAATCGATACTGCCCGATTCACAAAGAAACGATTGGTTTAGTGATCAATATGGTCGATATTGATTAAATGTTGTCGTTATTGTCTACCCAAAAATTTTAATTTTCAGTCAATATTTTCCCATTCCGTACCCAAACATATAAAGTACCAACTACAAACACTAAAGAATCACCAAATAAAATAAATTCATTCATTTAAAAATGCAATAACAATAAAAATTCAAACGAAATTCCAATATAAATAGTACAATAAAAACTAATAAATCATTATGTATATCATTAAAGCAAACAATTTATCCGCCTATCATTGTTAGATACTCTAAGGTCCCCATACAACGACCAAATTATAATGTAATATGAAATTGGCCCTATTAGAAACTGAAATATCCTCTACCTTCAAGCTTAATGTTCGTGAGAAAGATACCCATCACCAGTCATGGATTCTTGTACGTGATAAGGTGGTCTTTTGATTTGGAAGTTCCTAATAAGTTCACCGTAAGAGATTTGCACAATATTGCCATGAGACCATGAATCGATGCTTAAACTGAACTCGCGAGAGATGTCCTATACAACGAATAATTTTGTTAAACTTATGCAAAGTGTTAAACAATCTATCAAATTTATTAAATTCCAAAATACATATAATGCAGCTATAGTAATCTTTCAAATACGATTGTACAAATACTGATCAGCAAATAATGACGATAAATGTTCATGACGTCATCTTTGTCAAACCCTGATATCAAATGCAGATGGCAAACTCTGATAGCTAAATACTGATATCTTCAAATCATATCTAACAATCTCCCTAACTTGTGCGTTATAAAAATATGTACAAGTTCTTCATTTGATGATGTCAAAACTATCTAAAAGTAGAAATACTAACAAATGTACAATCTTACAATCAGTGTATTAGACTTTATCTTCAGTCTTGAATTCTAAGAAATCATGCAGCTTCATTAAAGAATTATCTGAGTACATTTTCTTCAGCTATATTCAAATACATAACCAATCTTTGCTTGACATCCTTAAGCTCATTAAAAGATTCATCAATCTAGAAGATAGCAGCTTTTAAATCAAAAATTTTACTTCTGCTCATATTTAAGTCATCCAGTTAAATCAACCAATAATCTTTAGCATTAGGACTAAAAGAAATCAGCTTTGATCCAAGCTGTTCCACAAGTTGTGCTCCTCCCTTAGGCATGTTAGTAACTGAATCATCATTCAGTATGTATTTAGGAATAAACTTAGATTTGGCCATACCCCTCTGCTTCTCATGAACTAGTCTTTTAGAAATTTAGACCATCTTTCAGTAATTTGCATTATTCACAGTGAACATGTAGACGAGGTATTAAAGTTCTTTCCAAAATTTGTTCAGTATTTGTTCCTGTGACACTTTCAACCTTTTTCCAGAATCAAGAAAGTAAACCATCTTCTCTTTAGGCTTGAAACCATCAAAATTGTCAAGAATAATTTGAACACATTTGATATTCTCTAAATCCTGAAATTTTACATCTTCACCAACACCTGTTAGTGAATTTGGATCTTTTATCTTCAAAGCATCTCCTTTGTAAACTCCAAAATTTTTGTAACCAAGACCCCCTCTCTGACCAGCTTCTGTAGATTGAGATCCTCCACTGTAGATATTCTTGATTATTCCAGTGTCTCTATCAGGAGCCGGTGTCTTGTTTTTCCATAGAAGTTCCTTTTTCAGCTCAAAGTCTGATGCCAACTTATCCACGGGTTCAGGAATTGTAATTCTATTTAAATAAAAATACCATTTTTAATTCATTCCAATAGCTTTGTACATAATGTACCCAATCTCTTCATTTATTTTAAATTTAGGTTTAGATAGTTTAGGTATCCTCTTGAACCTTGGTCTGTCAGTTCTTGATTTTCTTGCAACATGAGTTTCATGAGAGGTTGTCTTGACATTAGCATTAGCTTTTATTTCTTGAGCTATTTTGTCAACAAATTGAGTAGTATCAGTGGTTGTGACTATTTGTTCTTCAGTTTTAACTTGAGCAGTGTCAGAGGTTATTCTTGCAACATCATCAGCTTTTACTGGAATATCTTCAACATGAGATTTGTCAGGGGTTGAGATGTGAGAATCAGAGTTTAAGTCTTATAGTACAAGCTTTGATGATTCACCAACCTTTTTATTTCCCTTATAACTCCTATTATCATTTAAAATAGCTTGAGACCTTAGAATAGGACTTTCAGCTACAGTTTGACTAATTTTTTTGATCACCACTCCTTTGGTTGGTCTTTTTTCAGGAATATCAGCATATGGTGAGATAACATCAGTATTTGCTGGCCTCAGAGATTTGTATTCCTCTTCCATTAACCTCAGTTGCTCAAGATCAACTCCATGATTTTACCTTTCAAAAATCCTTTTACTCACCTTAGAATCAAAAGCTGTAATTTTAGGATCCTTGTAGAATAGATTTATCTTCTTTCCTTTATACTTCAGAGTTTATAAAAACCGACTTGCCTCAGCACCAGCTTCTACCTCCAAAATAGCTCGGTCTTCATCAGCATTTATGACTATCAGAGTTTTCTTTATATTAATCACAGTTATAATCAGCTCTTTTTTAAGCACAGTCTTAGAGACTTGCTGTTTTCCACTTTTCCCTTTCTCTTTACCTCTCTCTCAACCTTTTCTGGATTGGCTAGTGGTTTTAAAAACACCACTAGATGCAACTAGATCTCCATCTTTATATCCCAATTAATTTGCCACCCTTGTTTCCTCCATCTTGGGCATCATTCCTACCATCAGCTTTTAGCTGGAGCTATTTGCATTTTGACTTTGAAAGTACGCAAGTGAACGAATAAACAAAATAAACCCATGCAAATCTCTATGCAAACCAACTAGTAGAAAAAGTAAACAAGGTTTGGGGATCAAATAGTAATCTTTCTAAGAAGCATAGTAATTTGATTGGATGAATAGTAGAAGAGATGGTGCATTGTACTCCCTAGCTTGTACACTTGAAAGATGAGGCCATGATTATTGATTTATACAAGTAATATACATATCTAAGGGTATATCAAACATCATACATCCAAGGAGAACCTTCCAATAACCCAATAAAGGTATAAAACTTTCTTTCAAACTTCATTTAGTAAGAACTTTTCAAGAAAAGTATGAACCTTGGATGTAGATTAAAGTTGTCGTGATTATATGTTGGTTTGATTGTTATGGATGTATTAGTTTGATAAAGATGATGTTGATGAACCCAAAACTTTGAGTTCTTGTGATAACTAAGTATTTAGATGATTGATTGTTGAATATTGAGTGATTAGTGATGGTGGGTATTAATCGAAACCATGGATCATAATGTTTACGTTATTATAATATCTTATTCTAGGCGACTTAAATTTCTGCAGAGTTAAAGAATAATTAAACTGCATTTTCTTGAAAAATAAGACTTGTAAGTGATAGATCTTGTCGTAAGGATCATTTAGGCGCTTGAATGGCTTGATTCGGACTTACGGTTTAAAAGTTTGGTCCGTTTTAGTAAACACGAATTACGCGATAAAAACTGCTACGAATTATCAATTTTGGGAGTATAAATGGCTGACTTAAAATCACTCAAGAGTCATGAAAAGTTAACTTAAATTGGGATATGGAGTGAATAAGCTGCCATAAAATTTTCAAATAAAAATAGTAATTTTCAATTTTTGAAAATTATCGGAGTCGAGGTCCCGCAAGTAGAATTCCTTAGAAGTCGCGAGAGGAGCCGACTTGTAAAGTGAATAATTGAAATGGACGATAAGGATTGAAAATCTAAATCAAGGCTAATGACTACTCGTGCTTTAATAAAATAACGAGAGAAGGATGAGTCGCATACGTTTATAAAATGTTACGTATTTAACAAAGCAGTGTTAAGTACGATCAAAGTTTAATGGGATGATAATGTTCTTATTTATAGATTTTCGAACAAACTCCCGGGCACCCTCCACCCCGAAACCCCCCAGGCAAATTTACGAACCTTACTCATGATTACTTTGGTGTTGTAAAAATGAATTACTATGTATATGCATGATGCCTTGATTACCCTGAATTTTAATTACAAGATATTAAGATGAGATTGATTATGATATAGTACAGTATCGTGTTATAAATGTTAATGCTAGCGAGTAGAGTGGTATGTATACTTTAGACCGAGAGTCGGTCGGTATAATTAAATAAAAGCCCAGAAGTGTTCCGCAGACTTTTGGGATTAATAATTCCTTATCTATGTTATTATTAAAGTAAATATTCCAAGGGGCTCAATGCCTTTGCGGTTTATTAAATACCTCAAACTTTTATTAAGCGACTTCAAAAAATAGTATTCCCTCAAATTAAATATTATTTAACCGATGAGTATTATTTCAAATATTCATTTAGACGAGAAAGTATATATAGACAATTATTTTATTATTAATTTCAAGCATTAAATATTTATTAAAGATTAATTTATTTTATTTAAATATAAATCAGTTGAGGAATATTATTTTAAATTTTTATTTAAACATAATTATTCGAGGTTTGATATTTAATAATTATTAATTAATTACTAAATATTTATTAAAGGATTTTATAGGATTAAAAAATCATAAATCCTATTTTACAATATTTTCTGAATTTCAGAAGAGCACTCAAGTACCTTCAAATCTTTGAAAAACATTATTTCAATTTATTTTAAATAATTTGATGATTATATATATATATATATATACATATATAAAGAGTTGTGCCTATCAACAAGCATAGTGCTTGGGGAACTCTGATATAATTCAAGTTCCGAGTATATAGTAGGATTCTTTGAAAGGACTGGGAGGGGTAGACTCTAGTACTACGGGTACTAGGGAGACTACCAAAGGTACCACAGGCGAAGGTACTACGTGTACTCAGGGACTTGTGAAGTGTGTGAATACCCGAAACTGGACATGTAGCCCGTATGCGGCAAGGGTGATCACCGGAATAGAAATGTGTCGTCCTTCTACTAGTATAACAGCTTTACAAACTTCCGATATATGACTGATCATCGTATAACGGTGGCTCCAACGAATGTCCTATTCTTCCAATTGTAATTGATATGTAATACTGTAACCTGAGCCTAGGTGCTGGGTTTACTAAAAAGGTATTCAAAGAATAATTGAGTTAATAACATACGTTATTTTGAAAAGATGTCTGTATCACCAAGAAAACTACTATTGAACATATATCATTCTACGAATTATAATAATTCTTTAACAATCTTTTCATACTGCTGATTATTATGGATGGGCAATATAGCTCACACTTGTTTTCTTTATAATACCACAACACAACAATTAACCAAGATGTCGGTTCGCAAGTTTATAGCCAGGAAGTGCGTTAGAAACGCGAAGCTCTTTCGTAGACTATTTGGGGCGATGCCGCCGGTTGAACATATGAGTTGGTTCGATTTTTAGTTGTTTTTTATTCGGCTCATATATAAGTATGATTTATGTAAGTTAGTCATGAACAAACGTTTATTTGGCCGCCATCCAAATAGAGGTTATATCTGTGGTATAACTTAATTACTTTTGGATTGTAATAACTATCACCCTTTGGTTTTAAAACTCTAGTAATACATTAATTTTGTTTCCAAGACAATAACCTGTGATTATGTGTAATAGTAAGTGTGGGGTCATAGATGCGTGAGTTAATTATATTGTTGTACAAGACAAGATTCAAGACGATGTGACTTCCTAAATCCCTAACCCCGAATTTTGGGGTGTCATAGAGCCCGCCCACAGCGTGTCAAGACTTACTTTGTCAGTATAGACGTCTTTAAATATTACGCCGACTGCAGCTACATATTTTCTTATACTACGTCCATTGAAGAAGTGCATCACAACAATATACTTATGACAAAGGAGTGTCAAGTAATTACGCCACAAACAACATCATACTAGTATCGATAGCCTTGTTGTTTGAAACTTTTACATATATACAGATTTCTACAATTGTATTCTTAAGACATCTATCATATTTTATGCTTCTTTTCTTTTATCTAGTAACTCTCTCTCTCTCTCTCTCTCTCTCTCACAGAAATAACAATTAATGTATCTATTCATTAGAGGGCTGGTCTAAATCCGATTCCATTTAAAATCAATTTTCAATAGAAGTATTTGGATCGATAGGGTATTTAAACCAGTTGGCATTATGTCCCTGGTAGAGTTGTAATAATTTAGCATGTAAATACTTTTCATGTATTCGATCTCACTTGGTTAGTCATCCTGTTATTAATTAAAGAGTCCTAGTGATGGAAATAGTCTTATGTTCATGCAAAGTTTTATTAGTAAAGAAAGTCAATCACACCGGGTAACTTACTCCTGAATAATCGTAACCTTCACAATAATAGACTTCCAAGCAGAGAAAGTAATTTTCACCAATAGAACTACATAGATTTAATTCTCCGGATAATAGAAATACATATGCAACTTGAATTGACAAAACATTTTGAGAATTCTGGAGAACGAGCCCTCGGACGCAGTCTAAAAATTTTTGAGCAACTTACCCAATTCGTCAAATTCTTTAAGTGGAGACCCGATTTGTTGAAGAGGTCGGAAGATAAAAACCGATTTCAACATTTGGACCCCATTAAGGTATATTTACAAAAATATATTCTTCCACTGGATCAGATGGAGGCAAGGAAATTGAGATGTAGGGAGGAAATGGTTGTTTGTATGATGACTCAGCAATATAGAAGACACACCAGTCATCCATTATTACAGTGTAACCTTTGAAGAAGTTAAACTAATCATGTAAGAAGTGCATGAAGGTGTTTGTGTCGATCATTTGGTAAGTCAAGCATTGACCTTGAAGATTTTACTATAGGGGTATTACTGACCTATCATTTTCCCATATGCATTTGATTACTGTTGAGTGGCATTTATAACACTCTATAATGCTCTATAAAGGCTTGAATTGATGTTTTGTACTCAAGTTATTTATGTTTTTGATGTGTTTTGTAGTGTTTTTGTATTTCAGGCATATACTGATGAATCAGATGGATTAGCATTATTTTGATGCTAATATGGTGTTAGGATGGTGTCTAAAGAATAAAGCTCCGGAAGCCAACTCGATTGCATCAGGAATTAAAGAAATTCGGAAGTTTTTCCAGAAGCACGGCACGTCCGCGCTGGTCTAGCACGCGGCCGCACCCATTTGTCAGAAAGCCAGTGCGCCCGCGCTGATGAAGCGCGCGGTCGCGCCAGGTCGAGACTTTAAAATCCTGATTATAATTGATTTACAATTCGGAGGACTTCTATCTTGCTTTGGCTGCTATATAAATAACTCTAAGTTTTTTTAAGGGGATATCAAATAGAGCGCAAGGAGAAGACGGCAAGAGACCTTTAGCACAATTCAACAAGGCGAAGACGATCTAGTTTATTCTTGTGAATCTTTGTTTTGAGTTGTAATCTTGGATTCTCGTTTCTTATTTTGTTGAACCTATACTCTTGTTTTGTACTTGATTTTAATTATTCGTTATAAAGACTACGTTCATTTTACCATGTTTTCATCGGAACCCACGTTGATGATGAGTCCGATTATGGGCTAATCATTATCGTGGGGTTCTAGCGGATTTATGTATGGATTTCTTTAGTTAATTTGTTCAATACCTTAGTGTTTGGTGATTGATTGATATCCTAGTATTGGTTGTACTTATTCGTCTTATGAGCATCGCGAACTTATAAGAAAATGTGTTAATTCTTAATGCAGCGAAAGTGAATTAAAGGATTTAGAACTTGCCATGCTAGCATAGGTTCATGTAATGTATACATGATTCGTAGGTAATTTTACCCATCTTACTTGCCCTATGTAATCAAGATAGATAACTTATGCTTAAACCGTAATGTTGTCAAATTCTATAGACATATAGGGTCTCAATATAATTGGTGTCTATTCAGCTTCTATCTTTTTTGTGGATGTCTTGTAGTATGGTATTCATGCAACGAAAGTTGGCATTTATCAGTTTCGTGTTATCTGATTAGTATCATCACCATTGCATGCTAAGGTTAAGAATAAAAAGGCTATTGAATGAAGTATTTAATGAAGTTAGAATCCCATGTTTGTCATATTTATTAATTTAATCAATTTTATTCTCATAGTTATAATTATTAGTTTAATTCTTAGTTAATAATAATCTCAATCAGTTATCGTCTTAGCATTGAATAATAACCATACATTGTTGTTTAGGTGCATGACTTAAATTAGTTAACCAATACAGTCTATGTGGAAACGAACAAGAAAAGATTCTATACTACTTGCGAACTCGTATACTTGCGTGTATTATTAGTGCGTGTTTAGCGACTAACAAGTTTTTGGCACTGCTGTCGGGGACTGCAGTGTTAATTGATAGTTTATGTGATTTCCATCAGTGGTCGTTAAAGTTCATTGACTCGGACATTGTTACTTATCTGATTCCTTGTCTTATTTCAAGTGCTCTAGCGAGGGTGTATGCATACGCGTTCGTGTACTCGTAAGAGAACAATGGATAAGGCCAAGAAAGAACTTCTGGTAATTCGGAGGGAAGTTTTCGAGGAAGAAAAGAAAGTAGAAGAAGAAGAGAAAGTCAAAGAACCAGTTTTAGTAGCGATAGGAGATCAAGCAGAAAATCCGAAGGCTTTGATGGACTATTCTCAGCCCAAGATTAATGACATTCAGTCGAGCATCGTCAGACCAGCCATCAAGGCTAACACTTTTGAGATCAAGGCAAGCACAATTCAGATGATACAAAACTCAGTTCAGTTTGGGGGTTCTCCTACTGAAGACCCCAACATGCACATCAGGGATTTCATCAAGATCTGCGACACCTTCAAGTTTAATGATGTGATTGAAGATGCTATCAAGCTGCGACTCTTCCCATTTTCTCTAAGAAACAAGGCTAAGAGCTAGTTACATTCTCTACCACCAGGGTCTATCACTAAATGGGAAGATCTGGTACAAAAGTTTCTCACTAAATTCTTCCATATGGCGAAGACTGCTGCAATCAGGAATGCCCTTACTCAGTTTGTTCAGCAAACTGGAGAATCTCTGTGTGAGGCTTGGGATCGATATAAGGAGATGCTAAGGAAGTGCCCGCACCATGGCATGCCTAATTGGATGATTATTAATTGCTTCTACAATGGATTGGGTACTACTTCTAGACCCATGTTGGATGCAACATCAGGAGGAGCCTTGTGGGCTAAGAGCTACAATGAAGCTTATGAACTTATTGAACTGATGGCTGCTAATGAGTACCAGAATCCTTCCCAGAGGTTGACTCAGGGAAAAGTTGCAGGAATTCTAGAGTTGGATGCGGCAACTGCTATCGCTGCCCAACTTAAGGCTTTGACAATGAAGGTGGACTCTTTGGCTAATTATGGAGTTAATCAAATCACCAGTGTCTGTGAACTTTGTGCTGGAGCCCATGAGACTGATCAGTGTGCTATTTCTAGTGAATCAGCTCAGTTTGTGAGCAATTTTCAGCGTTCGTAGCAACCAGTGCCAGCCACCTATCATCCTAACAACCGCAATCATCCTAATTTCAGCTGGAGCAACGCTCAGAATGCGGTTCAACAGCCTTATCAGCAATATCCAGCTAAGCAGTACAACCCCTCAGGTTTTCAGCAACCGCAATATGCACCAAGACAACAACTCCAGCTGCAACAAGCCAATGAAAAATCTGAACTAGAGGAGTTGAAGCTTATGTACAAGAGCCAAGTTGTTTCTATTATGACCTTGGAAAATCAAATATGGCAAATTGCCAATGCTTTGCTTAATCGCCAGCCTGGTACATTACCTAGTGACACCGAGGTGCCAGGAAAGAGGGAAGCTAAGGAGCAGGTAAAGGCAATCACGTTAAGGTCTGGGACGGTTGCGAATTCCGAACAAACTCACGAGTTGACTGACGAAGCTTGGAAAGAAGTAGAGCAGCAGGAAGTAGAAGTGGAACCAAGGAAGACTACTGTTAAGCACACTCCTTCTGAGGGTAATACAGGGGAGAAACAGATTTATCCTCCACCGCCTTTTCCAAAGCGGCTGCAGAAGAAAAAGCTGGACAAGCAATTTGAGAAGTTTCTGGAGGTGTTCAAGAAACTTCATATCAACATACCTTTCACCGAGGCTCTCGAGCAGATGCCTAGTTATGCAAAATTTAGGAAAGGTATTCTCTCTCGGAAAGTGAAGCTAGATGATTTAGAGATTATCGCTCTCACGGAGGAATACAGTGATGTGCTGCCACAGAAGTTACCTCCGAAGCTTAAAGATCCTGGAAGCTTCACTATTCCGTGCACTATTGGAAAAGTGTCTTTTGATAGATGCTTATGTGACTTGGGAGCTAGCATCAATCTGATGCCCTTGTCAATCTTCAAGCAGTTAGACTTGCCTGATCCAAAACCAACTTATATGACCTTACAGTTGGCTGACCGTTCTATTACGTATCCGTGAGGTATTATGGAAGATGTTTTGGTCAAGGTTGATAAACTCATCTTCCCTGCTGATTTCCTTATTCTGAATTTCGAGGAAGATAAGAAGATTCCCATAATCTTGGGAAGACCTTTCTTGGCAACTGGATGAACTTTGATAGATGTGCAGAAGGGTAAGCTCACGATGCGAGTACTGGATCAGGATGTGACTTTTAATGTGTTCAATGCTATGAAATTTTCTACTGATAATGAGGAATGTTTAAAAGTGGAGTTGGTCGATTCTGTGGTTACTTCAGAACTTGATCAATTGCTAAGGTCTGATGCCTTAGAGAAAGCCTTATTGGGAAATTCAGATAGTAAAGATGACGAAGGTGAAGAACAATTGCAATACTTGAATGCTTCTCCCTGGAAAAGGAAGATTGATATACCTTTTGAATCTCTTGGAATGGAGGAATTAAGCAAGGCTCATAAACACCTCAAGCCATCTATCGAGGAAGCGTCCACTCTTGAGCTTAAGCCTTTACCTGAGCATTTGAGGTATGCGTTTTTAGGTGATGCATCCACTCTGCCTGTTATTATTGCATGGACTATAGCAGATATCAAGGGAATCAGCCCTTCTTATTGTATGCATAAAATTCTGCTAGAGGAAGGTAGCAAGCCTACGGTCGAGCAGCAAAGACGCCTCAATCCAATCATGAAAAAAGTAGTAAAGAAGGAAATTCTTAAGTGGCTAGATGCAGGGATCATCTGCCCTATTTCTGACAGTTTATGGGTAAGCCCGGTACAATGTGTACCAAAGAAAGGTGGTATTACTGTGGTAGCCAATGAGAAGAATGAGCTGATTCCTAAAAAACAGTCACTGGGTGGAGAGTTTGCATGGATTATAGGAAGCTGAACAAAGCCACTAGGAAGGATCACTTCCCCTTGCCCTTCATTGATCAGATGTTTGACAGGTTGGTTGGGCATGATTACTACTGTCTTCTGGATGGCTATTCAGGTTACAATCAGATTTGTATCGCTCCAGAAGATCAGGAGAAAACTACCTTTACTTGTCCATTTGGTACGTTCGCCTTCAGACGAGTTTCTTTTGGTATGTGTGGTGCACCAGCCACATTTCAGAGATGCGTGATGGCCATCTTTTCTGATATGAGAGGCCAGAATGTGGAGGTGTTCATGGACGATTTCACTGTATGTGGCGATTCTTTTGATGAATGCTTGTAGAATCTTGGACAAGTTCTCAAAAGGTGTGTTGAGACCAATTTGGTTCTCAATTGGGAGAAATGTCACTTTATGGTGCGACAGGGCATTATTCTCGGGCACAAGGTTTCTTGTAAGGGTCTTGAGGTAGACAAAGCCAAGGTGGGGATCATTGAGAATCTTCGTCCACCGATTTCTGTTAAAGGAATTCACAGTTTTCTCGGTCATGCGGGTTTCTGCAGGCGTTTCATCAAGGACTTTTCTAAGATTTCGAAGCCGCTATGCAGTTTTCTAGAAAAAGATGTCCCTTTCAAGTTTTATGACGAGTGCCTTGCAGCTTTTGAAACATTGAAGAAGAGTTTAATCACGGAACCTGTCATAACTGCACCTGATTGGAACCAGCCTTTTGAGATGATGTGTGATGCAAGTGACTATGCAGTGAGAGCAGTTCTTGGGCAGAGGAAGAACAACATATTTCATGTGGTCGACTACGCTAGTAAGACCCTTAATGGTGCCCAACTGAATTATACGACTACGGAGAAAGAGCTTTTGGCTATCATCTATGGTTTTGAGAAATTTCGATCTTATCTACTTGGGACTAAGTTGACAGTTTTCACTGATCATGCCGTAATTCGATATCTAGTCTCAAAGATGGACTCGAAGCCTAGATTGATTAGATGGGTTCTTTTGCTCCAGGAATTTGAACTTGAGATCAAGGACAGAAAAGGGACTGAAAATCAAGTCGCTGATCATCTCTCGCGTTTAGATAATCTAATGCTACTTCATTAGATAAGACATTGATAAATGAGTCTTTTCCCGACGAGCAATTGTTTGGAGTGCAAGAAGAAGAACCGTGGTTTGCAGACATTGTGAACTAGTCATGCCTCCCGACTTATCCTATGCTCAAAGGAAGAAGTTTCTACATGAAGCGAAGTGGTATATGTGGGATGAGCCATTTCTTTTTCGACAAGGAGCTGACCAAATCATCAGGAGATGTATTCCTTACAGCGAAACGGGGGGGATCTTGCGAGATTGCCACTCAAAGGCTTATGGAGGACAGTATGGTGGAGAAAAGACAGCAGCTCATGTTCTTCAGGCAGGTTTCTTTTGGCCGACCTTGTTTAAAGATGCTTACCAGTTCATTTTGAAATGCGATCGATGTCAACGTGTGGGCAATATGTCTAAGAGGGATGAGATGCCTCTTAATGTGCTTCTCGAGGTTGTGGTCTTTGATGTTTGGGGAATTGACTTTATGGGGCTATTCGTCTCATCTTGTAACAATCAATATATCTTGTTGGCGGTTGATTACGTGTCAAATTGGGTTGAAGTTAAGGCGTTTCCAACGAACGATGCAAAAATGGTGCTTAATTTTCTACACAAGCAAATATTCACAAGGTTTGGAACTCCAAGAGTCATAATCAGTGATGAGGGGTCGCATTTTTGCAATCGCAAGTTCACTGCTATGATGAGAAGGTATAATGTGAATCATCGCATTGCTACGACTTATCATCCTCAGATGAATGGTCAAGCTGAGGTTTCTAATAGAGAGATTAAGCGTATTTTAGAGAAGGTTGTGTGTCCATCAAGGAAAGATTGGTCTTTGAAGCTTGATGAAGCTGTTTGGGTTTATAGAACAGCATATAAAACTCCTTTGGGAATGTCGTCATTTCAGTTGGTTTGTGGTAAGGGGTGTCATTTGCCTGTGGAGCTCAAGCATAAAGCATATTGGGCTTTAAAGAAATTAAATCTGGACTTGGATGCAGCTGGAAAGAAGAGGATGCTTCAATTGAATGAACTCAACGAGTTTCGACTTCAAGCTTGTGAGAACAACAAAATGTACAAGGAAAAGGTCAAGAGGTGACACGATAGGGGTCTAGTGCTCAAATCGTTCATGCCGGGGCAGCAAGTTCTCTTTTATTCAACTCTCGTCTCCGTCTTTTCCCTAGAAAGTTGAAGTCAAGATGGTCAGGGCCCTTCACAATCAAAACTGTGTTTCCATATGGAGCGGTGGAAATTTTTGAGAATGATCCGGGCCAAGCATTTAAGGTAAATGGTCAAAGGTTGAAGCATTATTATGATGACACGGTAAACCGCGAGTTGGTTAGTGTCGTTTTATTGTCCATTTGATCTCGAGATTATACGTCGAGCTAACGATGTAAAAGAAGCCCTTCTTGGGAGACAACCCAAGTTTGTTGTACATTAGGAAGTAGAAGAAGCAAGAAGAAAGGAGAAAAAATATAAAAAAATCAGAAAAAGAAAAAAATTCAGGGCCAACTACAGAAGCTGAGCACGCCCGCGCTGATCAAGCGCACGGCCGCGCCATTTTTCCAGTAACCAAGCGCGCCCGTGCTGATCAAGCGCGCACCCGTGTCGGTTTCTAGAGAGGAAGCACGCCCGCACTGTCCTAGCGCGGCCACGCCGGGTCCTATTCGAAAAAAAATAAAATAACACAGCAGTTTTATAAGGTAAAATCGGGACTTTCACTCCAAAATCAATTCTAACCTGATTTTTACTCTTCTACATCCCATAATTCCCTCTCCTAATCAATTTCAATATTCCCACAATTCCCATAATTAATTCCCACTTCTATTCCTTATCAAATTCTCACCTCTCCACCTATAAATACATACACTTATACACAACTTCTCCACCACATCACAAACTCTCAAACACAAATTCTCTCTAAACACTTACACTTTTATTTTCTCTCATTCAATCCCGATGGCACCCAAGAGACAAAGAATATAAGTAAGCAGCAGCACCGCCGATTCTTCATCTGCGGGTGGTGTGAGGCCCAGATTTTCTACTCCCGGGGCTGAAGAGGAGTACACGAGGCTTCTCTCGAAGCCTATAGCTAAGGAGCGAGGGTTTTTGCCATCAGGGAACGATGGTAAGCTTTTGGAGATGATCCTTGAGATGGGCTGGGTTTCTTTTTGTAAGGCTCCCGCTGCTGTGCCCATGAGTTTTGTGCGGGAGTTTTATGCTAACGCAAAGGCGGAGAAGAATGGCTTCACGGTGGTCAGGGGGATGACTGTTGAGTACAGTGCAGAGGCTATCAGGACGGTGATTGAGCAACCTGTGAGGAAGGTGGGTCAGGACACATGGAATGATAAGACTCCGGAGGACTTCAATTTGGATCTGATCGTTGCAACTCTCTGTGTGCCTAAGACTCATTGGAAGTTCAAGAGGGGCACTACTGATTACTCCACATTTCATGCGTCGTGCATGAACAGGTTTGCACGTGCTTGAAACTTGTTTATTTGTGCTAACATCATGCCTTCTTTGCATGTGTATAAGATTACTGTGGAGCGTGATCATCTGTTGTGGGGGATTCTGCAGGGTGATTACATTGATTTGGGGATGGTTATTTACCAGGGGATTCTGAGATTCTTGAAGGGAGGTACTACAGATGCTATTTCGTATGCGTCTGTTGTGACGAAGTTGTGCGTGGCAGTTGGTGTTCATTGGCCATCACATGAATAGATGCAGCTTCCCAGTGCTCCTATTAATAGTGTTATGCTGCACAGCATGGTTGAGTGGTATGGTGGCAAGCCCGATCCTAAGGGACTTGGTTATTCTTATGCTCATCTGCCAGGTGGTGTGCCTATAGAGGCAGCTACAACGGGAGGTTCTCAGCATGCCCGCCGAGCAGCTTAAAGAGCTCAGTATGGAGAGGAAGCTGGTCCATCGCAGCAGTAGTAGGAGCAGAGATGGGAGCTGGTTTGAGTTTGGCACAGTACAGGCGTCTAGTATGGAGGATGGATGCAATGCACGACATTCATAGTCGGTTTACACGCGATCTCACCCAGGTACTTGGGACAACTTTTAGAGCCACCGGAGTTGACATCCTGTGGCCAGTATTTGGTGAGGATTCCGTGTATCCACCTCCGGACACGCCTGACACTTTACCCGTTGAGGGTGAGGATTCTGATTCGCAGTAGGTATGCCTGATTCCTTACTATTACATTCACTGAGGACAGTGAATATTTTAAGTTTGGGGGTAGTAGTTGAAGGAATATGTTTTTGTGTGAGTCTCATATAGTTGCATGTTCATGATAGTTTAGTTCATATAGTTGCATTTTTATTTTTCCATGTAGTTTTTTTTTTTATTATTATTTATTTCATTTTTGGTAGTTTTATGATATTTTGTTCATATAGTTTCATGCATTTGCATTATAACATGATCCCTTAGATGATTTTTCCGATTAATTGGTGATATTGATGCTAGTGTAGTGATGTTTTGTTTAGAAATGTTAAGTCGTATTAAGTTGATTTGCATGCTAGACACACTTGTATTTCACTAAGTCTTATAGGTTGCTAGAGTGCTAGATCATAGTCATGGTTTGTTTGATTGTCGAGGTTTAAAAAATTGGAGAAAATTGGATTTCATTGCTAGTTGTATGGCTAGGTGTCAAATGGCTAGTAGTTGGCTCATATTTATATGAGTAGTCTAGGGTTGAATGAGATGGAGCGAAACGCACTCATTCGGAAATTGTTCAGGAAAAAAAAAGAAAAAAAAGGAATAAGTGTTATGTATAATTGATCACGAGTGGGCTCTTTAGTACTTGAGTTATTAAGTTCTTAGGGGACTTTGTGCCTAGTGATCTAAGGCTTGTATAGTCTGGGATCCGCTAACCTAACGCTCGCTACATGAGTACTATTGTATAAGTCTTTTATGGACTTCACTCATTGCACGATCAAATAAGCATATGTGTTTTGTTTTGGTTAAATAAAAGCATGAATCCAAGATTAACTCCGATATAAGAATTGAAGTGTTATAAGTTATTTTGAGTCTAGCTTTTATTCTGTTTATAAACTTGCGATTGTCTTCATAAGTAGTGAGTCATGATTGTCGATCTAGTTGTGCTAGTATATCTGTAAGCGTTTGCACACACGCACGTCTTTATTTTGTGAGTTGATTAATATGATTTAGTTGATCTTTATGCGAGTAAATGCATTTTCTGAGGTGTTGCTTGTTGATTGGGTGAGTTATTCTAGTGGGGATCATTGCATTCATATTAGTTGCATTGATGTATTTTTATTCTCTTGTTTTTTGAGTCTGTTTATGCTTGAGGACAAGCATCGATTCAAGTTTGGGGGTATGTTGAGTGGCATTTATGACACTCTATAATGCTCTATAAAGGCTTGAATTGATGTTTTGTACTCAAGTTATTTGTGTTTTTGATGTGTTTTATAGTGTTTTTGCATTTCAGGCATATACTGATGAATCAGATGGATTAGCATTATTTTGATGCTAATATGGTGTTAGGATGGTGTCTAAAGAATAAATTTCCGGAATCCAACTCGATTGCAGCAGGAATTAAAGAAATTCAGAAGTTTTTCCAGAAGCACGGTGCGCCCGCGCTGGTCTAGCGCGCGGCCGCTCCCATTTGTTAGAAAGCCAGCGCGCCCGCGCTGATGAAGCGCGCGGCCGCACCAAGTAGAGACTTTAGAATCCTGATTCTAATTGATTTACAATTGGGAGGACTTCTATCTTTCTTTGGCTGCTATATAAACAACTCTAAGTTTTTTTAAGGGGATATCAAGAGAGAGCGCAAGGAGAAGAGGGCAAGAGACCTTTAGCATAATTTAACAAGGCGAAGACGATCTAGTTTATTCTTATGAATCTTTGTTATGAGTTATAATCTTGGATGCTCGTTTCTTGTTTTGTTGAACCTATACTCTTGTTTTGTACTTGATTTTAATTGTTCGTTATAAAGAGTACGTTCGTTTTACCATATTTTCATCGGAACCCACGTTGATGATGAATCTCATATTTGTCATATTTATTAATTTAATCAATATTATTCTCGTAGTTATAATTATTAGTTTAATTCTTAGTTAATAACAATCTCAATCAGTTATCGTCTTAGCATTGAATAATAATCATACATTGTTGGTTAGGTGCATGACTTAATTAGTTAACCAATACAGTCTCTGTGGGATCGAACTAGAAAAGATTATATACTACTTGCGAACTCGTATACTTGCGTGTATTATTAGCGCGTGTTTAGCGACTAACAATTACGTACAAAAATATCGTAAATGTTAGATTCACGCCGATATTTAACGAAATCCTTCAACTGTATTGACTCCGATGCTCTACCCGATCATGTTTGCTATGTCGGGGATTGATATTGCAAGAAAATTACCTAAGGGGAAGGGGCCGATTATTTTTTGTATTGTGTCAGTCGACTATATGATCAAATGGGACAAGGTGAAACCTCTTTCACAAATCATTGAGTTAGTAACAATAAAATTTGTCTAATAATGAACATTAACACGACTATTTTCAAGTAGAGACAAAAATGACTTAATGATGCAAAAGGTCTTTGGGTGGACGAGTTGCTCAATGTGTTGTGGGCATAGCAAACAACAAATGAAATGGAACAAAAAAGGTTACTCAATATTATGATGTTGGGGTTGAGAAACAAAATTTTCAAGTGGGAGATTTGGTGTTTAGGGAAACAACAACATCAAAACCCAACTAGCTTAGTAATTTTAAAAACCCATGTTATACGAGTGAATTTTTCAAACCCCTGAAGTAGAGGTTATTTCCCTTCCTCAACAACCTTTTAAAAAAATTTCGTGACTTTATTCATTCTATTTCTAATTTTATCTGCATTGCGAATCATTTATCGAAATCATCACCTCGGGCCTATACCCATGTCATAATTCATCACTGTCATTATTAATTTTTCTAAACTTATCGATCGACACTTCATATATCCAATTAGAAAATTATGTACATGGACCATTAAGCATGAGATGATCATATACATTTACTTGCTAGTACTAGTAACAATTACTATAATCTTTGTACGGGCATCGTAGTTCATTTCCTATCACAAAATTATCAAATGCAATCTCAAGAAAATTTGTAGCCCCAATACTATAAGCCTCAATATGCTTTGGCAGTAAAAGCCAATTCATTGATGCAAATTTCCCAACCTATTTTCTACACAAGGAAGCAAACAAAGAATCTACATAAATATATGACGTCAAATTATATTCTACTTATACTCAACAAATTCTTACAAACACAAGTAGAATACGGTTAAACAGAGCACATTAACAAATATATTATTACTTAAATTAAGCTAAATTAATAGCTGAGTTTACGCAATAAACACGAATAAAGCATGAATATTTACAAAAAACAATCATAATGAAGCTTACACACACATTCATACAAATAGAGCCCTATTTTAAGAGAAATACAGACACAGTTAAAGCTCTAATTTAAAATTTTCCAATTTAAATCTAGGACAAAATCACATTCGAACCCCTAATTTTAAATGCCCAATTTGACTTCGACAACATCACAAATCGAAGCCCTAATTTCAAAAAGCTACACAAACAAAATCTCAATTAAAAATCCTAATCAACAAACAACCCATAATTGAAACAAACATTTCGATTTACCAATAAATAAAATTGAATGGGGGAAGAAAATCGATATTAAGTTCAGTTTTTTACCTTCGAGCTTGAAAATTGTCCGAGCTTGAGTGTTCCTCAAGCTGGAATCTTCAACCTTGATTGTTCCTCGACCTCGAATTTTCAAGCTTGAGTATTCCTCAAGTTTGAATATCTGATGTCACCGCTGAATCTCCTCTGTCACATTGGAATCTTCCAATTGCCTCCTAGTGTAGCTCATTTTTTTTTACTTAGTCTGTGTATAGTGAAAAGTTTTGTGTATTGTTGACTTGGTTGCTTATTTTGGAAAGTCCGGGAAAATAAAATTGTACCCGCTTATTTTTTGTAATATCCGGGATATCGCGTGTAATTATTTTTATCAATAAGTAAATTTTTATATGATTATTATGTGATTTTTGGTGAATTATCTGATGATTGGTGTAGATATGTGAATGCTTATATGTGATACAATATAATTATGTAAATTTTATTATGACCAGAATAAAATATAGATAATTACGATATTTTTCTGGTAATTTTTGGGCTGTCATATGATTTTATATTGATTTATGAATTTATTTATTATTTTTTGAATAATTACAAAATTATTTTATAAAGCTGGGAATCGTCCGAGTTCAACCATTTTTACGTTTTTACAACCCGAAACTCTTCCGAAAACTCCTTCCTAACCTAATCTGGTAATTCCAGACATTTTCCGTGTTTTGACTTTTTCGATCCGGATTACGGTTTGACCCGTGCGCGGCCCGGCGCAAGATTTTCGATACGATAATCATTTCGGTGAATCAACAAAACCCGTATTCTCGAAAGACGGGATATTATTACGTTATTTTCATATATAGTGTTTTATAAGAAGCACGGTTTGGATAATTATCCAATACGGGTATCAAATCGGATCATTTTTGCACTTACTTAGCGGCTAAGTAACTAATTTAACGATCCGAAACGAACCAATATTCCAAAAATATATATAGCCCTTTTATCATTTTATTTTATTCGTATAATCATAATCAGTCAGTAAAACCCCATAAAATACAGAGAAAATGTCGAATTAATATCGCGTTCTTGAGAATCAAAAGCACGAAGGCGTTATCGAACTCCGATTCAAGCGTGCGATATATCAAAATGAAGCTCTCGAAAAGTACTTTCTGAATCAATCAACCATTTTAGTGCAGAAATCAAGCTGATTTTATTATTTATTTATTTTAATTCGAATTTATTAAAGATTAAATTATGAAAATTTGTTCTTGATGTTGTTGATATGATTTGATGATTCCATCATGTAGATAATATTTTTCTGGTCAATTTGGTATATTATATGTCAAAAACTGAGTTCAGTAACAGGTAGAAAAGTTGGTGTGATTTTCGGGTTTGAATGTTCTTGGTGTTCTTGAATAATTTCAATCGAAATTTGGGATTTTTACTTCTATCAATTCTGGGCTAAAAAGACTGATACCAGCTTATAGATCGTTTTAAAATAAGTCGATCCATGTGTTTTCTTGTGGTATTGGGTGACAGAATTAAGTCGCCGGAAAAAGCTTGAGCCCGGCCAGCTTTAATGGCGGTTGTCGCCGGCCAGGGCCTTCACGAAGTCTATTCCCACTGTTACAGGGCTCATCAGTCTGCTGGGTAAACCTGGAATCGATTGGTATCATGAACAGATAGATTCAGGTCGTTATGGGGGTCAATCGGGGTTCGCCGGAATCTAGAAGACTCGTCGGATTCTGCGAATTTCCGGCTTGTTCTTCGGGTTCATG
The DNA here is from genome assembly GCF_009905375.1 of Apium graveolens. Taxonomy (NCBI): domain Eukaryota; kingdom Viridiplantae; phylum Streptophyta; class Magnoliopsida; order Apiales; family Apiaceae; genus Apium; species Apium graveolens. Next base: position 72,997,856 of record NC_133654.1, read on the forward strand.
GTGACCCGATGGGTCTAATTTCTGACCCGGCTTCGATCTGTTTCACCCGGAAGTTAATTCTAAAAATCTGTTACCTGATTTTCTTTTTCTAAAATTATTTAAAATTCATTTTTTTAAATCCAAAAATCAATATTTTCAATTCTGAAAATTATTTTTATTCTAAAATAAATCTTAATTAATTAATTAATTAATTTTAGTTGATAATTAATTATTTAATTAGTCAATTGATTTAAATAATAATTGATTAATTAAATTAATTAATTATTAATTAATTTTAATTGATTTAATAATTAGATTTAATTATTTAAAATTAATTTAAAAATTCTGAAAAATAGTTTAGATCTTTAAAATATTATTTTAAATTATTTCCAAAGCTCGATAATTATTATAAACTTATTTTAAAGCCAAATTCGGGTGTTCGAACCCTATTATTTAATTATAAAATGATTCGGAGTCCAATTTTTATTCCGAAAAATGTTCAAAAATTCGTATGGAATACCTGAAAAATCATTTTGACCCTGAATCTTCTTTGAAAAATTATTTTGATCGAATATCTTGAGTGCTATGTGCTACGTGCTATCTGATTAATGTGTTATATGCCTATGTGGATATTGTTTGATTGTTCCAGTCATAACTTTCAATCCGTAAATCGGATTTGGGTAAAACGAAGGGTAGATAAAAGCTTATGACGTCTATGTGATGATTAAAATAATATGAGTATGAATAATTTATAGATACTTGTGATGCCTAGCAGAGTCAGCAAGGCATAGAAAAGGAAACCAGTGATCCATAAATAGAATTGAAGCGTAGAAAGAGAAGACAAGTGATTGATAAATAGAAGTAAGGCATAGAAAGAGAAGGAAAGTGGTTGATGAGTAAAACTATTAGATGAGTACCAGTAAACTGGAGATCGTCGGTGATAAGGCAAGTACTTCTGAACCTTCTTCAAGATATATTGCAAATATTTTCGAACTATCTCATACCATGTCGCTATTATTAAAAATAACTCATGTTTTATATTGCAAATGCTTTAAACTATTTAACCTTGAACCCTGATTCTTATTGATCTTGAGCCATAAGCCTTATTCTTCATAAACCCTTGATTGTTGAATTCCCATATTCAAGTCAGACACATACGATACTACTCCACAAATACATATCTACCACATACTGATTTCTGATATTGAATTGCTTGACATACCAACCCTTATTCCTTATTTAATAGAAGACCAATCCATGGAACCCTTGAAGCCTTGGTCTTCTACTTTCTAATTCTTTTCTTGATTGAAAGCCAATCTTTTTGAATTCCTTTTTATACCTTCATGGTATTGTGAAACACCTTATGCTTCAAAATAAATGGTGTTTATGATTCAGCTTATTGAATTACATTGGTTATCATATTGAATTGTTTTAGAATTGGATAGTTTTCTAAATACGGACCAGATTCGTGGTCGTACCAGATTCATCGTCATAATAGGCCAATGCGTGCCTTGGATCCAGTATATAGAGCAAAGTTGGGAGCCTTGCTCGGGGTTAGTGCGTGACTGATCAGCAGCCTAACCTTGGTTTTTAAACTAAAAAGTGAATATCCAATTCTAATCATTGCTTATTCAGAAACTTGATTCTTCTGAATCATTTCACTTAGTTATTGTTTAACCTCAATTATTGTTATTATGACTTGCTGAGCTAGTTTGCTCACTCTTGAAAATCTTTTTATGTTTTCAACAGTTGAAAAGGAAATTGTTGGTAACGAGGATTTCCAGTCCAGTGTGTGAGCTAGGATTCCAGGTTAAGTTGGATCGAGTTAGCAGGAGCTTTATATTATAGATAAGTTATGCAAGATTGTAAGAATAATAATATCATTATCAGATGTAAGTTGAACTAGTTGGGTTTTGGTACGATGTAATAAAAGATAAGGTTGTGGATTATTTTCATACTTGAACCTATTACGATCCATGGTTGTGAAAAGAAGGGTCAATGCATATGATATTTTATATATAGGTTTATATGTTGTGTGTGTGTGTTGTGAGCCCCAGACTTCTGACCCAGGTTTGGAGGACGTTACAGTTTGGCATGAGAGCCACAGGTTATAAGTCACTGAAATAAGCCTAGATTGTCGGGAATGGATAAAGGGTTAGGAATAGGATTAGGAAATAGAAAGATAGGACGTCGAGAGGTTGAGTGCGACCAAATAATAGGTTTTAGTGAAATTCGTGATGAGATTTGACATCCTTATCTAGCGACATGATTTTCAGATGACGGCGATGGAAGATTCTTTTATCCGTGGATCGTCTGATCATTCGGAACCTTTATTCGGAAGACTATTATCTGATCCACGCCCTGCTCTTCCACCGGTGTTAGCCATGTCACTTCCTGTTGCAACGATTGCACCTTTTCAAACTATTATCTCATCCCTTCATGCGAGGCTATCTATTCGAGAATTCCCTACACGCTGATTCTAGTTCTACCGGATATTCAGTTGTGCGCGCATCTTTTCTATCTACTCTACATTCTATTTTATTACATCTTTTTAAAACTTGTCTTATGAAGTAACAGCACCCACGAAAGATCGATTTGAGAGCTACAATATATGGTGAGTACGAGGTATTAAGAAGGGTGATAGGAAACCTAGAGAAAAGATTCGTGTGTGCCGGAAAATGGTTGCTACCAGGTTATATGGAGCTACTAGTAAGTATGCTACCTATGATTATCTTGTGAAGTGAGCTAAATGAATTTTAAAGGAGTTTGGAAAGAATAGAAATCGAGAATTTTCTTGGAAGTAGATGATGATGATGTGACCAAACATAATGCGTATAGTGGTAAAGTGATGTGATGTTAGCCGATTTGGTTTTATAAAATAGGTTTGATAGACCTATTATACTTAGTAATCGTAAGAAGTAATGATGGAAGTATTACCAGTATGAAAGATTTGAAGAGAAGCTATGAATAAGAAAATATACAACGGTAACTAGAATTTTTATTGACCAATGAAGATAAAATAGACTCAACGAGGAATAGAGGATATGCAGAATTGAATGAGCTTTTATCAGATGGTGTTCCTAATTTGATCCTTTGTAGTGGTTGAAAAAAACGACAACCAACTCATATAGTAATAACGACCAGGAGTATGATTTCCAAAATTTAAACCAGTTTGTCCAATTACTATTTGAGTTTCTTGTTCGTTATAAAATTCAGATTATCCAGATGAATACTTGTTCTAGAAATTAGTATGGTTCGTTTAGAAGGCCAAGTGGACCCGCTATTACGGAGAAACTGTTCACCGAATTTCTGAGACAATTAGAGCACGAGGAATATGTCGATTCACGAGAAGCTGAGTACGAGAAAAGAAGATTAAGGAAATCTCTAGACCTTCTAAAGGAAGAACATTATTAGCATAAGAAGCGACAAGGTGAACGATTAGCAACATAAACAAAATTTGAAGTTATGAGTGTAAATCACGTAAGATTGCAAATAAAATTGTATATGAACGTGGAAGCGTGACGCTAAAGATACAAGACCTAATAAATGGGAAATTATTTTAATGATCGATTCAAGAAAGCATTTCTGAGAACTTTCTAAAGTTGATATACGACTCGGCATTGGACCTATTGGTTGGACAAGCGTTGAAGCTGTAAACTGATGTAATGTGGATGACAACCAAGGATATCAATCTTTCGTATCATTCTTATAAATCTCGAGTAATGTATGAACTTCTTTCATGATCAGCTTTATAAGGTGATTGTTGAATCCTTTTCAAATCATTCCTTATTCAAAATATTGTTTCTAATTGGGACAAGCAGTGTTATGGTGTGACGATTTATCGAAATGACAAAGAGTCAGGTGGGCCGCCACCTAATCATGTATTGTGTGCCATATGGTATGAAAGACTGGCCATCTTAAGTACTTATACGGTTGTCTCATTCCTATTCAAATCATTTTCATTCATTCTTCTTAAATCCTGATTTGTTGATTCATGAATTTCTCCGATTGCTTCCTTGTACTCTTATCCCTTACCAAAATGTTTCCGATCAGAATTAGATACACAAATTTCTTCTTGTGTAAGATATGTTCTTTGAATATCTTAAAAGGAAGTAAAATGAACCCGTACAGCAAAGGGAGTTATGTGAGCAATTGTAAGCCGAATAATGGTGAACATTTACGTGTAGAAAGGAATCATTATGCCGATAACGGGATTGTTGCAAGGACATTAAATCAAAGGCGGAAATCTGTATACATGCTACGTTGCAAGTAGGAAATTTTGGCGTAAATTGGAGTAATTAGCAAATCGTTTGAGGTAAATTAACTAGAGAAAACAAGAAAGTAAAGCTACATGTATCAGGTGAGGCAAATGATCGATTCGACAATGAAGACGAATGAAGAAATTCTTAATAATAACCAGATGATCGATTAAAATGTTATGAAAATGATATCTCAATCATGTGAGAGATATTCGTCATGAAGATTCAAGATCGAAGAAATGCTAGTTACGAATAAACTTTAAGTGTGTTCATCAAGGGGTGGTTGGGCTTTCCACTCAAGTTAGTGAGTTGTGGTAAAATTTATGCTTGTAGGAGGGTCGACAAAGAAGGTTCGATATGGAAAGACATAAGGGGAGATGAAGGTATGACGGTTTGACTGCAACAATTTTTAAGATGTGAAGCTTTAAAACCAAATGAACTCATTCGCAAGATTTTAAGAGTGTTGGTTGAGATCAGGTGTTGGTCATCAGAGGTTGAACAAGTTAATTAATAAGAGCAAGTGTATATTGCCAAGGATGGACGAATTGTTAAGTAGAGAGCTTGAATTGAAACATGAACTAGAAGAATTTTAGAATAAGTTGTAATTGTACTCAGTAGTGATATTCTGTTATAATTAGAGAATATGAGAAAAAGGTATGGTATAATAAGAATTGTTCGTTATAATCTTAAGTTGAATTAGAGACATGGGTTATACTGATTAATATTACATGAGGTAGTGAAATGGTAAGTTTAGAAAGTGAAAGTGGACTGGTATATTGAGAGTTGATTGTTGGTTATTTGATTGATTGTTAGTGTTGGCTTGAGTCCGACTGGTGATCAATAATATAAAGGAGATGCTGCCCAAATTTATTTATTTATTCGGAAAATACCCTACTCTTAAAGATGGAAAGTATACTTTCGTGTGTCATAGATATTCATGTTGTTACTCCAATTAATTGTGATCTCGGTTCTCGAAAGAGGTTGTTACATCCAATTCGACTATATATAACTGGTCTTTGATTTCATTTAGCTAGTCATCACTTGGTGCAATTGATCAATTAAGTGAGTAAATTGGCTAATTTTACTAACTAATGGCCAGTTACATGGAGATCGATTCCAATTAGATTAAGTCAAATTTTGATGTAACTTTCAAACCCGAAATCAAAACAATGAGGAATTAGGGAAAAGTAAGGACGCTGGTAGAATTCAGAAAAATTGCTACAAATGTGTGAGTTTTACTTGGATGAGTATGTGCTTCATAATGAACAAGAGAAATAAAAAGTCATTTGTATGGGCAAGTGAGAAGGATATTTTCAAGAGCTAAAGATTTAATATGAAGCAACAAGAAGAAAGGAAGAAGGGAGATGGAATAAAGCAGAGATTAATAACTACACCAAGATGGATTTCATTAGACAGTCAAGGAGATGTTATCATCTGCAACAAAGTTTTTTCAAAGGACATCTTGTTTCTAAATGGTTGTGATAATCATACAATAAATGATTTGTCAAGTATTTCTATTTTGGATAAAGTGTGAGATACAGTTTTAATTCAGTTTCCGATTGATGTTTATACTTAGGTTATTGTTAATATCGAAAGTGGTATTAATACAGATGATTGATGTTTACTTCGGAATGGGATGTTGTGAGCATCAAAGTTCGTATTAATATCTAATTTGATATGACAACAAAATGAGTATTAATGTCAAGAGTTCGGTTTTCAATAAGCTATGAGAATAAAGAACGGAGATATAAAAGGAAGTGGAATCAAAAAGGGTGATAAAGAAACTTGATAAGATGCCAGGAAAAGTAAACGTAGTAACAGATGCATTAATTAGAAAGGAAAGACCAAACGTGTTGACAGTGTCAGAAGAATTATACAAGGAATTTCAAAAGTTGAAATTAGAAGCCAGATTTTGCAAACCTAATAATGCAAAGATGTATAGTATGACTTTTCAGCCAGAATTGCTAGAGAATGTAAGGAAACGTCAAGGGGAAATAATAGATCAAGATATTATCATTAGAAAATATATCTATATATATATATATTCAAAAGGATGATCAAGGCATTCCCAAATTTTATTTCAGAATATGGAATTCCACCAGAGACAGAATTGAAGAATGGAATTTGACAAGAAGCTCGCAACCCAAGACATTCAATCCATCCATGGAGTACCAATATGTATAGAGATTTAGAGGAATATTATTGGTGGCCGGATATGAAGAAAAAAAATGGCGGGATAGATTAGCAAATGTTACACGTATCAAGGAGTTAAGGAGGGACATCAAAGACTAGATGGATATATTTCGTCAAGAAACGTCATGGTGATGCCACCTAGGAACCAAATGTGAGGAAAGCGTTGATTGCATTATTATTGATAGGTTATTTAAATCTGATCATTCTCATTTATTAATAAACAGTTTAGCCAATAAATGGGTAGTTGATGCTTGAAGAAATGATGGTACATCACCAGATCTAGAAATTTATTTTAAATGATCAATATTGTTTGATGTGAGATTTGACGGGAGTATTCAGAATATACCTGTCGAACCAAAATAGTATATACCACTCCTAGATGAACGGACATTAAGTAAGGCGGAACTAAAAAGATAGAAATTTGGGTGAACAACAATAACTCAAGAGATTCAACTTACTCCGAAGGTATGATACGAGACATAGATATCAAAGAGGACTCTCTGATAATATGGCACAAAAAAAGAATAAATGTTATACGTAACTAGCCGTCAAGGAAAGCATTGCAGTCAGTTCATATGAGAACTCCTTAGAACCAAAATAAATGATAATATAGATTAGAATATACCGGTGATGCCTCCAGGTTATTGTATTTTCCTCAAAATGGTAAGAGATCTTTGCCCGATGAATATACTCGATGGTGGTTTAAGGAAAATAAGATATGGTGATAAGTCTGTGCGTCAGTCATATTTAGTCAAAATTTTCTCGTAAATTCTTAACTCTGGAGTAATTTCGAGAACGTTAGAAATTGAATACGCCTTGGTTTCAATATGTCATTTGCAGATAGACGAGAAGATTAAAAGAACAATTAGAGAGCCTGGAATGAGATTGGAAGCGATTATGAACTAAGTTAAGTGAATAGAGAAATATGAGGGAATGGGGTTCAATAACCAGTAGCTATTGCAAACGTTCACGAGCATGAATTACTAGAATTACAAAGAAAGGATAATAGATAAGCATTATGCTGGTCCTTTTGAGACAGTAAAATAGTCAGGATAAGTGTAAGTAAGTTGGCTTCACCACCACACGTTGAACAGATTCATAGGGTATTTATATGTGTATACTCAGGAAGAGTAATTTAGCTCCATTATATACAAAATGGAGACTTGAGTTGAGTTATATGAGCAACAGATATAATATGAAGTCAGCGAGAGGCTGTTAAGTAATAAGTGATGCTGCGAGTAAAAGATTATGAAAGGTTGTAAGGTTGAGGGATCAACCTGAAAAAAAAATGGAAGTGAGATACTAGAATGTATCATTATCTGATCCTTAGTATGATTCTGAGGACAGAATCCTTTTAAAGGGGGCAGGATGTAATATCCGGGATATCGCGTGTAATTATTTGTATCAATAAGTAAATTTTTATATGATTATTATGTGATTTTTGCTGAATTATCTGATGATTGGTGTAGATATGTGAATGCTTATATGTTATACAGTATAAGTATGTTAATTTTATTATGACTAGAATAAAATATAGATAATTACGGTATTTTTATGGTAATTTTTGGGCTGTCATATAAATTTATTTATTATTTTCAGAATAATTACAAAATTATTTTATAAAGCCGGGAATCGTCCGACTTTAACCGTTTTTACGTTTTTACAACCCGAAACTCTTCCTAAAACTCCTTCTTAACCTAATCTGGTAATTCCGGACATTTTCTATGTTTTGACTTTTTCGATCCGGATTACGGTTTGACCCGTGCACGGCCCGGCGCAAGATTTTTGATACGATAATCATTTTGGTGAATCAACAAAACCCGTATTCTCGAAAGACGGGATATTATTACGTTATTCTCATATATAGTGTTTTATAGGAAGCCCGGTTTGGATAATTATCCAATACGGGTATCAAATCGGATCGTTTTAACAGTTACTTAGCGGCTAAGTAACTAATTTAACGATCCAAAATGATCCAAAATGAACCAATATTCCAAAAATATATATAGCCCTTTTATCATTTTATTTTATTTGTATAATCATAATCAGTCAATAAAACCCCGTAAAATATAGAGAAAATGTCGAATTAATATCGCGTTCTTGAAAATCAAACGCACGAACGAAGGCGTTATCGAACTCCGATTCAAGCATGCGATATATCAAAACGAAGCTCTCGAAAAGTACTTTCTGAATCAATCAACCATTTTAGTGCAGAAATTAAGGTGATTTTATTATTTATTTATTTTAATTCGAATTTATTAAAAAATAAATTATGAAAATTTGTTCTTGATGTTGTTGATATGATTTGATGATTTCATCATGTAGATAATATTTTTCTGGTCAATTTGGTATATTATATGTCAAAAACTGAGTTCAATAACAGGTAGAAAAGTTCGTTTGATTTTCGGGTTTGAATGTTCTTGGTGTTCTTGAATAATGTCAATCGAAATTTGGGATTTTTACTTCTATCAATTCTGGCTAAAAAGACTGACACCAGCTTATAGATCGTTTTAAAATAAGTCGATCCATATGTTTTCTTGTGGTATTGGGTGACAGAATTAAGTCGCCGGAAAAAGCTTAAGCCCGACCAGCTTTAATGGCGGTTGTCGCCGGCCAGGGCCTTCACGAATTATATTCCCACTATTACAGGGCTCATCAGTCTGCTGGGTAAACTTGAAATCGATTGGTATCATGAACAGAAGAGATTCAGGTCATTATGGGGGTCAATCGTGGTTCGCCGGAATCCAGAAGACTCGCCGGATTCTGCGAATTTTCGGCTTGTTCTTCGGGTTCATGGTGACCCGATTTCAGACCCGATGGGTCTAATTATTTAAAATTCATTTTTTTAAATCAAAAAATCAATATTTTCAATCCTTAAAATTATTTTTATTCTAAAATAAATCTTAATTAATTAATTAATTAATTTTAGTTGATAATTAATTATTTAATTAGTCAATTGATATAAATATTAATTGATTAATTAATTTAATAAACTTTAATTGATTTAATAATTAGATTTAATTATTTAAAATTGATTTAAAAATTCTGAAAAATAGTTTCGAGCTTTAAAATATTATTTGAAATTATTTCCAAAGCTCGATAATTATTATAAACTTATTTTAAAGCCAAATTCGGGTGTTCGAACCCTATTATTTAATTATAAAATGATTCGGAGTCCAATTTTTATTCCGAAAAATGTTCAAAAATTCATATTAAATACCTAAAAATCATTTTGACTTCGAATCTTCTTTGAAAAATTATTTTGATCGAATATATTGAGTACTATGTGCTACGTGCTATCTGATTAATGTGTTATATGCCTATGTGGTTATTGTTTGATTGTTTCAGTCATAACTTTCAATCCGTAAATCGGATTTATGTAAAACGAAGGGTACATAAAAGCTTATGACGTCTATGTGACGATTAAAATAATATGATTATGAATAATTGATAGATACTTGTGATGCCTAGCAGAGTCAGCAAGGCATAGAAAAGGAAACCAGTGATCCATAAATAGAATTGAAGCGTAGAAAGAGAAGACAAGTGATTGATAAATAAAAGCAAGGCATAGAAAGAGAAGGAAAGTGGTTGATGAGTAAAACTATTAGATGAGTACAAGTAAACTGGAGATCGTCGGTGATAAGGCAAGTACTTCTGAACCTTCTACAAGATATATTGTAAATATTTTCGAACTATCTCATACCATGTCTCTATTATTCAAAATAACTCATGTTTTATATTGCAAACGCTTTAAACTATTTAACCTTGAACCTTGATTCTTATTGATCTTGAGACATAAGCCTTATTCTTCATAAACCCTTGATTGTTGAATTCCCAGATACAAGTCAGACGCATACGATACTACTCCATAAATATATATCTACCACATACCGATTTCTGATATTGAATTGCTTGACATACCAACCCTTATTCCTTGTTTAACAGAAGGCCAATCCTTGGAACCCTTAAACCCTTGGTCTTCTACTTTCTAATTCTTTTCTTGATTGAAAGCCGATCTTTTTGAATTCTTTGTTATACCTTCATGGTATTGTCAAACACCTTATAATTCAAAATAAATGGTGTTTATGATTCAGCTTATTGAATTACATTGGTTATCATATTGAATTGTTTTAGAATTGGATGGTTTTATAAATACGGACCAGATTCGTGGTTGGACCAGATTCGTGGTCATAATAGGCCGTGCCTTGGATCCAGTATATAGAGCAAAGCTGGGAGCCTTGCTCGGGGTCAGTGTGTGACTGATCAGCAGCCTAACCTTGGTTTTTAAAATAAAAAGTGAATATCCAATTCTAATCATTGCTTATTCAGAAACTTGATTCTTCTGAATCATTTCACTTGGTTATTGTTTAACCTCAATTATTGCTATTATGACTTTCTGAGCTAGTTAGCTCACTCTTCCAAATCTTTTTATATTTTCAACAGTTGAAAAGGAAATTTTTGGTAACGAGCATTTCCAGTCCAGTGTGCGAGCTAGGATTCCAGATAAAGTTGGATCGAGTTAGCAGGAGCTTTATGTTGTAGATAAGTTATGCAAGATTATAAGAATAATATCATTATCAGATGTAAGTTGAACTAGTTGGGTTTTGGTACGATGTAATAAAATATAAGGTTGTCTCTTGTTTTCATACTTGAACCTGTTACGATACATGGTTGTGAAAAGAAGGGTCAATGCATATGATATTTTATATATAGGTTTATATATTGTGTGTGTGTGTGTGTGTTGTGAGCCCCAGACTTCTGACCCGGGTTTGGAGGGCGTTACAGTTTGGCATCAGAGCCACAGTTTATAAGTCACTGAAATAAGCCTAGATTGTCGGGAATAGATAAAGGGTTAGGGATAGGATTAGGAAATAGAAAGATAAGACGTCGAGAGGTTGAGTGCGATCAAATAATAGGTTTTAGTGAAATTCGTGATGAGATTTGACATCCTTATCTAGCAACACGATTTTCAGATAACGGCGATGGAAGATTATTTTATCCCTGGATCGTCTGATCATTCAGAACCTTTATTCAGAAGACTATTATCGGATTCACGCCCTGCTCTTCCACCGGTGTTAGCCATGTCACTTCCTGTTGCAGCGATTGCACCTTTTCAAACTATTATCTCAGCCCTTGATGCGAGACTACCTATTCGAAAATTCCCTACACGCTGATTCTAGTTCTACTGGATATTCAGTTGTGCGTGCATCTTTTTTGTCTACTCTACATTCTATTTTATAACATCTTTTTAAAACTTGTCTTATGAAGTAACAGCACCCATGAAGATAGATTTAAGAGCAACAATATATGGTGAGTACGAGGTATTAAGAAGGGTGACAAGAAACCTAGAGAGAAGATTCGTGTGTGTCAGAAAATGGTTGCTACCAGGTTATATGGAGCTACTAGTAAGTATGCTACCTGTGATTATCTTGTGAAGTGAGCTAAATGAATTTTAAAGGAGTTTGGAAAGAATAAAAATCGAGAATTTTCTTGGAAGTAGATGATGATGATGTGACCAATTATAATGTGTATAGTGGTAAAGTGATGTGATGTTAGCCGATTTGGTTTTATAAAATAGGTTTGATAGACCTATTATACTTAGTAATCGTAAGAAGTAATGATGGAAGTATTACCAGTACGAAAGATTTGAAGAGAAGCTATGAATAAGAAAATATGCAACGGTAACTAGAATTTTTATTGACCAATGAAGATAAAATAGACCCAGCGAGGAATAGAGGATATGCAGAATTGAATGAGCTTTTATCAGATGGTGTTCCCAATTTGACCCTTTGTAGTGGTTGAAAAGAACGACAACCAACTCATATAGTAATAACGACCAGGTGTATAATTTCCAAAATTTAAACCAGTTTGTCCAATTACTACTTGAGTTTCTTGTTCGTTATAAGATTCAGATTAGAAGGCCAAGTGTACCTTCTATTACGGAGAAACTGTTCACCCAATTTCTGAGACAATTAGAAGTTGTTGTTAAATTTTTTATAAAAATTATACTCCTTTGTAACATTTTCTAAAAACCTTACGACAGCTATAAACTTGTCAAAAGTGGTAATGAAACACCAATGATTTAAGAGCATATTTTTAATTGGACATTATTATAGCCAATTTATGATTTAGTGTATATAAGCTGACTCATCAAATCTTACTCGTAACACACTAGAAATTGAAGGCACACATTAAATATTGACATTGACTCATAAAATATTTTGTGTCTATTCTAAAAGGGTATCTTGTAACTATCCATCCAAAACTATAAAAATCAAGATCAATGAGAACATCGACTATCCATCAGGGATGCTGCTAGTGAATGAGAGACATTAGTCGAGACTAAAATATGAGGCAATGATTCAAAAAATTAAATTTATTACATATATATTAATAAAATGAAATTTAATTAATTTTTATAATGAAATTTTAGGTTAATGTTTATGTATACTTTTATATTTTTGATTAAATTTTTTTATCATATATTTTAACAATTATAGAGTTTAATTATAAATATTTTTGTTCAAATTTTTCCTTTTTAGTTGTAGAACCAAGGTTAACTTCTTTGAGATCTAATCTCAGTTTATGAAAGCTTGTCATCACTTTCATATTGCAAGAAATGCAATAGAATTTATCACAGAATGAGTAGGGAACTTCAGCCTTTGCTTCATTATATTTGCATGCTCCCACTTTTGGCTCACTAACAGCCTTTTTACAAAGATGACTTAGGTGCTTGGTTGAGCCACACTTTTGACATTGTTTCTTGGGAGCATCTGCAACAAATGCAAAGTTATTGCTCTTGTCCAGTCCAATTTTCTCATTTCTGTTCTTCTTCTTCTTCTTCTTTCCTACATTCTCAGTCTTGATTTCCTTGATTGGTGTCTTAGAAACTTGATTGACCATGGGCTTCTTCTTAATTGCAGCAGTAGGAGTGGTTTTTGCATTTTTTTTACTATCTTCATCTACAAGTTCTTGTTTGATGACCAACTCAACCTCACTGAAATTAACCTCACATGCGTTGAACAAAGGTGCATCAACTTTTCTCCGCATAACTGGGACATCTTAATCTGCAATTGCCTTACCTTTGTCACATTCATTTTCCTTGAGGCATCATAGTCCAAACCAGTAGCTATATTAGCACATGGTTTGTTCTTCACATGATATTTTCCAACCAACTGAGATGCATTTCTGAAAGATTTCAATTTCACCTCATTCTTTTTCAATTTTTCCCTCAACACAGCTTCAATTTCATTTGCACGCTGGAGCTTGTTTTTCAGATATTCATTTTCTTGCTTGATTGTTTCAAGCTCAACAAGCTACAGCTCCAATTCTTGCTTTTCAATCTCAAGCTTCTCATTAATCTTTGACGGTCTACTAACTTCCTCAGTAGCTACCACCATGCTTGTGTGGATATGAAACATCTCTACACTCATCTTTTCAACAGTTTCTTGTATTTAAATCAATGGTAGTTAAAGTTGGTACCTCTGATTTTGATGAGGATAATTCTCCTTGCTCAAGAGCCATGAGTGCATAATTTTCAAATTCTTCTTTGTCATCATCTTCTTCAGTGTCATCTCAACTCTTACCTTCAGCTATGTAAGTCTTTCCCTATTATTTCTTCAAGAGAATTTCATGCTTTGCTTCTAATTCCAGATAGACTTTATCCTTCTTCACTTTCTTTGGCTTCCTGCACTCAGTTGCAAAGTGGCCCAACTCATCACAGTTAAAGCACCTTATTTTTTATCTTTCAACAGATCCAGTTTTGTAGCCACCTTTGCTAGCTGAGTTGAACTGAGTTTTTGATTTCCAGTTGTTGTTGTTTGAGGACTATCCCTTGTTCTTGAAGAACCTTGGCTTTTTAACCCTGATGTTAGAGAATTTTCTAGCCAGGTAAGCCATTGATTGATCCATCTCATCTAGCTCATTGAGGGTATAGTATTCATCTTCCTCTAGCTCCAAAACAACTTGTTTTTGAGGTCCTTTATTATTTTGCTCAATAGCATGAATGAATGGAATTTGAGCATCTTGTTCATTTTCACTTGCTTCAATGTCATTGACCACTCAGGCACTGGATCCATCAACCACATGTCCTTGGTTTTCCTTTAATGACTTCCTTTGTAACATCTCAAGCTCATATGTTTTTAAGATCCCATACAAGACTTCTAGTGTCATTCTGCTCAAGTCTCTTCCTTCTCTAATAGCTGATATTTTCTGTTCAAGATGGTCAGGAAGGCCTAGCAAAAACTTTAGGTTAACCTCCTCAACTTCATAATATTTATCATGAAGTTGCAAGTCATTAATCAACTTGTTGAACCTTTCAAAAACTTCAGTAATTCCTTCTTTGGGTCTAGCCATGAAACCCTCATACTGAAACACTAGTATTCTCCTTTGATTAGATCGAAATTCCTCTATACCCTCATAAAGAATTTCAGTTTTCTCCCAAATCTGTTTGGCTATGTCACAGTTGACTATATTATTGTACATAACATTGTCAAATGACTCTATCAGTATTAGTTGCAGACCATTGTCCAGAGAAACCTTTTCCTTTCCAGGTTTTGTGTATTTTGAGGGGTCTTTAGGGGTAAAATGAGCTGGTATGACCATGTCTCCATCAGTAGACTCATCAATTCTTTCCATGGGGATAAAAGGGCCATTCTTGAGAATCTGAATGTAAATAGGGTTGGCTATCCTTATGAACAGCATCATCTTTTTCTTCCATAGAGTATAGTTGATTTTATCAAAGGCTGGTATCTTGATACTACCTATCTTTTGTGCATTCCTTCTTCCAAGATCTTTATCTGTTTACTTTCAGATTTTGCTCTAATACCACTTGTTAGATATTGAATGCAACACAGATGGGGGTGAATGTGTTTCTTGGATTTTTAGCCTTTTTAAAAATTGTTTAGATTGTATGTGAAGAAAGCAGTTAAGATATTATAGAGATATTGTGTTTACAGAATTAATCAACAAGCACAATGTTTTCAAAACTCACTTAATTTATATTAATTAAGTTGGTGTTGCTACAAATTCTGTGTTCTTAAGAAAATAAGAACTCAGCTTCTATCTTGAGAGAATACAAGAAAATTTAGATCTGTTTGTTACTAGTGAACTAAGGACCTGTACATGCTTTATAGACTAGCAGCACGGGCTTACAAGGCTTGCACTAAAATGCACTAAACTACTTTCTATAGCAATCTTTTTCTATTACCATTTCTAGCTTAGAAAATCTGTGCAGAATCTTGCAGGTCTGTGACCACCCTTTGTCCAGTTAATCTTGGCTCTTGATCTTGTATTCTCCCAGCTACTTTGTAGACTTTTCAATCTAGTGAATAGATCATTTGTT
Organism: Apium graveolens; assembly: GCF_009905375.1. NCBI lineage: Eukaryota > Viridiplantae > Streptophyta > Magnoliopsida > Apiales > Apiaceae > Apium > Apium graveolens. The sequence continues at coordinate 73,013,630 of NC_133654.1, forward strand.
GACTGATAATCTTGAATTTTGAACTTGTCTGCATTCTGTATTTGAGATGTATGTCGAGATCTCCAGTTTGTATTATAGAGAAGTGACATCTCGATAAGTATAATGACTTAGCGAAATATCTGAGTTCTCTATAGGTATACTTGACTTGTCGAGATCTCTATATCCTTGCATACAAAATGACTTGTCGATAAGTCTGAGATCTCTACATGTAGAAATGACTTGTCGATATCTCTGAGATCTCTATATACACACTATCAATTTCAAGCATTAAATATTTATCAAAGATTAATTTATTTTATTTAAATATAAATGAGTTGAGGAATATTATTTCAAATTTTTATTTAAACAGAATTATTCGAGGTTTAATATTTAATAATTATTAATTAATTATTAAATATTTATTAAAGGGTTGTATATGATTAAAAAATCATAAATCCTATTTTATAATATTTTCTGAATTTCAGAAGAGCATTCAAGTACCTTCAAATCTTTGAAAAACATTATTTTAAATAATTTGACGATTATATATATATATAATTTGAAGATTATATATAAAGAGTTGTGCCTAACAACAAACATTGTGCTTGGGGAACTCTGATATAATTCAAGTTCTGAGTATATGGTAGGATTCTGTGAAAGTATTGGGAGGGGTAGACTCTAGTACTACGGGTATTAGGGAGACTACCAAAGGTACCACAAGCGAAGGTACTACGTGTACTCAGGGACTTGTGAAGTGTATGAATACCCTAAACTGGACACGTAGACCGTATGCGGCAAGGGTGATCACCGGAATAGAAATGTGTCGTCCTTCTACTAGTATAACAGCTTTACAAACTTCCGATATATGACTGATCATCGTATAACGGTGGCTCCAACGAATGTCCTATTCTTCCAATTGTAATTGATATGTAATACTGTAACATGAGCCTAGGTGCTGGGTTTACTAAAAAGGTATTCACAGAATAATTGAGTTAATAACATACATTGTGTAACATCCCAAATTCGGGGTCAAGATTTGGTGTCACTGAACAATCTTTACATAATATAAAATAATGTACAAATGACCCCTTAATTCTAGATCGTTTACAGGTTATGGTATGAAACAAGAATCTAACCTTCTATAATTTACAACAACTAAAATACAAGTTTAATTACCTCTATACTAATTTCCTTGTCTTATTCTTCTAACATCTTCATCCTTTTGCAGCGAAGATCTTTCTAACTTTTCTTGTCTATTAAAAACTATTCACTTTTATCCTCGTTTGTCTCTGAAAGAAATAAGAATTTACAAAGCAAGAGTGAGCCAAAAATGCCCAGCACGTATATAACTGATTTCCAAGTATCAATATTAAAGGAAATTTTTGGACAAAATCTTTAAATAATTTATAAACATTTTTATTTATTTGAAGTAGTTGAGCGAATAAATATTGGTCGTGACTAGCCCTTAATTATAAATCAAAAGTGACGAGCAATTCCCAGATTCATCTCATAAATCAGGGTTTTGTCCGGTTATGTAATCATAGAACTTTTCAAGAAGGAATGTCGTTAATGGCAATCAACAATAAATTATATTGGACACTAGAACCAATATATGCACTATAACCTACTGATCAGTCAGGGTATAATGCGGATTTATACCCAACTGTATAAAACCCACCAACATATAGGGTACCCAGGCACTATGGCCTAACAATTAAGGGTCCAGCCATCTCTGGCTCTTAGGGTCCAGCTCATTCCTGGCCCTCATCGTAACCATCCAGTCCGTAGAGTATTTTGATGTCAAATCACTTTGATTTTAAAACATCCCGACTCAGGGTTCGCAAATAACCCGAAATAATGAGTATTTGCTCAAGAGATCAATCGATAATCAAGGAACAAGATCAAAAAGGTACTTGCATAAATAAGAATAATTGCAGCAAAATATAAAAACATTTAACTATTCTGAACTTAGAATATGAATGAAGTATTTGTAGTATATTAGAAGAAAGTTTAGGAATACTTGCATAATATGGTTTAAAGAAAGTATCACTTGAATGATAAGTGAAGATAGTAATACTTGCCTGGTATGCTCGATAACTTCTCACTATAACCCTGGCTTACCACTGCTGGCTACTGACTCCGTCTAACACTTGACTGCACTCCTTGCTATTCAATTCTATAAACAAAAGGATTATTTTCATTGATAGAACTAAACCCAATTGACGTAACTATACGTCTTGATGTCTACCCGATCGTTTATAACTAATCATGGCATTTTAAAATTGTAAACATATAGCATGCATATCACATAACACGTAATCATGTTACTCATATAACACGTAATCACATATTTCATGTAACACATAAGTCAGATCGTCAAAATACAAGTCTCAGTACGTTCAGAATTGAAATCAGGTCAATAACAGTGTTTATTGATTGGATAATGGCTCGGAATGACTCGCAATTCAAATAACCTTGTAATATAAAAGAAATTAGGCCTCAAAAGTATTTTTATTGAAAGCGTAATGTTTTTCTGAGTCTGTAGGCGTTCGTTTCGTATTAAATGGATGAACGGTTTATTTATTATAAATAATTTACATTTTATTTAACTATTTATAAATAAAATTAATTGATTAAATGATTTAATCAATTAATTAAATTCATAAATAATTAACTAAAATAAATTATAAATAATTAAATCAAATTGGATTTTTAAAATAATAAAAGAAAATAATTTTTGGAATCTAAAATAATTAAGTAAATAATTTTTAGAATTTAAAATAATAGGTAAATGATTTTTGAATTTAAAATATATGATTTTTGAAAATAATAAAAAGAAATTTGAATTAAAAATAAAAAGAAAACCTCAAAAACATTTTTTCAGTATTTGGTTTCAGGACTGGGGGATCAAACTCGGGTTAATACTTGGACCCAAACGGGACACCAAGAAATTAAGCGGGTAGGTGATGAACTCACCGGAAAATGGGGAAGAACCACCAGAATCCGGCGGGTCTTCCCGATTCCGGCCACCCAGGTTCTGAGATCGAAGCAGCCCATTTTCACGAGTTTTACAACCCAAAACGATTCAAAAAGCTTCCTGCATCAATTATACCAACCCAGAATCTATAAACACCATCAGAGCTGTGATCTCCGGCCAAAAACCTCTCTTTTTCGACGAACACATCGGAAAAACGGACTTCAATCGATCCCAAACCAAATTCAATGCTACTAATCTCAAATTAAAGCTGATTAATCCTACAATCTATTCATATCATCAAACACAATCACAAGTTCAAGAATAATCCTAAAAATCAATTCAAAAATGATATAAAACCCAAAACTCGGTTGAATCATTTCGGGAATCAAATAAACACATAAATCGATTCTCCTGGTCATTTTGAAGCTATCTATATCATCATATTCAATCAACAATCATTCAAAAATCAAAAACGATTTCAACATCAAGAACATAGATTTTTCGTAATACTTCGTCTCAGATTCTGAAATTGGTATCGATAGAAAGGTCTTGTCACGAGGATCGTTTTGATTACTAGAACACTTGATTTGATTCCCTGAATCAATCAAAATCATCAATCAAAGTTTTGCTCAAGAATTTTACCCTCAATTCTCGTTCTTGGATTTTGTTTTTAATAAAAATATAAATGAAATAAAAAGAATAATAGCTATTTATATTAATCATAAAATTATATCCCCAAAATTAATTAAGGGTGTTTTTATCCCTTATTTAAAATAATTAGGCCCAAAAATAATAATTACGGGGAATAATTTTAAAAATAATAAAATACAAAATTTATATCAAAATTCCCCAAAATTGCGAATAATTCAAAAATACAAAAATACTTGGTATTTGAAATACGAATGATTCTATAAAATTAAAAACATGAATTTTGTGGGCTTTGACGTCCCGATGGAGTCCCGGTTCATTGATTTTTGAGAAATCGAAACGATTCCTAAACTAACATAAAACCTCGAAAACACATAAAATACATTCAAACGCGCATAAAATGAGATAAAACGAGTACCTCGATAAAAACGCAAATAAATACGAGTCCAGATTGCAGATCGACTCATATCAATGCAGTTTAAACACATAATAATTAATCGAAAAAAATTTCTTGTCCTTGCGTGACCACAGATAACAACTATAACATATAATATCATGGCAATGAACATTTTAAACTCATAAAACACATTTATATTTATTTATTTAACACAAAATATTCACATAATTTTCTCAGATATTACATCCTTCCCCCCTTAACAGGATTATGTCCTCAGAATCATGCTAAGGAACAATTACTGATACTTTTCAAGTATCTTACTTACCATTTCTCGGGTTGACCTCTCAACCTTTCAAATTTTTATAAACTTTAATCCACCATATCAATCATTATTCAACAGCCTCTCACTGACATAACATTTTATCAGTTGCTCAAACAACCTAACTCAAGTCTCCCTTTTATACATAATGTGGCTAAATTACTCTTCCTGATTATACACATATAAATACCCTGTGAATATGCTATACATGTGGCGGTACAACCAACTCATTTACAATCTTCTTACCTATCTCAATGTCTCAAAAGGATCAACATAATGCATACTAACCGTCTTTTCTTTCTAATTTTAATCAGTCGTGCTTGTGAACGCTTTCTCTTTTACTGATTCTTTCACTTCATTTTCCACGTATTTCTTTGTTCAACTAGCCTAGTTTCTAATTGCTTTCGATTACATTCGAGTCTCGTTAATTGTTCCCTTACTCTTTTCGTTCATCTGCGAATGTTACATTAAGCTCCTGGTGCATCTGGTCTCTAAACGTTCCCGAAATTAGTTTCAGAACTAGGAATTAAAGAGGAAATCTCGACTGGATACGGTTGATGTATGAATTTATTATCATACTTTAATTTCCTTAAATCATAATTGAATATATTTTTCGAGCAAAAATCTCTTACTATTTAGAAGAAAATATATTAATCTGGATACATCGCCCACATATTTTAACCCATATTATCATTTTATTTGGTTCTAGGGAGTCCCGATATAAAATTTATTGCAATGCTTTTCTCTGACGTTCCACCGCATATAACGTTCATTCTTTTCTTCACGCCACATTATCTGAAAGTCATCTTCTATATTTATGTCTTGTATCATATTTTCGGAGTAACTTGAATTTCTCGAGTTATCAATGCTTAGTCAAATTCCTATCTTTTAGTTCCGCCTTAACTGGTGTCCGTTCATCCATGAGTGATATATCTTATTCCAGTTTAGCCTGGTTCACAACATTTTTAATAACTCGGCCAAAATCTGAAGTCCACCAATAATATCGATTAACTACAATCCATACTTGAACCTGACGACGTACCACAGTCTCCCTTAAGCAACATCGAACTTACCTATGGAACAAAGTATTTATTCATGTATTTATTTATAATAGAATGATTAGGTTTGGTAAACCTATCCATAATAATTCAAATAACGCTTCCTCCGGCTTTGGTTCTCAAGTGATTCTACTATATCGCTCCTTAACGAGCTATACTCATTTTCAAAATGGTTACAATGATATATACAACCTTTGATGCTGGCTTTGATTATTCAGTAGATGTAATATTTTATTACATGCTCTACCATTTCCATCCTTATACCAATTCAACCAATACCTTCGGTTAACCCTCATTATCTACTCGTATTCTCAAAATGAATTTCCTATCTCAAGTTATGGGTGTTTTACTCCGTTCTTTACTTTAGCTCTGGCACACCTGATGTTTATAGTTTACTCATATCCTGGAAACTTATAAAATTCTTTATCATCCTTTTGATTTCACTTCCTTCCCGAGTTAAGTGCTCCATTCTTCTGGTTCATTACTTCTTCTTAGTACATGCGAATCCTTTCTCCCAATAGTACTGATTAGTTCTTCATTAACAAACCATTCATATGGTTAATTCTGGAATGAAAAATTTCAATTCATAATTATTTGAACTCTTCTGTTATTTTTGCTAATGAAATTATCAAAGTCCACCTTCTCTTTTCGCCGAATTAACGACTACTGTAATATCCGGGATATATCGTGTAATTATTTTGCTATTAAATAATTATTATGTGTGTTCAGTATCTATTCTGTGAGTTAATTGTTAAATGTTATATGTACTTGGATATTAAAAAAAAATATTAATTGAGTATTTTAATTTTTATATGTCCAAAATAAAACATAGATAATTGTCATATCTTCTTAATTATTTTTATGTTGATTTATGGATTTATAAGGATCATATGAAATTCATAAAATCTTTTTCCGAGTATTTAAAATCTATTTTATAAAAACGGGAACCAATCGACGTCATCCGTTGTTACGTTTTTGGAACCCGAAACTCTTCCGAGAACTCCTTCCTAACCTAATTGTAATATTCCGAGCATATTCCATGTTTCGACTTTTTCGATCCGGCGTACGGTTTGTTCTGCGCGGGTCCCGGCGCAACATTTTCAATACAATATTCGTTTCGGTAAATCAATAAAACCCGTATTTTCGATAAACGGGAGCTTTTTATTAAACTATCCCAATTATCACTTCGTAGTACGTGTAACCAGGCGCTGAGACCAAGACCGCAGTACAAATTGTACTAATTTGGATAATTATCCCGAAAACCGATACCGTTTGGATCAGTTTTTATAAATAAACGTACCATTTTATATCCGGAATGATCCAACGGGATACTAATTTTCCGTAATTATAAATAGCCTTTTCCGTATTTTATTTCGTATCAAAATCATTTGCAGATAGTTAATTCTATAATTTTCAGAGAAAAACCCTAATTACATAAACTGTTCTAAGAATCAAACAGCAAAACGAAGGCGTTACCAATCTCTATTTTCAAAGCTTGAGTAACCAAAACGAAGGATTTGAAGTGTTCTATCAGATTCTGAGCTTTGTTTCACTGCAGAATCAAAGGTTTATTTTCTGAAAATTTATTTATTTTCAAATTAAATTTATTAAAAATATGAATTTTTGTTCGGATGATTGTTTGTATGATTTGATGACTGCATGTTGTAGAGCTAGTTTTCCTGATGATTTTGATATATTATACATCTGATTTGGAGTTCAATAACATGTTCAAATTTGAGTTTGATTTTCGAATTTTAAAATTAGGGTTTATAACCCGTATGGATGTTCTTAACTGAAATTTGGGGGTTTCTTATTCTGAAATAGATTGATGTTGTGGTATAGTGTATTGTATTCTCTGTGAAATTTGCAATCTAGTCGTACAAGTTTCATGAATCAACGAGGTCTGTAGAGAAGGGAGTTGTGTTTTGAAGTTTACGTCGAACCCGCTGGAAACCGGCGAGTTTCTTGATCAAATTCCGGCCAAGTCTGGGGTTATTGATGAATTTTGATTGCAGATATAGGTTCCTGGTGTTGTGTAGTTTAATTCTGGAGGTGATGGTGGTGGGAGGATGCCGGAGGTGAATTCTCCGGCCACTCCCGACTTTTCCGGCGACTGGAACTGCAAAATTGCAGTTTGGTCCCTATACTTTTGAAAACGATGAAGTTTGGTCCCCCAGGTTTCCAGACTTTGCAAAAATTGGATCCTATTTTAAAAATGTTTAAAAATCATATTTCCTATTTATTTTTATTATAAAAATTCGTTTTTAATTTCTAAAAATTCTAAAAATTAGTATTTTAATTCCGAAAATTATTTTTAATTCAGAAATAAATCTGAATTAATTAGTTAATTAATTTCAGTTAATTTTTTAATCGATTAATTGGTCAATTAATTTCGAAATTAATTGATTAATTGATTTAATTAATTATTAATTGATTTTAATTAATTATTTAATTAAATATAATTACTTAAAAATTATTTAAAAATTCCGAAAAATAGTTTCGAGCTTTAAAATATTATTCTAAATTATTTCCAAGGCTCAATAATTAGTATAAAATTATTTCGGAGCCAGAATTGGCCAACCGAACCCTGTTTATTAACCCGAAATTGATCCAACGACCCGTTTTAATTCCGAAAAATGTTTTAAAAATCATTTTAAATACCCGAAAGCCTATTTATGACCCGAGACTTCTTTATAAATAATATATCATTGAGTACGTGATGTATTATGTGCTATATGTGACTTGTTGATTAACTATCAGTCTATATATTCGGTGTTTACTTGACTATTACATAACTTTCAATCCGTTAATCGGATTTGGGTAAAACGAAAGGTAGATAGAAGTATGTGTTGAATAGAACTTTATGAGTTGATTATTGATAGAGGTTTATGATATGTGAGCAGAAGAGCCAAGGTCTAGGAAAGGAAAACAGGTAGTTGAGGAGTAAGACGATTGTGATTGGAAGCGAGAGCAGAATAGTAAGCTAGTACCAAGCAAGTGTTCTCAACTTTCTCGAGATATTATGGTACTTGATAATCCTGTGATATTGCAAGTGCTTTGAAGCACAGAAACCTAAACCCTGATTCCAGTTATTGATCTTGAGCCGTAACCTGATTCTTTCTAGACCATTGATTGTTGTATACCCAAATACGAACCACGAATCTACGATACTACTCCACAAATACATACAAACTAAATACCAAATGCGGAACTGAATTACTTATATACTCAATCCATGATATCTTATGCTTTGAAAGACCAAATCCTTGAAACCCTAAAACATTGATTCCTTTGTTATCCAATTCTTTCATTACCCAGCATCCAAGCTTTGAAATTACCTTATTGATCCTTACAAGGATTGAAACCCTTTCATTGTTAAACACTCATTGTTGTTAATGATTCTGGTTATTGTTTATTATTGCTTATTCAGTTATTATGTTAGAATTGGATTGTTTTTATAAAATTGTGGACCAGATTCGTGGTCAGGCCATATAATGGTCAAGTTAGGCCAATGTGTGCCTTGGATCCAGTAGTTAGAGCAATGCTGTGTGCCTTGCTCGGGGTTAGTGCGTGACTGATCAGCAGCCTAACCTTGGTTTTTAAATTAAAAGTATAATATCCAATTCTAAATCATAATCCATTGTTCACTTGATATCATAATCATGTTCTATTAATGATCATTACTCTCAGTTTTGTCATTGTGACTTGCTGAGCTAGTTAGCTCATTTGTGCGATGTTGTTTATATTCTTTCCAGCTAAAAAGGAACCAGTTGGTAATAAGGATCCCCAGTCCAGCGTGAGAGCTAGGGGTTCAGGTTGAGAAAGCTGAGTTAGTAGGCTTCTTTTGGAATAATTTAAGTCTGTAAAAGTTTGTAATAAAGTTTAATACTCAGTTTGAGTTTGAATGATTGGGATTTGAACGGTATATAATATAAGTAGATGTGTGGCTTGTGTGCATACTTTAGCCTGTTGCGATCCGTGGTAGTTGATAAATAGGGTCACTGCATATTATTGTTATCTTTATTATTGTTATAAGCAGGTTATAAATAAGGTATGTGTATGTGTGTGGACCCCAAACTTCTGACCCGGGTTTGGAGGGCGCCACAACTACGTCATTAGCCTTGCTCAAATAATCGCTAATCACGCAACTATCATTTCTATCCAACTCCAACTATTCTTTGTCTCATATTTGGCTTTCTCAAATTGAAGATATGTTTCATATTATTGGGGTATGTGCCGGTTATATGCCTTTTTTTCCTCCATAATCAATATTTCCCCTTCTTTAGTCCACATGCTAACATTGTCAGCTTCTATCATACATCAGATACTTGTATTCGCGAGTTTCTGGTAGTTTGGAATAATACCCATTGCATCGTCATTTTATATTGGTATACTTTCAAATCCTTTAATAAAACCCTCTTGCAGGTGATTAAATCCTTAATCGTCTAACAACATCCTTATGGGCATAGTTACTAATCTCTTTTCAACCTCCCTTCTTCATCCTCTTCCTTCCTTTTCTTTGCTTTTATCTTAAACCTTTAGTTTTTGGAAACATTATTCTCACTTGCGTGTGTAGACAACTTTTTAATTCTCTTGTCCATTGTAAAAGGACATATCCATCTAGATAAGGTCTTGCACGCTTGCTGCAACATCGTGCTAATTCCACTAAATTTCTAAATTCTACTGGTGTCTTTACTTCCTCCAAATTTCTAGTTGCTTTGATTTCGGAACTGAAATTCATGTCAGAATTTGACTTAATCTAATTGGAATCGATTTCCATCTAACTGACCATAAATTGGTAAAATTAACCAATTAACTCTTTTAATTGATCAATTGAACCAAGTGATGACTAGCTAAATGAAATCAAAATCCAATTACATAAAAGTCAGTTTGGTTATAACAACCTTTTCCAGGAACCAAGATCGCAATCATTTGGAGTATCAATAGGAATATCAATAACACATGGGAGTATACATTCTACCTTTAAAAGCAGGGTATTTTCTGAAAATTTGGGTAGCATCCTCTTTATATTATGGACTACCAGTCGAACTCAAGCCGACACCAACAATCAACCAAACAACCAATCAACCATATCAATCCACCACCATGAACTCATCATTTCACCATACTTCAGAACATATCATACTGATACCTACATATACTACTAACTAACATAGCATACATCTTTTTATGAAACTAGGGACATAATCATACCTTTCATTTATTCCTTCAAAATATCTCGGAACTCCACTAATAATTATAAAATTATTCCGCTGTTTCTCAAAAACTTTATTCCCGGATTCTTCTAATTCTTTTTTTAAGCTCTCTAATTAACAATTCATATCACTTATACCTGTTTATAAATTCGTTCTAAAGAAATCTTTTAATCTTATTTCCCATGGCTCATACTTGTATATGGATACTTTTAAAAACCTATACTGCATCTTTCAACCTATTAAACAAATCCTCTACCTTTGAGAATATACACTTCTTCTCATTAGTTAACTTGTCTAATTTCTGATAACCAACACATGGTCTCAATCTACACTATCATATTCTATGAAAACTCATTTGGTTTTAAAGTGTTACTTCTTAAAAGATTTGACGCAGTTGGATTACCAATTCGTTATTTCTATTTATATTTTCCTATACGGAGGCTTCGTCGCTGGCTCAGTCATGAGCGTTAAATTCATCATAACTCATTCACTCAAATTGGGAAGCCTAACAATTTCTTGAAGAACACATTCAAAATTCATTTATAATTAAAATTTCTTCGACTATCAACCTTTATGACAAGTATTTCTCACAAGATTGAGGTGTGCTTCACCTTCTTACGTATTAATCGCTTGTCTGGGTCATTATTGAGAATTCTTTCATCTACTTTTGTTGTCCCGTCAATCGTTTGCCTCGTCTGGTGTACGCAACTTTACTTTCTTATTTTTATGGTTAATTTACCTCATACGGTTTGCTAACTACTCCAATTCATGCCCAAAATCTCATACTTGAAACATATCATGTATACAGATTTCCGTTTCTGATTTGATGTCATCGTGACAACCACATTATTGGCATAATGATTCTTCTTTACACGTATATGTCCACCATTTATTGGCTTACAATTATTCATACTCAACATGTAACTCCATCTGCTACATGGGATCATTTCACTTCCTTTTAAATCATTCAAAGATTAGAGCTTACACAAGAAGGGAATTTGTCTATATGATTTTGATTGAAGGCTTTGTAAAGAACAACAGTGCAACAAAACAATTGGAAGAATTCATAGGTTCATAATCATGATTTGAAAAAGAAAGAATAAATGAATGATTTAAATATAAATGAGACAACCATATTTGTACTCAAGATGGCCAGTCTTTCATACGATATGGCATACAACACATGATTAGATGGCGTCCCACCAGACTCTTCGTCTTTTCGACAAAGCGTCACATCATAACACTGCTTGTCTCGATCAGAAAGCAATATTCTGAGAAGAGAAATAATTTGAAAGGGATACAATAAATTTTATTTCCTTCTTGTCTCATATATTTATTAATAAAAGAAGCTTATACGTATTTAAGAATCAAGAAGAATATATGTTATCAGATTAGAGAAAAGAATGACACGGTTGGTCACCATCCACGCTACACTTAAATATACCTTCAAGGATCATTCGAATAACAGATTCACAATTTAGGTCACATAATAACTTCGGAATGTCGTCTGGAAATATCTCCACATTAAACACTTTAATAATTCGATCATAAACGCGTCCTTACGAGATTTATAGTCATTGCTTCCGATTTCATCTATGCCGCGTAGAATAACCATCTATCATGTAACACCTCAACTTCATCGATAGGAATATTATCCTTCTCCAATCATCTGGAAGAGTCTTCCATTTCCTTCAATTATCCTCTATCTTTTGAATTACGAATCTTTTTAAATTTTAATAATCTCATGAATTGGGTAAATAATGTTTTAACATGTTGATCCAATTGTTGATATTGTTAAACAAGGTTTACGTTCGTCTTTCACGGGAAAACTTTAAACTTCCCTCATGATAGTGGGTGTACTTGGTCTTCTAGACTAACAATACTGAGTCTAGATACATTATTCTTTTAGATCATTCTCTACTTATAATAACAAGAACTTAATTAGTAATTCGACAACCACATTGTGAAACTCGTTTTATGCAAATATCTTCTGAAAGTTTATTAAGAAAATCATTTTCAAAAACTCGTTTTAAAATTTTAGAAATCAGACATTTAGTCGTCATTACTATATAAGTTACTTGTTATTCTTATAATCCGCTAATGAGATGTCTAATTAAAGGAACGCCCATATGAGGGTCTCTCCACTTTGGTATATCTTCTATTTCTCCCTGGATTATGTTCGCATTTATTAGTCGATGAAACTTCATTTACCGTTGTATACCATTTTATTCGTAACTCTACCCCGATGCTGACGTCTGATACTGTCTTTGATATTCTCATCGTCGTCCTTGATGTTATACTTACAACCACTAATGCAATTTGACGTTTTGTCTGTAAATAAGGTCGCACCTACTTGCTAGTCTTACCTATACCTAATAATTCCTTGCGCAGCGCCTGTTAGGAATATGTTGTGTGCTTGATGATAACTTGAACAAAACACCTAGTAGATTGTAGTTAAGTGAATTTATAGCTTTCAACGGATGATCATTATCAACATCCGTTGAAAGGGTAGCTTATGTAACAATAAGACTAGTAGCACATTTCTGCATACTTGGATAGCTTAGTGAACTAGATGTTGTGGATTTTCCAAGTTAGGTTAACTTCTAGATTGATATGCAAGATAGGATGGTGAATTGTAAATATTAGATGCCTTGTAATCTTGTGTAAATGAAGTAGAGTTAACTATCAAGAAGACAGTCTCAATGGATGATTTACAAAGCTTCAACGGATGGTCAACATAAGTCTCGATGGATGATCAACCTTAGCTCCAATGAATGATCAATCTTAGTTCCAACGGATGATCAATCTAAGTTCCAACGGATGTTTAAATTCAAAAGAGTATTTGATAGTGACTTGACAGTCACATGTGTTGATTGTATGCAAATGGAATGTGGCAGCCTATTTGAAGGATTTAGAGAACAAAGAAGCATTTCCATTTCCATGCTAAACAGATGATATTCAAAGATGCTGGAAAGAGAAGTGTAACAGCATGAAGTTAGACTAGATATAGTTTGTCTTATTATCTTGTCTTTTTATCATGTAACTTGGTGATATATAAACCAAGGGTAACAAGTTGAACAAAATATTGATTCAATCCAAGAAAGCAAGAAAACTAGAGAAATAGATAAAGCAAAATCTGTAAAGAATTTCTCTAAAGTTCTTATTGTTCAACTTGTAAGCAGCTGTGTACTATTTGTATCACAGGGTTCTCTACTTAATATATATCTCTGGTGGAAAAGTTCAATCCACCAGAAAGTTTTAAAATACTTGTATTTAATTGCTTTATGATTTGATTTCAGTTATATTCGCTTTCCGCACCATTGCAAATCAAACACAGTTATTTATTGGTAGAAGAATTTTTCTTAAATTCAAAAAGAAGCCAGAATTACATTCAACCCCCTTCTGTAATTCTTGTTTTGATTGTTTGGGAATAATAGCGCCCAATAAGGGATAAGAACCTTCTCGCAATGATGGTGCCTTTAAAACTTGCAACTTTGGCTCTTCATCAACTTCAATCAACTCGTTGCCTCCAGCGTGGAGCTTGTCCTACTACCTAATTCTAATTTAAATCATACCAAAACTCACCTAGCTTTTCTTATACGAAGTTCTCACATGAATCAATCGCATTTCATTTAAAACCACATTAAAAGCAGGGTGATTTACCCAATCTCCATCGAGCTATCCACCCTTCGCAACTATAAGATCTAGGAACTCAATATATCTATAACGTTGTTATATCCGCCTTACACCTTCCTCAACAATATCCTATCTTACTAATTCCATATCGGATCTGCTAATCCTAATTCGCACTCAATTCAAACTTAAAATGAGTATACCTAGGTCTTTCCTATCTTATATAGCCTATCATTCCTATCTTACTTTCACCTATTCTTATTTCAGGGACCAATAACCTGTTGCTCTGATACCAACTTGTAACATCCCAAATCCGGGGTCAAGATTTGGTGTCACTGAACAATCTTTATGTTAGATATATTTGTGATGTCATGTCTAATAATGATTTGTGTTTAGTTTTCAGATCTTGACTAACAGGACAAATCAGGACTTAACTGGAAATCAGTACTTATACTGAAGTCAGAACTTAAGATATCAGAACTTAAGTCATCAGAACTTAAGATGTCAGAAGATATATATCAGGAGATAATATCAGGACTTAAGAAGACTTTCAGATAAGGAAGGCGGCTCAAGACTAAAATAAGATGAGATATGCATGGAGAAGAATTCTATGAAGAATAGAAGACTTAGAGGAAAAGATAATTAATTGATATATTTTAGGATACAAAATCATATTCGATATCAATTAGAAGATTATCTTGTAACTGTGTGTCTATATAAACACAGCATAGGGTTTACACTAAAAGTGTTATCATTATCGAGAATATTATTCATTGTAACCCTAGCAGCTCTCATGATATTTGTTCATCACTGAGAGAGAACGGTTCTATTGTAATACTGTTTTATTAATAAGATTATTATGTGTTTTATACTTGTGTTCTTAATTCGATTTGATTGAACTATACACTGTATTCAACCCCCTTCTACAGTGTGTGACCTAATAAGTGGTATCAGAGCCTATCTGTTAACACATATACAGTTTAAGATCCAAAAACAATCATGTCTGAAGAAGAACAAACTCCAATCAAGCCCACCAAAACTGAAGAAACTCCAAAAACTCGAATCCACAGTCGATATGAGACTATTAGGGTTCCCATGCTGAAACCTTCTGAGTATCCTATATGGAAAGTGAGGATGACTATGTTTCTGGAAGCTACAGATCCAGAATACCTTGACAGAATCAAAGAAGGACAACATAAGCCAACCAAGCTCTCTGTTGTAGTTGTAGATCAGCCAGCAAAGACCGTACCAAAGGAGAAAAGTGAGTATACAGCTGAAGATATCTCATCTATTTCCAAGGATGCAAAGGTAAGGCATTTGCTGCATAGTGCCATTGATAATGTTATGTCAAACAGGGTAATCAACTGCAAGACTGCAAAGGAGATATGGAATGCCTTGGAGACAAGATGCCAGGGAACTGATGCAATTAAGAAGAACAAGAGGACTATACTCACTCAAGAGTATGAGCACTTTGACTCAAAACCTGATGAGTCATTAACTGGTTTATATGACAGATTTGTCAAACTCTTGAATGATCTATCACTGGTGGATAAGGAATATGATCTTGAAGATACTAATCTTAAATTCCTTTTAGCTCTTCCTGAAAGTTGGGATTTAAAGGCAACTACTATAAGAGACAACTATGCTCTTGATGAAACTATTCTTGATGAAATTTATGGTATGCTCAAGACTTATGAACTTGAGATGGATCAAAGAAGCAAGAGGCATGGGAGAAAGTCAAGAACAGTTGCTATTAAGGCTGAGGAGGAATCCCCCAAAGCGGCTGTCTCCAAGAAAGGCAAAGGAAAGGCTCTCATCACAAAGTCTGATACTGAGTCATCAAGTTCTGATAATGATGAGGATTCAGAAACTGAAAGTCTATCTGAGATAGATGCTGATGAAGAGATGATGAGATTGTGTGCTCTTATGGTGAAGGGTATCACAAAGATAGCCTACAGGAAATTCAGAAGGGGAAAAAGTTTTCCAGGAAAAGTGGAAGTTCTGATAAGAAGGGTTTCAGAAAATCTGAAGGCAAAGCTGGAAAGTCTAACAGAGGAGATAACTCAAATGTTAAATGCTACAATTGTGGTGAGAAAGGCCACATATCTCCTAATTTCAAGAAAGGAAAAGGTGAAAAAGACAAGGCACTTGTCACAAAGAAGAAAAGTTGGACAGACACTGCATATTCTGAAGATGAGGTGAACTATGCCTTGATGGCAAATGCTGATAGCAGTTCAGATGCTGCTGAGTTAAAGGTACCTCAAACAACTTATGATTTTCATACTGATGATATTACTGAGTTGAGATCTAATCTTAAAACCATATTCATTAGTTATAGAGATCAGACTTTAAAATGTGATAGGTTAACTTCTGAAAATCTGGCTTTTAAGAAAAGGAATGACTATTTAGGAAAAGAGTTAGTTATGTTCCATCAAACTCAGAAAGAAAGAGATGATGCTTTTTATGTTAGAGATGAAGTGTTAAAATTGAATAAATCTCTAAAAACTGAGTTAGAAAAGGAAAAAGAGATTATTAGGACTTGGACTAACTCTGGAAGAGCAACTCAGGATAAACTAAGCAGTGGAAACTGGAAAGAGGGCTTAGGTTATGGAGATGATAAAAGTGAAACAGGAACTGAACAAGTTAAGCCAATTATTGTTAAACAGACTAATAAGCTAAAGGTAAATCCTGTTAAGTTTGTAGCTGTAAAGTCTGATATTGATAAATCAGAAGTTAAAGAGAAATTAACTTCTGACAAACCAAAACAGGATAAGCCAACTGAAGTTCACATAGGCTTAATGATAAAGAAGCAGCTTAAGCATAAGCTGAAAGAAATTAAGAATGTAAACAAGGTAAAGCCACCTAGGAAAAATAGGAATGGAAAGGAAGGTGTGAATAAAAGCAACAATTATAAGCCTATTCCTAATGCTCCTAGAAAGAAATGTCATAACTGTGGAAATTCTAACCATTTGGCTTCTTTTTGCAGGAAGAATAAGAATATAAACTCCTTACCTTCAAAATTAGGAGTTAAGAGTCGGCCTGTTAGATTTAAGCTATAAAATCCTTATTTTCAATGTGGTAGTTTATGGCATTCCATTTATACTTGTAAGGAATATCACAGTCTGTACTATGATTATTATCAAATAAAACATTCTTTGAAGAAAGTTAGCATTATTCCTTCTAGTGTAAGTTCTGATGCAAAGTCTGATACTGTAAATTCTGATAAGAAAAATGTTAACATAAACTCTGATGTTAAATCCGCTGCAAATGTTAATAAACTTAATAAGGCCAAAGGATCCAAGCAAGTCTGGGTCCTTAAAACTAATCATTAGTGGTCTTTATGATTGCAGGGCAACAGGAAAAACATCCCGGTTCTTGATAGTGGATGTTCAGGACATATGACTGGAAATAAAGCCCTGCTATCAGACTTTGTGGAGAAAGCTGGCCCAGGAGTTTCTTATGGAGATGGCAACTTGGGAAAACTCTGGGATATGGCAATATCAAACTTGGGAATGTCATTACTGAAAAAGTAGCTCTAGTCTCAGGACTTAAACACAATCTGCTGAGTGTTAGTCAAATCTGTGACAGAGGTTATCATGTGAATTTCTTTAAAGAACACTTTGAAGTTGTAAGCAAATCTACAGGCAAAGTTGTTCTAAAGGGATACACTTGGTTTTGTGAAAACCCTAGCCTCCATCTTCTTCCTCTCTCTCTCTCTCTCTCTCTCTCTCTCTCTCTTCCCAAAACTCCATTTTTATAAAAGCTCAGTTTTATAAAAAGCTTCATCGAAGAAGATCATTCTTGGTGGATACCGGTAGAGTGCTTCACACACTGAGGAGTAACTGCTAGCAACAATTTTTGTAAAGCTTCGATTTTGAAGGTTTGGTTACGATTCCTCCATTTTTTTGTTTTATACGTTTTTCTATATGTGCGATACATGGTTTTTACGGAATAATTGTTATATCACGCTTCCGCTCATCCGTAAATTCCTTCAAAACCCACTTTTTCTACATCCATTTGATAATCCCAGCTCTATAGTTGTTGACAGACTTCAAGGATCTGCAGATTACAGATCTTAGTGCAGATCGATGAAGATCAATCTCGCTTCAAAATGAAAACTTGGTTTTGTGACTGGAATGATGAGTGTAACAAACCAAATTCGGGGTCAAGATTTGGTGTCACTAAACAATCTTTATATAAAACAAAAGAACATTCAATTAACCCCTTGAATCCGGATCGTTTACAGGTTATGGTATGAAATAAGAATCTAACCCCTTAAAACTCATAATAACTAAAATACAAGTGTTAATACCTTTGAACTAATGCTCTTGTCACATTCTTCTAACACCTTCAACCTCTCGCAGTGGAAATTTCTCTAACTCCTGCTGTCTATTAAAGCTATTCACTTTTATCTTTATCTGTTTCTGGCAGAAATAAGAATTTACAAAGCAAGAGTGAGCCAAAAATGCCCAGCAAGTATAAAATTTGAGTTTCAGGCATTAATATCAAAGGAAAAACTTCCGGACAGAATCTTAAAATAATTTTAAACAATTTCATTTATTTGAGTGAGTTGAGCAAATAAGCATTGGCTGGCACCAGCCTTTAACTAAAAACCCAAAAATGACAAACGATTCCCTGATTCATCTACTGAATCAGGGTTTTGTCCGGTTTTGGAATCATAAAACCTTTCGAGAAAGGATGTCGTTAATGGCGATCAATAATAAACTAGACTGGACACTAAAAACCAACATATGCACTATAACCTGCTGATCAGTCAGGATACAGTGCGGATTTATACCCAACTGCATAGACCCAACCAACATATGGGGCACCCAGGCAATTATGGCCTAATAATCAAGGGTTTGGGTTATACCCGTCCCGTATCTTAACCATCCAGTCCATAGATTATTTTGATGTCAAATCACTTTGATTTCAAAACATCCCTATTCAGGGTTCGCAAATAACCCGGAACAATAGGTATTTGCTTAAGAGATCAATTGATAATAAAGGAACAATAATGAAGAGTACTTGCATAATTAAGAGTAATTGCAGCGAAATATAAAACAATTAACTATTCTGAACTTAGAATAGGAATAAAGTAATTGCAGTATTTTATGAGAAAAGTAAGGAATACTTGCAGTATTTAAGGAGAAAAGTCAAGAATACTTGCCTCAATAAGCTTTAACCACTATTATCGGTTGACTTTTGGATTTCCTTGAACATGTGGCTTTATCGTCAGACCACTATTCTATCCTAGCTACGATCTCAACACACAGGTCCTTCGATTGAAACTTCGTTAATCTCAACATCTAATCGCTAGATCACTCCTAGTCTAACGTCAGATCCCGGGTCTTCCGACTAGGACCTACAGGGTTAAAATACCCTAATTCAGATACCTTCTTAAGCTTAACATCAAATCGCTATCCTATTCTACCAATACGATTTCATAACCGAACTCATATTTATATGTATTATTGAAATACACATAGCAATTATGGTTCACATCTTCAAACCTCGGTACGGTATTTATTTTCGGAAAATAAATATATTCGTCGTTTTGAAAAACAGGGCAATCGATTATTTGTAAATTATTTTGTCTCAATCGCACTTAAGTTCATATTATATAACTATATATGGTTATTCGACGTCTCCGATAATTTTAGGTTATGTTCCCGTATTTTCGGAATTAGTTTTCCGAAAATCGGGCAGCGTCTCCTTTGTTTATCGGCCTACCCGTCGAAACAATTCGACGTCAAATTCACAACCAACAACAATATCCAATCCAATTCGCAATCCCAAACACCATTAAAATTTCAATTATTTATTATTATCATCCGTACTTTTACGTTTTTGTTTGTATTTTTTGTTTCACAAATAATTTTTTTACCGAACAAATTTTATTTAATTAATAAATGTAGGACTCAGATAAAAATCATCATCGCCCACCGTCGGCTCGCCGAGGCTCATCACCGACGACGATAAAATTCGCGGGTTTCCGTTTATCGGAAGTCCTACACGAGTTTCATCGATTAATTTGTAATTTCCGCATAAAAATCTTTTTATTTCATGAATTGCAATCATACGATTTTCTGAAGAAGATTAAAATAAAATTTAATTAATAACAATTTCAATTAAACACAGACACACGCACAACACTTCGCACAACAGGGAACCAATGGAACATAACCGGAAAAATACAGCACAGCTGTACACACGTATGGATGCACACACCCACACCCACATATACACACACATGAATTGATACACACACGCAAAGGCAGACATACAGGCAGCGAGACACGCGCCACCACCTCGCCGGAAAATGGTGAGGGGAGGCGGCGAAATAAGAAGAACAAAAGCAACGCGCAGATATATACACAGCTTGAAGGAACAATTCACAAACTGAACAACAGGATACCGGAAAGCTAGGCCGCGAAAACCAACAGGGATGACCCACGGTGGTTCGCCGGAATCGGCACAGGCGGCGCCGGAACCAGAAAAGAAAGGGGAAATAAAGGAGAACAGAGAGATGGTGACAAGAAAGAGAGAAAAGAGATTTGTTGAGAGAGAGAGATCGAGATGAGAGATTAATTGGAAGAAACGCGATAGAGAGATTAGAGGCTGATGTCCAGGAGAGAGAGACTACCGAAAAAGACTGAGAAATAAACAGATAAAAGCTATTATCCTTATCTGCTTAGCCAATCCAAGAAGCTAACTTCGAGTCATAATTTATCGATTAAACGAACATGTAACAGGTAAAATAATCCGAAAATTCACATAAGTAAATTTTTAAAAATCCTGAAATAGTTTAAAGATAATAATGTAAAATTCTTGAAATATTTAAAAGTTAATAAAATAAAATTTTCATGATTTTTGTAGCATTCTGGAATTAAAAACTGATTTTATAATTTAATGAAATCAGAAAATCATTTAAAATCAAATAATTAATCAAATATTGATTTCAAAATTTTTATAAACCCCTAAAATAATACATAAAATTATAGAATAATAAAAAATAATTTTAGGAACAATTTTAGCATTTATAAGAATAAATATTCAATAAAATCACTTTAAAAATGAATTCAGCTCATAAAGCTCGATAATTAATCACAAAATTAACCTCCACATCCAACAATCACAAACAATTAATACCACAACAACACATAGCTGACGGAACCACCACACATTTTATTTACTTAGTAATTCGATAGTTATATTTACATATTGGATCCGAAAATAGGTTACTTAGCCGCTAAGTAACTGAAAAAACGATACGATTTTAATACCAACTTTGGATAATTATCAAAACAGAGCTTCCTATAAAATAATTTATACGAAAATAAGATAATAATGTCTCGCCTTTTGAGAATATGGATTCTTATCGATATATAAAATGATTTGTGTATCGAAAATTTCACACCGGACTCGTAAAGGTCAAATCGTACCCCGTAGCGAAAAAGTCAAAACATTAAAAGTGTTCAGAATTATCAGATTAGGTTAGAAAGGAGTTTTCGGAAGAGTTTCACGTTGTAAAACGCAAAAACGATTGAAGTGGAATGATTTCTGATTCTAAAAAGTAATTTTATATTTATGTAAAAATAATCACTATTAATCCTATAAATTCTCATGAAATTATATAATAATCCAAAAATTACCAGAAAAATACCAAAATTATCTAGATTTAATTCTGGATAATTGGAAATTAAAATATCTAAATTTTATCAGAAATAAACATCCAAATATTATTATCCATCATCAAATAATTCATCAAAATTCACATAAAAATCACATAATAATTATTTATTGATAAAAATAATTACATAAATTTCCCAGACGTTACAATGAGCATGCCAAGTAGTAATGAAGTCAAAGCAGACATGTGGGACACCTGCAACCATATGGTAATAGCCTGGATAACTCATAATGTTTCACCTCTTATTAAAATTTTTGTTATATATATGACCTCTGTTCATGCTATCTGTAAAAATTTAGAAACTCGTTTTGCACTCATAAACAGATCTAGAAAGTATAGGTTAAATAAAGATCTGTATGATGTTAGACAAAATATGTCTTCTGTGAATGATTATTACACATCAATGAAATCATTATGGGTTGAATTAGATACCCTAAATGTGTTACAAACTGTAACTGGTCCAACTACTGAAGTGGTAAAATTACTTGAAGCTATTGAAAATCAAAAAGAGGAATCAAGGCTGTTTCAATTTTTAAATGGAATTGATGAAATGTATGCTGCTCAGAGGAGTCAATTATTGCTGTCAAACCCTCTGTCTTATGTCGAAACTGCAGCAGCTGCCTTAATGCAGGAAGAAGCTCAAATGGAGTTATTGCTCAAACCAACTGGAGACACAGAGGTCATGGCTATGTATAGCAAATCACAAACTGTCAAAGGACCTCCATAGTGCACTCATTGTGGCATGGAAGGCCATTCTTCTGAAAGATGCTGGACAGTGATTGGATACCCATAATGTCATCCAAAATTCAAGGGCAATTCTACAATGAGACCTTCTAATAGAACCAACCAAAGACCTGGAAATTACACACCTGGACATAACAGATTCAACAATCCCAGAATGGATGCAACTGCTACAGTAGACAACTCATGCTGTACTCCTCAACAATTGGAGCAAATTGCTAAACTGATACAACAACTACAAGCCAAGACTGTTAGAGGGTCAAACACTAAGGATGAAATTGATTGCCATTTTTCGGGGATGATATCATGCTATCAAGTTGAAATCAAAAATAATGAATGGATCATCGACTCTGGAGCATCGGATCATATGACACCTCACCTCTACAACTTGCATAAAATATGCCTGCAAACTAAACCAGCCGCAATAAATATACCAACTGGAGACACTGCTGCTCTTACTCACACTGGAACTGCCAAAATTGGTAATGCTCTTGTCCTTGACTCAGTTCTTTGTGTTCCATTCTTCAAACATAATCTACTTTCTGTTCAAAGGATCATCAAAGAAAATAATTGTGATGTTAGATTCTTCTCTGATCATTGCACTATCACTGAATGTTCTACTCAGAAACTATTGGCTGTAGGTTATGCCAGAAATGGCCTGTACTACCTGTCTAATTCACCTGTAACCACAACTAATGTTCACTCTGTAAACTCATGTCAAGTGACCCTTGATACCTGGCACCAGAGGTTAGGACATGCACCATTGACAAAAATTAAAACCATTCCTGACCTTGCTTATACCTCTACAAATAAATCCAAAATCTGTGTAACCTGCCTAATGGCCAAGTTCACCAAACTCCCTTTCTCCTCTAGTGAGTCACAAACAAAAATACCTTTTGAATTAATATACCGTGACATCCGTGGACCTTATAAATAGTGCTACAAGGGAATTTACAGATACTTCCTCACCATAGTTGATGATAAAACCATATATACATGGCTTTACTTACTGTCATTGAAATCAGAAGCCCTCAAAACAATCACCATTTTCTATCACTATGTTGACACTCACTTTAACAAAAAAAATCCACTACATCAGATCAGAAAATGCCTTGGAGTTCAACACTGCAGAATGTCAGGTTATTTTCCTAAACCTTGGCATAATTCAGCAAAATTCCTGCATCTATAAACCCATCAAAATGCCAGAGTTGAAAGGAAGCATAGAAATATCTTGAAAACTGCCAGAGCTCTCAGATTTCAAGCAAATTTACCCTTAAGCTATTGGGGAGACTGCATTATGGCCTTTGTTCATATCATCAATAGACTACCTACACCAGTTCTCAAAAATAAGACACCATTTCAAGTGTTATTTGAAAAACCTACCCCTTATGACCATCTCATAATCTTTGGATGCCTTGCATTTTCATATAACACCAGCTCCTCATCTGACAAATTCTCAGCAAGAGGTCTTCCCTGTGTTTTTCTGGGATATCCCTCAACTCAAAAAGGATATAAACTGATGAATCTGATTTCAAAGGAGATTTTTGTATCCAGGGATGTCAAGTTCCATGAGCATATATTCCCATTCCATGAAAATTCTGATTCTATGTGCTCTCAACCTTCTCCTATATCCATTCAACCTGCACCTGACACTTCTGTTATTGATGATATGATTATAACTGAGGACTGTGATGATGCTACATCTATAGAAGATCCTCTGAATACAACAGTTGCTCAACCTCTCAAAAGATCCTCCAGAATCTCTATCACTCTATCTTGGCAGAAAGATTATATGGCTGCCTCTGCAATTAGTTCAAGCCAACACAAGTGTTGAGCCTGAATACCAGTGCTTCATGTCTACTATTTCAGCATAATCTGATCCTGTTAACTACAAGGATGCTGTTCAAGCAACATAATGGGTTGCGGCTATGAATTCTGAACTTGAACTTTGGAAATGAATAAAATATGGGAAATAGCTGAGCTCCCATCAGGAAAAACTCCAATTGGTTGTAAAAGGTTATATAAAACCAAGTACAAAGCAGATGGAACCCTTGAGAAATACAAATACAGACTGGTGGCTCTGGGATACAACAAGTTCAGGGTGAAGAGTACACTGACACTTTTGCTTCAGTGGCCAAAATGACCACTATAAGAACCTTACTAGACGTAGCTACAATTCAAGACTGGTGTACTGAGTATATGGATGTCTCCAATGTTTTTCTACATGGAAATTTAGGGGAGACAGTCTATATGAAGTTTCTGGCTGGATATACTGGCCTCGGGAGCAGAATTCATCTTCACAAGTCTTCATCTAAATCTTGCAAAACCTCCCTTGCTCTCAAACTTTTGAAGGCCTTGTATGGTCTAAAACAGACACCTAGATAATGGTTCTCAAAACTATCTCAAACCCTTATTAACCTAGGCTTCACTCAATCCAAGTCTGATTATAGCTTCTTCACAAAAATATCTCCAACTGACACCATTATTATCCCCATATATGTTGATGACCTAATGATATGTGGCTCTAATTTAGCACCCATCCAAAAAATACAATCCATAATATCCTCCACTTTTCACATGAAATATCCTGGTCCACTCAAATACTTTCTAGGTATTGAAGTTAGTAGATCAAACTCCGGCTTCTTTCTTTCCCAGAAAAAATATATCCTGGACATAATCACTGCATTTGGTATGAGTACTGCCAAACCTTTAACCCAACCATTAGACCCCAATATTAAACTTACCCCTGATCCGGGAACTCCACTTCCAGATGCTACTCCCTACCAAAGACTTGTAGGTAAACTTATTTATCTTACCATAACTAGACCATACCTTGCATTTCCAGTGCATCAACTCAGTCAATTGATGCATAAACCCACCTTAGTTCATATGCAATCTGTAAAAAGGCTTTTGAGGTATCTCTTAAATTCACCTTCTCAAGGAATACTACTAGCTTCAACTAATACTGTACACCTGCAAGCTTATTGTGACAGTGATTGGGCTTCATGTCCAGCCACTAGAAGGTCCACTACAAGTTATTGTGTTTTATTGGGTAACTCTCCAATCTCCTGGAAAGCAAAAAAAAAAAATAGGCTGTTGTATCCAGGTCATCTTCAGAAGCATAATATAGGGCTATGGCCCTAATTTCATGTGAGGTAACTTGGTTGTCAGCTTAATTAAAAGACATTGGCTTGAAAAATCTCTCAGCTACTCAGTTACACTGTGACAACCAGTCATCTCTAGCAATAACAGCAAATCCTGTCTTACATGAACGCACAAAACATATGGAAGTCGACTGTCATTTCATCCGGGATTAGATAAGAGATGACCTCATCCAAACTACTCATGTTCCATCCTCGGATCAAATAGCAGAGGTATTTACAAAAATACTTCCTATTCAGAAGCAGCATCACCTATTACCCAAACTAGGAGTTGCAGATTTCTCTCCCTCTCCAGCTTGAGGGGGAGTATTGAGGGACCTTATAGGTGACTAGATGTGACGCCCTCCAAACTCGGGTTAGAAGTTTGGGGTTCACAACACATACCCAATATATAAACCAGTATATAAAATATTATATGCATTAACCCTTCTTTACACAACCACGGATCGCAACAGGTTAAAGTATGAAAATAAGCCACAACCTTAACTTTTATTACATCGTACCAAATCCCAACTAGTTCAACTTACAACTGATAATGATATCATTCTTACAATCTAGCATAACTCATCTACAATATAAAGCTCCTGCTAGCTTGATCTAACTTAACCTGGAATCCTAGCTCGCACACTGGACTGGGAATCCTCGTTAGCAACAATTTCCTTTTCAAATGTAGGATAACATAAAAAGATTTGCAAGAGTGAGCTAACTAGCTCATCAACTCATAATAGCTATAAGTGAGGTTAAACAATGATCAATTGAAATAATTCTGAAGAATCAAGTTTCTTGATAAGTAATGATTGGAATTGGATATTCACTTTTCATTTTTTTTTTAAAACCAAGGTTAGCCTGCTGATCAGTCACGCACTAACCCCGAGCAGGGCACACAGCTCTGCTCTCTATACTGGATCCAAGGCACGCATTGGCCTAATATGACCACGAATCTGGTCTGACCACGAATCTGGTCTGACCACGAATCTGGTCCACATTTATAAAACCATCCAATTCTAAAACGATTCAATATAATAACCATTGTAATTCAATAAAACAGAATCATAATTAACATTGATAAAACATTTATCTCTGAGCATAAGACATTTCATAAGTATCACCAGGGTATAGCAAGGTATATGTATATGAAGAACGGCTTCAAGTCTGTTGAAGAATCAGGTATCTGATGAACAATGGTTCAATGATGAAACATGATACAAATCTTTAATGTCATAGTGTATAACAGGGTATATAAGTTCATGTATGCTTAGGTAATTCCGTTTCAGTATTTGGTTTATGGTGTGTATGTATTTGTGGAGTAGTTTATTTTTATGGTTTAATATTTGGGAAATCAACCGTTGGTGGTTTACAAGAAAGAAAGCTTACAGTTCAAGTTCAATGATATGATCAAGGTTCAAGGTTGAATAGTTTAAAGCGCTTGCAATATAAAACACGATTTATTTGAATACTAGCAACATATTCTGAGAAAGTTCAGAAATATTTGCAATTTATCTCAAGAGGGTTCAGAAGTACTTGCCTTATTACAGATGATTTCCAACTTTACTTGTACTCATCTGTAATAACCCCAATTTTTGGAGATTTTTGAAACCCGGATGAATAGTAACTTTTGCTAACAATGCTGATTAAGAAAAATTATCAGACCACGATATATAGGAATACTGTTATGGAAATTCTAAGATCGTATTAGTATTCCATAAAGAAAATAAGTGTATGTAAAAGCTGTCGGATTTTGAAAACGAGCACTTTTATTTTTCCCCGAGATTTCCACCAGACATTAAGGGATTTAAGGAATTAATATTAAGATGAAGGATTTTAAATTCAAGGATTATAAAGGACAATTAATTTAGGTATTAAAAATACCAAGAAGATTTTATCAATAAAACCATTAAGGTATTTAACCAAACGATCAACGAGATTGAGTGATAACCGGACAAAGAAATGAATAACGACTCTTGTAAATACCTTTGCAACTGGCAAGGCAAGTGGATGGTTGATCAAACAAGAAACCAAGTGATAGTTAGGAAGGAATGGCTAGTTAATTATATAGTTAACTAGGGATGATCTCATCTCACCACAAATCACCAACACATGGCAAATGGTGAGATCATCTTCCACTAACTCCTTTGTTTATTATTAACCTAGCAAAATATCAAGACAACCCATCATTATCCACCACATTATTCCACCAACACAAGAAAGCAAAAGCATTTCCTCCCCCATTTCCATTGCTCTCGGCCAAAACAGAACCAGCACACTAAAACTGCTGTATCTCCTTCATTTCTCACTCAAATATTGTGTTCTATAGCTCATTGGAAAGGTATTGAGATGGCCTACAACTCTTGTTCACAAGTCTCATCCAAATAATTATGGTAAGACCCTCATTTTTACAGTTCTTTAAATAGGACTTTTAGAAACTTCAAAGCCTAACTTTGTGTTCTTGATTTCTTTGGAAAGATCAAGCTTGTAGGAGGCTCCCTAAGGCTTCCTAGCAACTTAACACCTCCCAAGTAAGGTATAAAATTCAAACCCTAGCCTTTAAATTATTTGTTAGTAAGTTTAATGGTTGGTTTTGTGAAATGAGAAGCATGGATTGTGATTATTAGTAGTTTGGTTTGATTTGGAAGTGTTTTGGTAATTGAAGCTTGATTATAGTTCATAGGTATTGATTGTGGTTGTTTGAGTTGAAAACCTTGGAGATTATGGACTGATGTGGTATGGTTTAGGTGAAGTTTTGTTGTATTGTTGGTTATGAGTTGGTTGGTGGTTAATTGGAGTAGTTTAAACATTGGTAATCGCGTAAACATAGCCGTCGTAATGTCCGATTTACTTTAGACTGCTTTTGTTCATAACATTTGGACCCGAGACCTCCCTGCTAGATTATCACCATTACCATGTTTAAATAGTTCATGTTACGAGCTTCGTTTTGATATGTAGTTCGTTTGATTCCGATGTACGGTTTAGGAGAAACGACCGTTTTAAGTAACGGCGTTTCGCGAACGAAACTTTTCCCCTCGCCTTACTTTGAAACATAGGTTAAAGACCAAAAAGGGTTAATTAGTGTATGAAACAATTATGGTAAGAGTGTTAGGCAGTTGGTAAGACACTCGCGAAGGAATCGCCTTAAAACTTGTAATGGTTAAATTATAAAAAATGGTGGAGCCGAGGGTACTCGAGTGACTTAAGAGAATCAGTAAGCGCAAAGCGAGCGTTAGAGTCTAAGGTAGTTAGAGTATAGATTTACAAGTGACTTTGGTTTAATTCCAACTTACTTGTTGTTTATAGGTTACCAGACTCGTCCTGAGCCTTTTATCACCCCCAGTCGCTCAGGCAAGTTTTCTACCCGTTATACTGTTGTTGTGATGTATATATGTATATGCATTATCTTGTGATAGATGCATGTTGGTTAATTAGCAAATTTTGCGATATATTGAAGCATGCTGATATGGTATATATATGCATGCCTGTTTCGTATTCTTGCCATACATATCTGTTGGTTCAGTTGATAATACCTATGCTAGAGAATAGCGGTAATTTGCATATACCCAAAGTATAGGGACCCAAAGGTGAAAACATTTTCTAAACCCGGGAGTCGAGGATCCCGAGTAGATTTTATATATATATTTATATATATATATGGTTATAGTTTTTAAAACTATTAATCGAATAAGGTTTATTCGATAACTTTATTTTATTAATGAATATTATCTTGAATATTCATTCGAGGACTTATGACTCCTTTATATTAATTATTGAATATTACTTGGATATTCATTTGAGGATGTATGACTCCTTTATTTTATTTAATGAATATTATTTATAATATTCATTCGAGGTATTATGACTCAGCTTATTATTTAATGAATATTATTTCGAATATTCATTCGAGGGCTTATGACTCAGCTTATTTATTTATTGAATATTATTTCGAATATTCATCCGAGGGCTTATGACTCAGCTTATTTTATTTATTGAATATTATTTGAATATTCATTTGAGGACCTATGACTCCGATTATTTGCTGAGATATATTCTTTATTTTATTAAAGAATAAGGTGTCGATAATCAAACTCACTTTTAATTATTCAAATAAAGATAGTACTTTCGTATAGGTATATCTTTGGATATTTAATATTCATTTCAAGTATAAGTTTCAAAACTTCTACTTCAATTATTTTTATAAAGATTATTCTTTATGGAAATATTATTTAAATAATAATATTCAGATATTTTCTAATATATTGGGACTGATTTATTTTGTTAAATCAGCATCACTCCAAACATTCTTAAAAATGTTTTGCGAGTCTTCAAATTAGAGCGGATCCCAAAACTCATTTTTATATTTAAGATCCTCCTTTCGAAGGGGATTTAAATACTCACTCAAAACCTGAGGGATCCGGCTCTGTGGTGTGTTTTATATTCGCAACAAGGTTGCTGTTTTGTTAAATGAATCGATTACTTACCCAACACTCGGGAAGTAAAATTCTTGGAACAAGTTAATCCATTAACAGGCATCGCCTGGGAAATATCGGTGAGTTCTCCTTTCCAACTAGATACGACTTCTTGGTGGAGCCATATCAACAAGTTCTACTTGGGGAAAGGGGGAACAAGCTTTACGTTTCAGAGTCATGGATTTCATCTGAACTAGGAGTGGCGTAAGTGGTCGAGTGGCGCCGGCCCAGCCTTATTATATTGGCCCAAATGGCCTGAAAGTTCCGCTAAGACGGTCCATTCCTTAGGAGTTCAGTGTTCGGTTGACAAGTAAATGCGACAGGTTCTCCTCTACATGTAGAAAATGGTGGGGTTGCACTACTACGACTGATCATCGTAAGTAGTCTTCCTGGCGCGGAAAACTCCCGTAATGAGTTCATCATCTAATTGGATATTTCTGCAACACTACCCAGAGCACTTCGATAGAAAGGCTACGGTTGGGCGATTGTTGAGTGTTGGCAGGGTCAAGTTTTCAAAATGATGTTTGCATCAAATGAAGTATCTCGTAACTTCATTTTATTTTGATGATATTTTAAAGATTTAATCTATTCAAATCTGGTCTTGTAGTCTCATCTACGTGATGAACTTTTGAAACTAATTATAACTTGAACGGTGGTAGTTCAAGTAGTATTTGGAAAAGATATAAGTATATTGGAGTATCTTGTAACTTCATCTTTTAAACTTATATCTAGTAAATGATTATCTTATGCATGACAAAGATTTTCAGAAAAACGTTGAGACAAGGTTAGATATATGAGATCACCTTGCAACGATATTTTTATACAGTTATACACTGGAACTCTGTGTATATTATGCATGGAAGAGGACTTCCAAGATTTTGAAAAGTATATATGTATATATACTGAATATTTTGCGACTTCATCACATTAAGATATCAAACTTGGTTGATTTCTTTTGACCAAGACTTTCATGAGTACTATGAGAAGGCTCATATATTGTAAATTATTATACATATTATTTTGGTGGGCTTGCTGCTCACCCTTGCTTTCTTCTTTCATCACACAACATCAGATAGACAAGATGAACAGGACCAAGCTCCCAATTCGCGAGCGGATAGGAAACGTTCTGCAGCATCCTATAGGCATTGAAGTCGCTGTAGCTAAGGTGGGAACTACCAATAGACTAGGCTTCAACTTTTGATGTACCAGATTTATGTATACTTATGAATTGTAATAATGGCAAAGAAAATGTAAATTTATTCAGAAAACCTTTTAAGGTGTATTGGCAGATAATTGTGGAATAAAATGACTTGTGATTATTTTTGGATGTTCATCTCTGAGACTATAACGTGTGGTGTGTGTGTTTATTGTGGGGTCACAGTACAGAGTAGTTGATTAATTATTAAGATTGGGTGTTATTAAGGGAAATGGAACTCGTAACAACCCGGATCCCCGACCCCGGATTTGGGGGTGTTACAACAGTGGTATCAGAGCTAAGCGTTATAAACCTCAGAGATGATGTGACGTTAAGATAATAACTAAGATAATAAGAACTCTTGCCAAGTTTATAGTCGGGCTACCTAACGTAGTACTAACAGTTAAAACCCTTATGGGAACCCTTATAAATATCGTGATAGAAGAGTAGTTCGTTATCTTATATGGTAGCGGGACTCCGAACCCTGAGGTTGAGGAGCAACAACGTGATGATGTTTTATTACTAATTGGAGATCGGATTGTGGATCCGATAGAGCGTCCTAACGCATGACCGGATGATGTTCATATTGAGGATGTAGCGGTTGAGGATGTTGTCCTAGAAGGGATTGTTGCTGAGGAGGATCCCGTGGAGGATCCTGACAAGAATGAATAAAGGACCACTGAGGAATTGATGACCATGGTTAGAGAAACTACCAGAGGTAGGATTGGCCGGTCACTACCGGAGGTTCGTTCAAGTTTGTAAAGATAGTAGCCCTTTAACGCGGCTTACTCGTAAGACTGAGAAGTTCGAATGGACAGAGAAATGCGAGAACAACTTTTAAGAACCGAAGCAAAGGTTGGTGACGTTCCCTATATTGGCGTTGCCGGATGGAAAATGAGATTTTGTGATGTGTAGTGACGCTTCGCATAAGGAATTAGGGTGCTTCATATACAGCACAACAAGGTAATCGCGTACGCGTCAAGATAATTAAGGGAATATAAAATTCGATATCCCCACCCATGAGCTTGGGCTCGTGGCAATAGTTTTTCCCTAAAGATTGGAGGCACTACTTGTATGGAGAGAAGTGCAAGATTTACACAAACCATAGGAGCTCTAGTACATTTTTACGTAGAAAGAGCTCAACATACGCCAGAGGAGGCGGTTAGAGCTAATCAAGAATTATGATTGGGAGATTCTTTATTATTCGGGGAAAGCCAATATGGTGGCTGATGCCCTTAGTAAAAAGGAGAGACCCAAGATGATAATGTCTTTGGGATAGTTTATAAGAGATTTTGAGAAAATGGAAATAGAAGTGAAGGTAACCATACCGAAAAGCTGTTTGAGATTGCAATACAGACCGAATTTTTGGAAAAGAACATATTGTGCGAGAAAAAGTGATGAATGAAGTCAGAGAGTCAATGACTGGAGAAGAGATCCATACCGAGAAAGATGATAAGGGGATAGTGAGGTGTTCCTACAGAAATTGGGTTCCAAAAGTTCAAGAGCTTAAGGATGAGAACTTAGATGAGAGCCATAGTTTGAGGAATAAGATTTAGGGCAAACCCTGAATGTGATAGTCAGGGAGGTTGCCATCAAGAAAGAAAGAACCCATAACATAATAGAGTGGAAAACAAGGTTTTTAATGTATAAGATAACCCCGATTATGGGAGAAGGTTGAAACATTTCATACTAAGGAAACGAAAAGTCGAGTAAGGAAAGGAGACCCGAGATGGTACTCCTATACGACAATTTATGGACCAGTCTAGACAGAACTTAGACTATTATCCCCACCCACCACCCTGAGGAAACAATGCGGTGAGAAATTCTTTCAGGATCTTTAAGTCGCTAAGCTCTCAGAGTTCCAAGGAACAAGCTGACCCAGTCGAGGCAAGAGCCTGGCTAAAGGAAATACAGGAATTATTTGAGATTCTAAATGATTGATGAATCACAAAAGACTATTTTTGTCACTTACCCTCCTAAGAGAGAGGCCACCCGCTAGTGAAAGGCCAAGGAAGGCACGGAGCAAGAGATTATAATAAACTGATTTAAGTTCAGACAATTATTTTCGGGAAAGTACTTCCCAAGGTTATGGAGGTAGTCTAAAAGCTTTGGAGCTAGAACAAAAGCGGATGAGTATGATGAATTATGAATCTAAGTTGTAAAAGTTATCAAGATTCGTTCTGAGGACACGAATCCAGAATAACGGGATATTTGAAATCAATGCTTATGTTGTGTTAGTTCATGAAATAATGATAAGAGAAAGGAAAATAAAAAGAAACTGAAGTGGAAAGGAATATAAAGGCAATAGAGTTTGAGGAATGATAAGGAAGTTGGGTATGAGGAAACCCTAAAGACTCGTAGCAATAGAAATAGAAAAGTATGTAATCGTCAGGATGAGGGTGATTCACCATGAGTTAAATTGATGGTTGAAGGTATAAGAGATAAATATATTTTATCCCCTGTAAGTTGGGAGGATTTGAGGAAACCTTGAGATAGTTCGAAGGATAAATATTGAGACACGGATAGACTGAGGAGACAAGGAAGTAAGAAATTAGGAAAATTGGATGAAGGAAGTGACCTTCAAGAATGTGAAGTGTAAGACCGGTGGCTTGATACCCAGGAAGGGAAATGCCAGGTATGAAAGATATCCCAACATTGAGATGACTGTTGAGATAAACAACAAAAGTAAATAAGGATTTATTAAGAAGAAGTTCACGTTGAACACGACCAATATCTTCCAGATCATCCATGTGATAATTACCAAATCAGGAAAGAAAAGCGGATAACCATTTTTATCTTTTGGAGGCCATGTGGATTGACCTTAACTTGAATAAGGATGTTATTGTGAAATTCGGTATAGACTATCGAGGTGGAAATGATTGAATAAGATACCCTTATCAGGGATATATGACTTTATTTATCCATGGAAGGATGCTTGTACCTTTTTAAAGGTGGAATTAAGGATAAAACATCGGTAACTTAAAACGAATCCTAGGGGAATGCATAAAGGTTGGCATTTCACCCTTAATAGGGATAGTATGAGTTTTGACAGTATAAATTGGAAAGGATTAAGGTAATAATAACCTTTAAGGATCAGTGGAGAAATTTTTCAGAAGTATATAGACAATGGTTCTAGTATTAGTAAATGGTATTTTGATATGCCCTGTATATAGGGAATACAGGAGGAACGATTGAAGGATAACCTTAGAGGTTTTACAAGGAGAAAGGAAATATTCGAAATTCTCAAGAATAAAAATGTTGATAAAGGAAATATGACATAATAATAATGATGCCAAGTGGGGCACGTGTTAAAACACGAGAAAGTATGGATCGAACCAGTAAAGGTCGAAATTGTTCAGGGCAATTAGGACCTAAGATAAAAGATGTTCTAAGTATGATTGAGAGTCAGTCGTGACAGTGATTAACCTCTAAAGATTGAGGCAATAACTTATGGAAAAATGGTGATATTTTTTTTATTTACTCATCAAATATTAAAGAAAAGCATTTTCACATAAGCTGTGATTGAAATAAGGTAGAAAATTTATTTGGAGGTGGTTAAAATGACATTGACTTTAAGGAAATTTTACTATCAGGAAAGGCCAAAGAGGTGGCCGACACTTTAAAGGTAAGAGGATAATTATAGGCGCTTGTGCCAAAGGAATACAATGATGATGGTTAAAGCTATGAAGGTTGTATTATGGTTTGGAAGATTGATATTCCTTCTGATGACTGTGCAATACCCAACCGTAATAGTAGTTGGTAAAGGTTTAATTCGTGTAATCGCCATGAGCGGGCTATCTATCTCAGGAGATACTATCTTGAGAATGAGCCTGGACCATGTTTCAAAGAAAAAGGACTAAACAAACCTTTGAGTTAAGTCTTCTATTGAAGGCATATGATTAAGAATGGTATTAACCTGCTATCATTGCTTTCATTGAAACTCTTCTGCAATTTTATCTGCTTCACGTCATGAATGTACGTCAGGATCAGGAGTGTTCTTCATGAATCAAGAACGGTGATCATGTTACCTCCTTAGAAGAATTTGATATGATATGAATGGACTCCGTATGGTTAGCTATTAAAACTTCATGGAAAACGAATGACTACAGTAGGTCAACGGTGGGCCATAGTAATGCAGGAATGATTCTGAGAGTAATGAGCTGATTACTTACAACCGTGAGAGTTGTATTGGAATGGATGTTGAGAGTAAGTACCACTAATCGGGTCGTGGTGGTGTATAAGTTATCATTGATAGACTAATTAAGTCGATTATCTACCTATGATATATTTATTCCTTCTTATCGATAAAGAGTAGTATTACCCATACGAAGAAGGTTGCGGTATAGAAATAAATTCTAGTAACGATGAGGTCTAGAATGAGATCCGAGATTCGATTTTCGATATCGAGGGAGTTTCAAAGGTGATTGTGTATAAGCTCGAGGAAGAGCATGGGTCCATAGAATGATGGACGGAATGGCGAAAATATATAGGTATGTGAAATGCGATGCTATAATACTTGATGTTGATATAAATACATATATGTTTTGTTCTCCTATGACAAACCTCTATAGTTCAGAGGTAGGTTCCAAGCCAGATATTTTGTGGCAGTATATTTTTTCATATATACAATTCTCTTCAATTCGTTCTTTTCTCTTCTTTTCATTTCATGTAAGTTGAGAAGAACAACCCTTCCAGAAAGGGGAGGTATTGCCGAATGACTATCTATCTGTGTGATAGAAGCCTAGTAGGATACCATCTATTGTTTAATTGCTTATCAAGTACTAAAGGCTGGCCACCTTCTGTACTAACTATGTGATATAACAAGTGTTCATGATCATAGTGATCTCTCAATAAATTCTTTTACTTCTATATGAAGGATTAAGCTTTCGAAAATAGAAACAGCTGAAAAAGGAGTAATAAAGTTGTGGTAGTATTCGGAATGGAAACACATTCGTGATACTAAGGTTGGCATGATTATTAAAAGGTTATAGAACGCTAACGAGCAAAAGTATAACCAGTATAATATTAAGAACGGAAGGTAGTAGCGATTACGAACTGGAAAAGAATGGGTATTGAGAAGCAAAAGCTCTAATGTTAAAAGCTATAATGAGAGTCTGTGCAATAGACTTGAAAGAATTTGGAATTATCACTTAACACGGATTGAGTTTTCTTACGACAATAGATCATATGTCAGTATTGAGATATCGCCTTATGAGATCCTTGAGGGAAGACAATGTCGATCTCCCTTATGATAGGAGGAGTGTACAGAGCGCAAGATGCTCAGACCAGTAGTGGTGCAAAGGACCAAGGATATAATAGATCTAATCAGAGGACGGCTGGTAGTAGCCCAAGATGGACATAAAAGTATGTTGATTTGACACGAAAGGACAAGGAATAGGAAATAGGGGGACCTAGTATGTTAAAGGTATCCCTTGGAAAGGATGGATGAGGTTCGGAAAGAAAGGAAAGCTAAGCCCACGAATTGTTGGACCCTTTGAGGTATTAAGACGTATTGGGAAGTTATCATATGAGCTAGCCCTACCCCCGACATGTAGCAAGTTCATAACGTGTTCCACGTATCAATGTTAAGAAAATGTAATTCGGATGCCAGATAAAAAGGGGCATATGAGCGCATAGACATGCAACCAGACGTAACCTATATGGAGCAACCATAG
The DNA here is from genome assembly GCF_009905375.1 of Apium graveolens. NCBI lineage: Eukaryota > Viridiplantae > Streptophyta > Magnoliopsida > Apiales > Apiaceae > Apium > Apium graveolens. The sequence goes on from NC_133654.1 coordinate 73,050,779, forward strand.
CCTTTACTTTATTTTTTAGTAAGTTTAATAGTTGGTTTTGTGAAATGAGAAGCATGGATTGTGATTATTAGTAGTTTGGTTTGATTTGGAAGTGTTTTGGTAATTGAAGCTTGATTATAGTTCATAGGTCTTGATTGTGGTTGTTTGAGTTGAAAACCTTGGAGATTATGGACCGATGTGGTATGGTTTAGGTGAAGTTTTGTTGTATTGATGGTTATAAGTTGGTTGGTGGTTAATTGGAGTAATTTAAACATTGGTAATCGCGTAAACATAGCCGTCGTAATGTCCGATTTACTTTAGTCTGCTTTTGTTCATAACATTTGGACCCGAGAACTCCCTGCTAGATTATGACCATTGCCATGTTTACATATTTCATGTTACGAGCTTCATTTTGATATGTAGTTCATTTGATTCCGATGTACGGTTTAGGAGAAACGACCGTTTTAAGTAACGGCGTTTCGTGAACGAAACTTTTCCCCTCGCCTTACTTTGAAACATAGGTTAAAGACCAAAAAGGGTTAATTAGTGTATGAAAAAATTATGGTAAGAGTGTTAGGTAGTTGGTAAGACACTCGCGAAGGAATCGCCTTAAAACTTGTAATGGTTAAATTATAAAAAATGGTGGAGCCGAGGGTACTCGAGTGACTTAAGAGAATCAGTAAGCGCAAAGCGAGCGTTAGAGTCTAAGGTAGTTAGAGTATAGATTTACAAGTGACTTTGGTTTAATTCCAACTTACTTGTTGTTTATAGGTTACCAGACTTGTCCCGAGCCTTTTATCACCCCCAGTCGCTCAGGCAAGTTTTCTACCCGTTATACTGTTGTTGTGATGTATATATGTATATGCATTATCTTGTGATAGATGCATGTTGGTTAATTAGCAAATTTTGCGATATATTGAAGCATGCTGATATGGTATATATTTGCATGCCTGTTTCGTATTCTTTCCATATATCTGTTGGTTCAGTTGATAATACATATGCTAGAGAATAGCAGTAATTGCATATACCCTTAGTATAGGGACCCAAAGGTGAAAATATTTTCTAAACCGGGAGTCGAGGATCCCGAGTAGATTTATATATATATTTATATATATATATATGGTTATAGTTTTCAAAACTATTAATCGAATAAGGTTTATTCGATAACTTTATTTTATTAATGAATATTATCTTGAATATTCATTCGAGGACTTATGACTCATTTACATTATTATTGAATATTACTTGGATATTCATTTGAGGATGTATGACTCCTTTATTTTATTTAATGAATATTATTTATAATTTATTCGAGGTATTATGACTCAGCTTATTATTTAATGAATATTATTTCGAATATTCATTCGAGGGCTTATGACTCAGCTTATTTATTTATTGAATATTATTTCGAATATTCATTCGACGGGCTTATGACTCAGCTTATTTTATTCATTGAATATTATTTGAATATTCATTTGAGGATCGATGACTCCGATTATTTGCTGAGATATATTCTTTATTTTATTAAAGAATAAGGTGTCGATAATCAAACTCACTTTTGATTATTCAAATAAAGATAGTACTTTCGTATAGGTATATCTTTGGATATTTATATTCATTTCAAGTATAAGTTTCAAAACTTCTACTTCAATTATTTTATAAAGATTATTCTTTATGGAAATATCATTTAAATAATAATATTCAGATATTTTCTAATATATTGGGACTGATTTATTTTGTTAAATCAACATCACTCCAAACATTCTTAAAAAATGTTTTGCGAGTCTTCAAAATGATTTTTAAAAAGTTAGAGCGGATCCCAAAACTCATTTTTATATTAAGATCCTTCTTTCGAAGGGGATTTAAAATACTCGCTCAAAACCTGAGGGATCCGGCTCTGTGGTGTGTTTTATATTCGCAACAAGGTTGCTGTTTGTTAAATGAATCGATTACTTACCCAACCACTCGGAAGTAAAATTCTTGGAACAAGTTAACCCATTAACAGGCATCGCCTGGGATATATCGGTGAGTTCTCCTTTCCAACTAGATACGACTTCTTGGTGGAGCCGTATCAACAAGTTTCTACTTGGGGAAAGGGGGAACGAGCTTTACGTTTCAGAGTCATGGATTTCATCTGAACTAGGAGTGGCGTAAGTGGTCGAGCGGCGCCGGCCCAGCCTTATTATATTGGCCCAAATGGCCTGGAAGTTCCGCTAAGGCGGTCCATTCCTTAGGAGTTCAGTGTTCGGTTGACAAGTAAATCCGACAGGTTCTCCTCTACATGTAGAAAATGGTGGGGGTTGCACTACTACGACTGATCATCGTAAGTGGTCTTCCTGGCGCGGCAAACTCCCGTAATGAGTTCATCATCCAATTGGATATTTCTACAACACTACCCAGAGCACTTCGATAGAAAGGCTACGGTTGGGCGATTGTTGAGTGTTGGCAGGGTCAAGTTTTCAAAATGATGTTTGCATCAAATGAAGTATCTCGTAACTTCATTTTATTTTGATGATATTTTAAAGATTTAATCTATTCAAATCTGGTCTTGTAGTCTCATCTACGTGATGAAATTTTGAAACTAATTATAACTTGAACGGTGGTAGTTCAAGTAGTATTTGGAAAAGATATAAGTATATTGGAGTATCTTGTAACTTCATCTTTTAAACTTATATCTAGTAAATGATTATCTTATGCATGACAAAGATTTTCAGAAAAATGTTGAGATAAGGTTAGATATATGAGATCACCTTACAACGATATTTTTATACAGTTATACACTGGAACTCTGTGTATATTATGCATGGAAGAGGACTTCCAAGATTTTGAAAAGTATATATGTATATATACTGAATATTTTGCGACTTCATCAAATTAAGATATCAAACTTGGTTCATTTCTTTTGACCAAGACTTTCATGAGTACTATGAGAAGGCTCATATATTGTAAATTATTATACATATTATTTTGGTGGGCTTGCTGCTCACCCTTGCTTTCTTCTTTCATCACACAACATCAGATAGACAAGATGAACAGGACCAAGCTCCCAATTCGCGAGCGGATAGGAAACGTTCTGCAGCTTCCTATAGGCATTGAAGTCGCTGTAGCTAAGGTGGGAACTACCAATAGACTAGGCTTCAACTTTTGATGTACCAGATTTATGTATACTTATGAATTGTAATAATGGCAAAGAAAATGTAAATTTATTCAGAAAACCTTTTAAGGTGTATTGGCAGATAATTGTGGAATAAAATGACTTGTGATTATTTTTGGATGTTCATCTTTGAGACTATAACGTGTGGTGTGTGTGTTTATTGTGGGGTCACAGTACAGAGTAGTTGATTAATTATTAAGATTGGGTGTTATTAAGGGAAATGGAACTCGTGATAACCCGGATCCCCGACCCCGGATTTGGGGGTGTTACACCGAAACTCTTCCGAGAACTCTTTCCTAACCTAATTGCAATATTCTGAGCATTTTCCATGTTTCGACTTTTTCGATCCGGCGTACGGTTTGTCCTGTGTGGGTCCCGGCGCAACATTTTCGATACATTATTCGTTTTGGTAAATCAATAAAACTCGTATTTTTGATAAACGAGATCTTTTTATTAAACTATCACAATTATCACCTCGTAATACGTGTAACCAGGCGCTGAGACCAAGACCGCAGTACAAATTGTACTGATTTGGATAATTATCCCGAAAACCGGTAATGTTTGGATCAGTTTTTATAAATAAACGTACCATTTTATATCCGGAATTATCCAACGGGATACTAATTTCCATAATTATAAATAGCCTCTACCGTATTTTATTTTGTATCAGAAATCATTTGCAATAGTATTTACAGAGTTTTTACAGAGAAAATACCATAAATATATTTTGTTCTTCGCAATCAACACAAATTCGGAGCTGTTATCGATATCTGATTTTGGCGTACATATACTCAAAACGAAGCTACTGAAATCTAGATTCCAAATCTTTCATCAAAACATACCCAGAACCATCAGGTGATTTTCTATTTAATTAGTTATATTCAAATTTCTTGGTATTTAAATTATGAATTTTTGTTCGAGAGATTGTTTGTATGATTTGATGATTGTATGTTGTAGAGCTTGTTTTCCTGATCATTTTGGTATATTGTACTCTTGATTTAGAGTTCAATAACATGTTTAATCTCAGAATTAGGGTTTATATTGTTTTGAATGTTTTCAATTTGATTTGGGGGTTTTTTATTTCGGGATTGACAGACGTTCTAGAGGGGTGGGTTTTGTTCCCCTTGAAATTTGCAATCGATTCGTATAAGTTGTGCAAATCGACGAGGCCTGTAGAGGAGTGAGTTGTGATTTGAAGTTCTCGCCGGTGTTCTTGAAGCTTTTGGCCGAATTTTTATTTCCAGATATCATTGGTTCGTTTGTTGTTTGATTTGAACTCCCGACGTGATTTGGAACGAAAACCCCACCTGAATCATGTAAAACCATGCCGTTTTTGATCGAATCGGGGCTCGCCGGGGATATTTTCCGGTCACCAAAAACTGGGTTCTTTGCAACCCGTTTCTGTTCTTGATGACCCGGTTTCAATCCAAAATTTCCTAAAACAAAATATTAAATAGTGTTTTTACAGTTTAATCCTTGAAAGTTTCTAAACTTTGCAGATTTCGGATTTCTGACTTAAAAAATTTTAAAAATTAGATTTCTGTTTTAAAACTTTTCAAAAATTAGATTTCTTTTATAAAATCATTCTAAGAATTGTTTTTAATTTCCAAAAATTCTGAAAATGATTATTTTAATTCCAAAATTCATTTTTAATTCAAAAATAAATCCAAATTATTTATTTAATTAATTTTAATTAATAATTAATTAACTAATTGATTAATTAATTTAAATATTAATTGATTAATTAGTTTAATTATCTATTAATTAATTTTAATTACTTATTTAATTTAATTTAATTATTTAAAATTGATTTAAAAATTCAGAAAAAATAGTTTCGAGCTTTAAAATAATATTTTAAATTATTTCCAAGGCTCGATAATTATTAAGAAATTATATTAAAGCCAGATTTGGCCAACTGAATTCTATTTATTGCTTTAAAAATTATTCGATGACCCGTTTTAATTCCGAAAAATGTTTTAAAAATCATTTTAAATACCCGAAAGCCTATAAAATGATATTTCATTGATTGTTTGATGTGCTCTGTGTTATATGTGACTTATTTGTTTGACTGTCGGTCTATGTGATCAGTTCTTACTTGTTTTAGCATAACTTTTAATCCGTAAATCGGATTTGGGTAAAATGAAGGGTAGTTGAAACCTTATAACGTCCATGTGACGATTAAAATATGTGAGATGAATATTGATAGATACTTATGATGCCTAGCAGAGTAAATAAGGTGTAGGAAAGGGAAGCAAGTGATCAGAAAATAGAATTGACATGTAGAAAATACGACAAGTGATCAGAAAATAAAATCGAGGCATAGGAAAAGTAGATGAGTGGTTGTTGAAGAAAGTCAATTGGACGAGTACAAGTGAAATTGGAATCGATTGTGATAAAGCAAGTACTTTTAAAACCTTTTTCGAGATATAATGCAAATATTTCTAAACTTTCTCGTACATATTGTTAAGTGTTCAAAATAGCTTTGTTTTATGTTGAAAGTACTTTGAATCCTTCAGCCTTGAACCTGAGCCACATCATTTGATCTTTGAGTCGTAAGCCTTATTCTTTGTGAACCATTTCTTGTTGATTTACCAGATACTAAGCCACAGAAACACGATGCTAGCTCCACAAATATATATGCATCATATACCAAACAGTGGAACAGAATTGTTTACACGTATAGAAACTTTTATACTCCACCATACCATTGTGATATCAAAGTACTAAAACCTTGTAAAAATATTATTCATCTAATACCCGATTATCCTACAGGCTGGAGACCACTTCTTTTATATACTTTGACATACCCTTTCGATACCCATGAATTTTCACCATGCTCTTATACAAATGTTTTATTGTTATTGATTATGATCCGGTTTATTGAATTATATTGTTTATCATATTGAACTGCTTTATAATTGGATAGTTTTCTTTATGAGGACCAAATTCATGGTCAGCCCATATCGATGGTCAAGTTAGGCCAATGTGTGCCTTGGATCCAGTAGTTAGAGCAGTGTTGTGTGCTTTGCTCGGGGTTAGTGCGTGACTGATCAGCAGCCTAACCTCTATTTTAAAAACTTAAAATGAATATCCAATTCTATTGGTTGTTTAACAAAAAACTTGATTCCTTTGAATCATCTCGTTTGATCATTGTTTAAACCTCAGTTATTGTTATTATGACTTGCTGAGATAGTTAGCTCACTCTTACGAATCTTTTTATATATTTTACAGTTAAGAAGGATATGGATGATAGTGAAGTTCCTCAGTCCAAAGTGCGAGCTAGGATTTCAGTTTGAGGTTGGATCGAGCTAGCAGAAGCTTCATATGGTAGTGAGATAATAAGATTGTAAGAATAATTTCATTATCAGTTGTAAGTTAAATTAGTTGGGATTTGGTACGTTGTAATAAAAGTTAAGGTTGTGGCTTGTTTTCATACTTTAACCTGTTGCGATCTGTGGTTATGTAAAGCAGGGTCATTGTAAATAATATTTCATATACAGGTTTATATGTTGTATATGTGTTGTGGATCCCAAACTTCTAACCCAAGTTTGGAGGGGCGCCACATTTGTTATGGTCCGAGAAGATGAAAATTGAGGAAATTCATCATACTCAAAATAAAGAATATACTCGGATGATGGACTTAAAAGTCCAAGATGAGAATGAGATTACATATCTAAAAGATCAAAACCATCTCATCAAGATTGAGGTAAATAAACTTCAAGAAAGCATACTAAATCTTGAAACGGAGAATATATCATTAATTCTCAAAGACGAAGAGATGGAACGTGAAAAGATACAATTGAATGATAATATTTGTAAACTTCACGTTGATATATTGAACTTAAAGATTCTAAATGAAACAAATATTCAAGATATAGAAACATCTTATAAAAACAATCTTGATAAAGAAAATGAGCTATTAGAAACCAATGAGCTTAAAGGAGAAGCTCTAAGGTTAAAAGAGGAAGAGATGGAACATGAAAAGATATAATTGAATGATAATATTTGTAAACTTCACGTTGATATATTGAACTTAAAGATTCTAAATGAAACAAATGTTCAAGATATGGAAACATCTTATAAAACAATCTTGATAAAGAAAATGAGCTATTAGAAACCAATGAGCTTAAAAGAGAAGCTCTAGGTTAAAAGAAGAAAATTCTAAACTCATAGCTCAATTTAAGGATCAAGAAATAATCCTTAACAACAAGATTGATGCCTTAAAGAAATAAAATAAAAATCTTGAAAAAGTCATTCAAAGATTTACAAAGGGAAATAAGATGTTGGATCAATTGGTGCATACAAAAACCTCATATAATCATGAAGGTTTGGGATATAATAAGAATTCTCCTCCTAAAGGAAATACTAGAAGATTTGTATCAGCAATAAAGACATCACCCGAATCACATCTTATAAATATTCTTATTGCAATAAAATGGGACATACCATTCAATATTGCAAATTCAAGAATGGTGAAATTAAGGGGAAAGCATGTATGGATTCGCAAGGAATCATACAAGAAAGATGATAAACGTGGGTGCCTCATAAAAATATAGAATATAAGAATCCAAGGCAACAATGGTCTCATCAACCAACTATGTTTCAAAATAGAACACAAAATATCATATAAATGGTAATGTATTTAGAAGGCAACAACCTCTTAGTGGAAATGCTTATGCTACTTACCATGCTAATAATAGATATAATGTTTATCATGCTCCATCAAGATTTCATGATAGCTCTAGGTATTATCAACCTCAAACTAGGCCTTATGCATCTAGAAATATTTATATGCCTAATGATAATTATACCATGCCTAGATTCTTTCATAAATCAAATGTTATATATGATGTACTAACCCCAGGACCCTCAAGACAAAGGGGTACCTATAAATTTAACTAATCATGTATGTAGGTTTGTCTTGCCGTGAAACAAGACATATGGTACCTTGATAGTGGATGTTCAAGACATATGACCGGTAATAAGTCACTCTTGACAACATTAAAAAGGTTACCGTGGGGAGCGTAACATTTGGTGATAATAGTAAAGGAAACATTGTCGGCATCGGAGATATCAGAAATGGGAAAGTAAAAAATTTCAACGTTCAATTGGTTAACGGATTAAGGTACAATCTTCTCTCAATTAGTCAATTATGCGACAATGATTACAAGGTAATTTTCTACACTACTCACTGTTCTATGTTAGATAAATTTAGAAAACTGGTTCTCACTTGCCCTAGAAATAAAAATGTTTATACATGTGACATGAGCAAGCAAGTGAACGTGTGCCTAATCACTATAAATGATGATCCATGGCTATGGCATCGAAGATTAGGACATGCCAACATGAAGTTGATAAAGAATATATCAACTAAATACCATGTCTGAGGTATACCAAAACTAAACTATCATAAAGATCATACTTGTGAAGCTTGCGAAGTTGGTAAACAAATTCGAGCTTCTCACAAAGCAAAGTCTATGGTATTTACCTCGAGACCTCTCGAGCTACTACATATGGATCTTATTGGTCTGGTTCTTATACAAAGTCCTCGGAGGTTGCTCATATACGTTGGTAGTTATGATGATGTTAGGAATATATGTATTAGTTTGATGATAAGTTCAACAAAACACTTAAGTAGAAATATGGTATTTGTAGCCTCAACGGATAAGACCATTCTGGTTATCCGTTGAAGGAGTAGCTTTACTTAGAAATAAGTTAAGTATTGTAGCACATTTCATTCTCTGTATTTAAGTTGTAATTCTTAGATGTTGTAGGAAATTATGAGTCATGTTGACTACTAGTGGATATGCAAATAGGAGGGCTAATTGTAAATATTTCATGCCTTGTAATTTTGTATAAGTGAAGTAGTATCAACTGATATTAAAGGCCTTCACGGATGAGAAATGAAGCTTCAACGGATGTCTCTAAAGCTTCAACAGATAACATCCATCAACGGATGAGTGCATCAACGGATAAAGCTTCAACTGCTAATGGATCAACGGATAAGGCTTCAACGGATAAATCTTCAACGGATAAAAGCCATCAACGGATAAAAGCTTCAACGGATGTTAAGCTCAATCGCAGTTGATAGTGATAATTCATAAGCTGACAGAGGCAAATGGTGTTGACAGAGACAACTGGAATGTGGTAGCCTCTTGGAGAAATCAAGAAAAAGCAGCATTTCCATTCTTGTGCAAACAAGGAAGTATTCAAAGATTCAAATCTAAACATATAATTGCATTGGATAGAGAAATTAAGAAGAAACCATGTGAAGAATCTTTTAATTGTATTTTACAGTTTTTGTCTTCACTGTAAACTTGGTGATATATCTCACAAGTAGCAGCTAATAATTAAATAGTGAATTTTCCAGAGCATGTTTAGAAAAATCCAGAGAGAAAATCATCTAGTTTGTACTAGGACGCAGCTGTGATTTAATTCTTAGAATCACAGATTTTTTGAAATAACACATCTCTGATGGAAAAACAAATCCACCAGAAAAGTTTTTAAGTTTTTGTGTTCTTTACATTGTGTTTGAATATATATTTGTCTGTATTAGCTTAAAAAAATTCACACATTTGTTCATTAAAACACTTAGCCTTAGAAACTGTTCAAAACTTGAAAAAGTTTTGAGATTTATATTGAACCCCCCCTTCTGTAAATCTCATTATTAGTTTACTGGGAATAACAATTGGTATCAGAGCAAGCTCTTAACATACAAAGAGTTTAAAGATCTATTCTGCTTATATCATGAGTAAGAAGGATATTGCTGTAAAGATTCCAATCCTGGAAAGAGATAACTATCATCACTGGAAAGTAAAGATGCATTTACATCTTCTCTCTCAAGATGAAAGCTACATCAACTGCATTGAAAATGGTCCTCACATCCCTCACAAAGTGCCACAGCTGCTACTGCAACAGTTTACTGTTGGACAGTCTATTCCCAAGCCAAAAGCAGAATGGACTGTTGAAGATATTGAAGAGGTTCACAAGGACAAGAAAGCCATGAACATTCTGTTTAATGGCCTAGATCAAGATATGTTTTACAATGTCATTAACAGCCAAACTGCTAAGGAAATTTGGGATACTGTGCAACTTATCTGTGAAGGTACTAAGCAAGTTAGAGAAAACAAAATGCAGCTTCTCATTCCAGTATGAGTATTTTCATTTTGAAGAAGTAGAATCATTGAATGATACCTTCAACAGATTTCAGAAATTGTTGAATGGATTGAAGCTGTATGGCAGAGTGTACCAAGTCAAGGACCAATTTAAAATTTCGAGGTCTTACCAAGGAATGGAACCTATGATGTTTCTCTAAGAAATTTCAAGATTTAAGGACTTCACACTTGAAAGATTATATGGAAT